>NC_136069.1:1675995689-1676358189 GCF_964261635.1 Lissotriton helveticus | reverse complement strand
TCCTGGACATGGCAGAGGAAGCGAAGGCCAATGGCACAGTGATTTATCCGGAGGTCTTATCCAACTGGGCCCAGAGAGTTATCATTTTTTTGGGGAACGCCAACTGCGCCCTCTCCACCGAACGTCGGCGATCCCTGCTTATCAAGCTGGACCCGAAACTAGGTGACTTGGCTTCTTCGGAAGCGGGGGCGGTCGCCCAGGGCGGCCTTTTTGGCGAGCCTTTTATTAAAGAGCTCGGGAAATTCGTGTCTACTTTCACTTCGCTGGACAAGGCACAGTCCAGCATCAAACGAGTATTCCAGCAGCGTTTTTCCCAAGGGGCCGGTCGGGGCAGGGGCCGCCCGACCGGCCGCCCAGGACAGAACGCCAACGGTAGAGGGCAAGGCTCCGGCAGAGGCCAGTATCAATAATTTTTACCCCACAAGAGGGCAACGCTTCGGCGGTCGAGGCTTCCGCAAGAACCCTGGACCCCATACCTCCAACGGTATGTGTACGGTCTTCGGACCAGGTTCTCATGGGGGGCAGGTTAGCGGCCTTTTACGAAGAGTGGGTGTCGCTCACTGCTGACGCATGGGTTTTGCAAACCGTGCGGGGATTCCATATCGATTTCTACGGCCAGCCATTTCAGGTGTGCCCTCCGCGGCCGATCATTTTTTCCGAGTCCGACGCGCGCTTGATAGACGAAGAGGTCTCGGAGTTACTCCAAAAAGGGGCCATTCGCCTATCAACGCGGCATCCCGCTGATTTCCTCAGCAATGTCTTCCTCGTAGACAAGACGGATGGGGGCAAACGTCCTGTGATCAACCTCAAAGAGTTCAACGGCTGGCTTGTTTACCGCCACTTCAAAATGGAGGGGATTCACATCCTTCGAGATGTGCTCCTCCCTCGGGATTGGATGGTGACGTTAGATCTAAAGGACGCTTATTTGGTCGTACCCATTCATCCTCCACATCGACGTTTCCTTCAGTTTTTCTGGAAGGACAGAGTATTCGAATTCACCGCCCTCCCTTTCGGTCTTTCCTCGGCTCCTTGGTGCTTCACGAAGGTGCTTCACCCGGTGGTGTAGTTCCTGCGGGGGCAGGGTATTCGGATGATCGTCTATCTGGACGATATTCTCTTGATGGGCCAGTGCCCGAGGCTCTTGGCTGGTCAACTCCAGCAGGCGGTAGTTCTCCTCCAGAACCTGGGTTTCGTCATCAACGGCTCCAAGTCGGTTCTGGTTCCGTGTCAAAGACTTACCTTCCTGGGGTTTGTCATATATTCCGTCGGAGCCTCCCTCAGTCTGCCCTCGAAGAAGATGGCCAAGATCAGGCATACGTTACGGCAGACCATTTCCAAGGACCGGACATCTCTGCGACAGGTAGCCAGAGTGGTGGGACTTCTGTCGTCCTCCATTCAAGCAATTTTCCCGGGCCCATTGCACTACAGAGCGCTCCAGCGCCTCAAGGCTCGACACCTCCGACGGGGCATGTCCTCCGACCAGTTGGTACCCCTCTCGGAGGACGTGAAGGAAGAGATGTCCTGGTGGCTCTCGCACATGGAGGCCTGGAATGGTCGGGAGATCTTCGGATCGGCTCCGGATCTCGTGATAGAGTCTGATGCCAGCAGGTCCGGCTGGGGTGCCCGAGGCTCTTGGCTGGTCAACTCCAGCGGGCGGTAGATCTCCTCCAGAACCTGGGTTTCGTCATCAACGGCTCCAAGTCGGTTCTGGTTCCGTGTCAAAGACTTACCTTCCTGGGGTTTGTCATAGATTCCGTCGGAGCCTCCCTCAGTCTGCCCTCGAAGAAGATGGCCAAGATCAGGCATACGTTACGGCAGACCATTTCCAAGGACCGGACATCTCTGCGACAGGTAGCCAGAGTGGTGGGACTTCTGTCGTCCTCCATTCAAGCAATTTTCCCGGGCCCGTTGAACTACAGATCGCTCCAGCGCCTCAAGGCTCGACACCTCCGACGGGGCATGTCCTACGACCAGTTGGTACCCCTCTCGGAGGATGTGAAGGAAGAGATGTCCTGGTGGCTCTCGCACATGGAGGCCTGGAATGGTCGGGCGATCTTCGGATCGGCTCCGGATCTCGTGATAGAGTCCGATGCCAGCAGGTCCGGCTGGGGTGCCCGTTGCGGGGAGTTCTCCACCGGCGGCGCGTGGTCGTCCGACGAACAACAGTTGCATATTAATTGTTTGGAGCTTTTGGCGGGGTCCTTCGCGTACCGCTGTTGGACCAAGGATTCCGCGAAGGCCTGTGTCCTGTTACGGATGGACAATGTCTCAGCGGTTCGATACGTCAACCACCTGGGAGGGCCTCGCTCTCGAGCTCTGGCGGATTTGGCGAAAGAGTTCTGGAACTATTGCCTCTCGCACCACATATCAGTGACGGCGGAATACCTGCCGGGTCAGGCCAATCAAGTGGCGGACTGGCATTCCAGACACCTGAGGGATGCCAGTCAGTGGATGTTGGACATCCCGGTCTTCCAGCGGCTGAACGCCCACTGGGGTCCGTTTTCGGTGGATCTGTTTGCATCCCGACTGGACCACCAACTTGCAAGATATTTCAGTTGGAGGCCGGATCCGCATGCGGAGGCCACGGACGCTTTCCTCCAGGATTGGAGCCGGGAGAGGCCTTATGCGTTCCCGCCGTTCTCGATGATATTATGAACGGCGACCCAGGTGCGCCGTCAGGAGGTGGAGATGGTGTTGGTTACGCCACTCTGGAGGTCTCAAGTCTGGTTTCCAGTTCTTCTGGAACTTTCTTGGGATTTTCCAATCCTACTCCCCTAGTTTCCTCACCTCTTGCTCAGCCCGGATCGGGAACCTCATCCTCTCACCATGCAGGGCTCTCTCCGCCTCATGGCATGGAGGCTTTCCGGAAACGTTGGTCGCTCCCGGGCCTTTCGGGATCGGCTGAGGGCCTGCTCTCCAAGGCCTGGGCTGATGGCACGGCGAAGCGTTACAAATCCGCTTGGCTTAAATGGAGGCGTTGGTGTCTTCGAAGGGACCTGGATCCCGTGGTCGCAGGACTCGTTCCAATCTTGAATTTTCTGGCCAAATTGGCGTCTAAGGGCCAAGCCTATAGGACAATTAACGCAATGCGTTCCGCAATCTCAGCGGGCCATCAACCCGTGGAAAGTTCCCCAGTGGGGGAGCATCCTTTTGTTTGTCGTCTTTTACGGGGTGTTCGTCTCTCTTTACCTCCGGGACCCCGATATTCGGTCCTTTGGGATGTGAATGTGGTCTTGAACCTGTTCCTGTCCTGGCAGGCTAACGCTTATCTGTCCCTGAAGGAGCTGTCAGCTAAATTAGCTATGCTCCTGTGTTTAGTTTCTTGCCGACGGGTGTCGGATGTACGCGCCCTGGACGTGTCGGCGCGAGTGTTCTCTCCGGACGGGGTTACTTTCCAAGTGGGACGTCGTACAAAGTCTGCGTCGCGAACGATCTCGTACCCAGCCTTTGTGGACTCCCCCAAGTTGTGCGTCGTGCAGTGTTTGAAGGTGTATGAAGACATGACGCTGGATATACGCCCACCGGGCGAACAACAATTACTAATTGCCCTGCGAAAACCACACAGAGCAGTCTCTTCCCCCACTATTGCAAGGTGGGTGTGTTGGGTCATGCAGGAGGCAGGCATTGATACTAAACGTTTTGGAGCTCACTCTGCCAGGGGAGCAATGGCTTCTAAGGCGTTTTCAGTGGGAGCTCGTTTGGAGGATTTAATGCATGCAGCAGATTGGTCCTCAGATTCCACGTTTAAAAGGTTTAAAAGGTTTTATTTTAAACCGGTGGTGGATCTAGCGCAATTGGTAGTGAATAAGCTTTAAACCAGCATAATCCAAAGCCTCCGGTCCTGACATAGCTTACGTAACGGTAAGTTTCAATTCTATTAAGGACACGGAGGCGAGGATTATCCCACCCTGGAGTTCGTCGATGATGAACCCGCCCGTACGTCTGTAAGTAACTCTTTTTCCGTTTACATTGTGCATGTCCTTAAGGCAGTCTTGATGATGTCCTCAATTGCTTGCTATAGCCAGATGGTTGGTGCTTCTCTTACGTTGTTCTTTTCCCGCTAGGGAATGAAGGTTCCAAACAAGACCAGTGAGGGATGTGCGTAACCGGCACGAAGAAAGAGGAGGAAGTTGAGGATGGACTGACTAACATACTGGGAGTGGAGATAGCTGAAGGACTAACGTTTGAAGGCTCATGGGAGCTGTGGTTTATTCCTGGACTGAGGAACTTTGAAAAATCGTTTTTGTTGCTACTTTCTGCAGTTGAAGATGGATTGGAGTTTTTTCTAAGGCTGCTGTGTTTTTCATTTATGTAATAAAGCGAAGGAAGAAAAGCATAATCCTCGCCTCCGTGTCCTTAATAGAATTGAAACTTACCGTTACGTAAGCTAGGCAAATTTCGATTCTGGCCTTGTTGTCCTACACAAAACTTGTGACACAATGAGCTACAACTGCCTCCTTCAGGCACAACAATGTCATATTCTAGTGCAATAGTTTGAGATTCTGGTACAGTTCTAGATTAATGAAGGCATATTTGTGAGTTTAGATTGCACAAGGCTGTGAAAGATCAATGTGAAGCATACAGTTCACAAGAGGATACAAAGATTGTGTATGTGAGCCCGAGGGTGGGGAGACAGGGGTTGGTCCACGGACAATGCATAACAGAACAATTGGTATATATGCTTTTATGTAAATTAGAGCAGTGAGGGCTGCACTCACAACACTTTCCTGAGAGTTCCAGACTGGAGACCTCCTAGCATGGGACTAGCCAACAGAGAATGTTCTTCTGCATTGCCTTTTGCATTCAAGTATTAAGACAAGTTTTGGTGGGGGAAAGTTAGTCCTTTTATGCTTATGGACAACCCGTGATAATCCATGGTCAGCCATGTGTGATCATGTTTTCTCTGTGCTTGACTCATAGGTTGCAAAGTGAGAGGGATTGGGCCCTATGGTGGGGGCCAAACTGTTGACAAGTATGAGAACAAATGTCAGGGATTTGTAGGGGGCATTGATTTAGCCATCTGAGCTTTTGCTGGAAAGGAGACGTAGGGGAGGGGCTCTGACTAAGAGACTGTACAGGTTGAACAGGTGAGGTCTTTCTAATTGGGAAGGATGAAGTAACACAGCAGTGAATTGAGTATATTTGTGCAATAGTTGAGCTCATCTGACAACAGAACAATGTTCAAGATCTTGGCCGAAAGGAATGAGATGTTGAGGAGAATATAGATACAGTAACTATGGAATGATGATTGTGGGAGTCAAAGTAAACCTCCACGCTCAATGTAGAGATTGGGAGAAGACGAGAACAGAAGGACGCAAGCTGGGATCTGAGAGGTGGCCACTGAGTGCGAGTCACCATACCCTGGCAGAATTGTGAGATTGTCCACCCCAGTTATGAGACTAGCCCAGTCTGTCTCTATTGAAAGAAATTGCTGACTCTTTACATACTTGATCCAGCTGCTTCACCTCGCAGGACCCTCCCGCCTCACTTGCCTCTGATCCGTCTATTTGTATCAAAGCCACTTCCTCGTGTTTCTGTCCAACTGATTCATCTGAGTTCCGCTTGCGACTCCCACTGGACGCCATGGCCGTTGTGTCTCTGGTTACACTCCTTCAGAGATGGTTCATCCTGCAGAAATGGGTAAAGAGGTTTTTAGCAAAGGCTGCTCAGTTACAGGTGAAACACAGATATCAATTCTTCAGTACAGAGACATCCTCAGGGAAGAAATGCATCTTTGATTGAGTTGCCAAACATCTCTTCTGCAGAGTGTCCTATACGGGCTGTAGAAGGGTTTCTAGCCGAGAAGTCTTTGTACTCATCCCCACTCACTATTCAGCAGCTCATTCTGAACAAGGGCCCTAGGGCTCACAACAAACAGCTTCACACTAATGCCTACGAGCAAACACTCCAATTATAAGTGATGGAAAATATGGAGAACAGGATTTCCATTGATCTGCCTGATGTCACACATGGCACAATAGGGCAGGATTTCTGCTTCGACCAATGGCTCTACCTACCCCTTGCCTCACTACCCTGCTATCCCAGACCAATGAACCCTGGTGCCCCCGGCTCTTCTTTTATTTTTACACAAGCCGAACCCAAGATGCCCTGGCTGTAGGCAGATGACCCTTCATGATGCGGAGTCATTAGGTTTCTGAATCCTGTTCTCATGTTCAGAGTTCACGCTCTACAGTGACCCATCAACCAATGCCACAGAGCCCAAGGATCCCTAATCTTGTCTCCTTGTCCCAGAGACCCAAAGTCTCTGATCCCCTTGGCCAAGGCTGCAGAGCTTTAGGCCCAGGCGAGTCCTCACCCTTCTGCCTCTTACACCCAGAACCCCAGAGCTATGACCCATAGCAAGGCTTCATGGGCCCAAACAGGGGCGCAACCCAAACTATGACCTGGACTTCAAGTCAAACCCTGGGAATGTGTTTATGTGCATTTCACAATGTGTATAGCCTGCTGACATGTATAATGGATTTTACAATGTTTAGTAGGCTAGAACTGACAAAGATCTTTAGAAAAGAGAATGAGTGACTTGACAACTAAAAAGCTTCTTCTGTAGATTTCAACACAAAGCACTTTAAAACCAGCATTCACAAAGTCGTTTCAAGACAATGAGGCTTTTTCCCTTTGCTACAACTTTCCTTCTGTGAAAAGAGAAGGAGTGGATTGATTAATTATTGTTAATTCAGTTCTCACAAAGACATTGCAGCTGACTGTTGGCCACAGGTATGCTCCAGTCTGCTCATCAGGACATTGTAACAGATGTGTGGTTGGGACCGCACACATGTATAGGTCTCATAATATTGAGGGTACAAAGTTAACAAACCTGATTTTGATTTTGGGATGTAATACTGCAAGTCATGGGCTTGATTCCTAAGACATCTTCATCTCCTCCTGAGATGCAATGAGTGCGTGGCAGACAGTTGGCAACAATACCACCTCCTGTTTACTTAGATTGCCTGGAATCTGCACTATCCTAAATCAAAATAAAATAGTGAAATAGTATTCTATGTGAATCAGTTCTCATGAGATGACTGAACATCATCCATGCAGGCAGCCACCAAGCATGAAGAACTGGTGCAAAAGGAAGCAGCTTGAAATAACATCAGAACGAGCGATGTCCTAGTGCGCAAGGAAAAAAGGGATATTTCAATTCCCGGGACACCTAGGGTGTGTGGCTGATGGGCAATGTCCTGGAAAGAGGTCACTCCAACAGAAACAGAAATAATGCCTCCTAATAGCATGTTAGATTAAAAAACATGCTTTCAATTCTGTTGAGGCCCCAGCAAATAAAGTGTCAAAGTCACAAAATTATGAATGTTGGTCAAATATGCATTATCATTTGCAATCTTTGCTATAAAGTTCTCAAAAACTCCTTTTAAAAGAATGGCTGCCATCTTCTTTCTAATAGTTGTTCCTAAATGTCTGTAATAACTATAGCTGGCCTGGGTAGCAAAAGAGATACCCATGAAGGGGGCACAGAATAGACACCAGGCAGAGGGAAAACCACACGCGCCATCCATTAAATCAATGATGTAACACATCAGTCTTGCGGTAGTCTGAGAAACAGACCATAGAGGCGTTTGTTTTAGACTGACAAGGTATGACCCTAGTTAGACATAAATGACATGTTCAGGCTTCACATCGATGAGCCAAAGATCAGCCACCAGACACCTAGGCTATCCCTCGGGTGATGATGCTCCGTCATCAAAAGAGCCACAACCCATCCTTTCTGTTCAATATCTTCTGAAATTGCCCCCAGCCCTGTGTTTATTGCCCGGGGGCACAGACGACAAAATATACTGAAAACCTCTATTGGCAAGATATGAGTTGAGTTGTTACTTAAAAAGTCCATCAAAGGGCCTCAGGCCTCTTGGTATTGAACTGACAACAACATCAGAACAAATATGAAGCTAATCAATAAAAAAGACACATTTCTAGAACCCTCCTGAACATAGAATCGTCCTCTATTTTGTCCAGGCCTAGGTGGATAGCATTCCAAATAGAGGGAGCAACAAAAGAGAAGGAACTTCGTGATAAGTCATGCTGCCTTCTCCACAACACCTTTCTGCTTGTAAGTAGTTGGTTCAGCAAGGCCCCTGTTCAGTCAAGAAATGATGGAAGCAACACAAGATTTCATGTGGCACAGAATATCAAGAAGGCTGTTCTTCGAAATGCTGATTTGGAGGTTACAGGACAACACAGCAGGATGCGTCAGGTGTAAATGCCATCATAGTAATCTTGTCTAATGTAATTCAAAACAGCCACATGTGAAATCTGGTGCCTAGGTCAGGTATAAACTCATTTGGCTAGCTTTTAGTCACTGGGGCCGTTTGAGTTGCTTGGAAAGCTTGTGCCTGAACTTATCACCAATTTTAGTGATGGGTCGTAAAAGAAAGATGAGCCTATAGTTACTTCTCCCCTAAAACCCATGCTTGATTTCTTAAAAAGGGGTTTGACTGTTCCTTTCTTCCAACAGAGCAGAACAGGTCTGGAAATGGTGTGTTACTTTACCAGACTGTGGTATAGTAAGCTGGGTGCATGAAAAGCGTTGCTGAAAAGGAGAAATGCGAGTCAAAACACAATGTTATTGAGAAACACATGCTAGAATAATTCCCATCAGACCACCTTTATGGTGGAAGTCACGTCATGTGGGAATTACTGATGATACCAGTCCGCATCCGACCTTGTAGTGCCGGTGCGGAAATGGACGTCAGTGGTCTAGCTCAGGTGTCAATCCTTGGCTAGTGTAAATAAAGTGCAGTGCTCAAACGATAATGAAAAATAAAATTGACTACATAAATTCTAAAAGTATTGAGGTAGAACTCAGTGTGTCAAAGTTAAAAACACGCCGGGTAGTATGACTGCCCAATGGCGCTTTGCAGAACGGTCGACATGTTTCAGCCATAGGGGCATTACCCCGGCTTTCTTCAGGACCTATAGACTTGGACTGGCTACTGCAAAAACACGTAGTATATTAAGTGAAACAAGTAATCAATAGTCCACACAAAGCTGGGAAGAAGATCTGTCTTTCTCCCTCCAGTGGACACAACCAATGGGTCAAGGTTCCTGGTAGATATGTAATTTTGTCTAATACGACTATTGATTACTTGTTTCACTTAATATACTACGTGTTTTTGCAGTAGCCAGTCCAAGTCTATAGGTCCTGAAGAAAGCCGGGGTAATGCCCCTATGGCTGAAACATGTCGACCGTTCTGCAAAGCGCCATTGGGCAGTCATACTACCCGGCGTGTTTTTAACTTTGACACACTGAGTTCTACCTCAATACTTTTAGAATTTATGTAGTCAATTTTATTTTTCATTATCGTTTGAGCACTGCACTTTATTTACACTAGCCAAGGATTGACACCTGAGCTAGACCACTGACGTCCATTTCCGCACCGGCACTACAAGGTCGGATGCGGACTGGTATCATCAGTAATTCCCACATGACGTGACTTCCACCATAAAGGTGGTCTGATGGGAATTATTCTAGCATGTGTTTCTCAATAACATTGTGTTTTGACTCGCATTTCTCCTTTTCAGCAACGCTTTTCATGCACCCAGCTTACTATACCACAGTCTGGTAAAGTAACACACCATTTCCAGACCTGTTCTGCTCTGTTGTGTAATGTATCTTGTGATTAAGGGGTTTGAGCAGGCAGGTCGTAAAACGTTCCCCTTTGACCCTCCCCCAAACTTTTGTATTTGAGTGTTCCTTTCTTCCATCAACTAATTGACAGATGAAAATAGGTGTTAAAGATAAAGATATAAGCAGGTGTAAACCTTCCCCTCTTCCTTAATCATTTGGACAGATGTTAGAGGAGTAAAAAAAGGACGAAGGCTTGTAATTATGCTGCATGAGACAGGATGAAACCAAAAGCTGGGCAATACAATCATGAACAGCCCTGAACTTTTGATCTCATAAAAAAGGCCAAATTCTTGCAAGAAACTTGGAGGGGGGAATAGTCATTTTGCCACAGGGCGTATTGGTGATGTTAATATAGAAATTGATACATTCATCAATACAAATGAAATCTCAAACTTATTAACAGATTTGCCAGTTGGGAACTCCACATCAGCCTCAACACACAAATATGTAGTCAAGCAGGTCCTGAGACCAAAGCCTGTGATTGGTGATTGATAGGTGACAGATGGGAGGATGCGTAGTTGGCAGGCAAACAATCGGGCAGGAAACTCTTGATCAATCCCACGGATAGGAGCAGCAACATTACAAAGGGTCAAAGGAGATTGTCCCAATAAAACACATGGCCAGAGTGGGGACGCGTACTCCTAATACACCATAAAAAGTAAAATGCCATATGAGTTAAGGAACACATAGACAATCAGGACATAGCACACGCAGTGATCATGCACTGCCCGTGCCAGACATCTGGACACCTTATCTACTGGCCACATTGTGTCCATGCGAGGTCATGACCAACATGTAGCAACACTTAGACAATTCATTTACGTACTGATTTGAAATTGAGACAGTCCTCAGACCTTGTCTTATCTTTTCTCCCGGCCGTAATGTTTAATTAAACAAACTGTTCCTATTTTCCAAACGCCTCTTGTCTTCTGTTAAGGGATTTTGAACTCGAGCACCAGGAGCTAATTGGGAGCTCGGACTCGACTGCAACGGAAGAAAGGGGACCCCGCTCAGACTGATTTACGCACCAAGAAAGACACTGTAAGTGATTAAAAGTTCTGCTGAATCCCCGGGGAAGAGGTCCATCCTGAAGCACCCGTCACAGAGGGTAAGAGACTACTTCAGAACTTCAAACATAATCTAAAGCATTTGACACATGGTAAACTAGGTAGAGGTGTAAAAAGATAACCTAATCATTTGTGCCACTGACAGGGCCTGGCATATTACCTATTTTATATGTGCTAACGGAATCAGTTGTAAGGAGGCCTTGGACGCGTTCCCGTGGAAGTTCTCTTTTTTCGATAGCTGTGTACGCTAGTTAAGGTGAAGATAGCCCTTGGTAACTCCCAGGGCATTGATTTTTGTGATAGAACAATCCTGATTGCTTGGAGTTGATACCTCAGTCTCATAGTTTTTAGTTCAACTATTTCCCAGTGCTAAGACTTTTCTTAACACCTTTAGCATCTGGAAAGAGTGTAGAGGTACATTTAGCTTGGACACTGGGCATTTAACAGGGTGGAATTCAGACATAGGGATAAAATTGGACCCAGGTAACTGGACTTAACTTGTTTGTGGTCAGGAGAGGCCAGTGATTCCTGAGTGATTACGATATGGTCTCTATGATTACCACCTGTGTCTAGAAGTGAATATTGGCGATCTATCCCGCTCACGTAGGAACAGGTTCCATGCAAGTCTTCTGTTTTTAGAAATGGCATGCGCTGAGACACAAAAAAAAACAGATGAGAGCAGCACCCCTCAGACCTAGAAATGAAACAGGAGAGCAGCCTCTCTCCGACCTACCTCACACATGGAAACCACACAGAAGACCAGCATCTCTCAGACCTAGAACCCACACAGGAGTACAGCACATCTCAGACCTAGAAATCACTTAGGAGAGGAGCATCTCTCAGATGTAAAAAACACATATGAGGGCAGCACCTCTCAGGTCTAGAAACCACACAGGAAAATAGTACTTCTCACACCTAGAAACCACACAGGAGAGCAGCACATCTCAGAACTATCTCAGACCTGGAAACCACACAGGAGTGAAGCAAATCTCAGACCTATCTCAGATCTAGAAACCACACAGGAAAGCAGCATCTCTCAGACCAATATATCACACAGGGGAACAGCACCTCTCCAACCTAGAAACCACAAAGGAGAGCAGCACATTTCAGACCTACCTTAGACCTGGAAACCACACAGGAGAGAAGCACATCTCTAACGTATCTCAGAGCTTGAAACCACACAGGAAATCAGCATCTCAGACCAGGATATCACACAGAGGTACAGCACCTCTCAGACCTATCTTAGTCCTAAAAGCTAGACAGGAGAGCAGCCTATCTCAGACCTAGAAACCACACAAGAGAGGAGCACATCTCAGACCTAGAAGCTACACTAGAGAGCAGTACCTCTCAGATCTAGAAACCACACAGGAGAGCAGCACGTGTCAGACATAAAAACCATGCAGGAGAGCAGCACCTCTCAGACCTATCTCAGACCTGGAAACCACACAGGAGAGAACCACCTCTCAGACCTAAAAACCACACAGGAGAACAGTTTCTCTCAAACCTAGAAACCACACAGGAAAGCAGCCCTCTCAGACCTAGAAACCACACAGTAGAGCAGCACCTCTCAGACCTAACTCAAACCTAGAAACCACACAGGAGAGCAGCACCTCTCAGACCTAACTCAAACCTAGAAACCACACAGGAGAGCTGCATCTCTCAGACATAGCAACTGCACAGGAGAACAGTACGTCTCAGACCTAGAAACAGCACATGAGAGAAGCACATCTCAGACCTGGAATCCACACGGAGAACAACACCTCTTGGATCTATTTCCGAAGCAGAAACCACATAGGAGCGCAGTACCTCTCAGACCTAGAAACCACACAGGACAGTGGCTGCTCGCTCAGAACGGGAGTGGTGGGGCGGGTGGGGGGATCACCATCTCCGCCACATGCCTCTCCTCCTAGGATGGAAGCACCAGAAGCACTTAGGCTTCTGGGCTCTCCCAACCAATCACGATGTTGCTGAACCAGATTGGCCTAAGCGTCCTATGTGAATACTCAGGCAGTGTCTGTGGAGGCTGGGCATGTTCTCCACGGTCCTGTGCAACACAGCCCAATGGAGAACATGCCAAGTTCTCATGACAGTTTGGCCGTTGTAGAGGACCGTCAAAACTGTCATATGCACTTAGAGGAGTGCAAACTGCTCCTTCCCTGCTCTGGAATCAGGGAGAAAGCCTCGCCCGACTACTGAAAGAAAAAGAAAATCATAATAACGTCTTGTTATTATCATTTTCTTTTTGTTACTGCTGCAATAGCAGTGGGGCAACGCTCCTCCGTCTTAATGGAGGAGCCGCCTCAGCTAGAAACCACACAGGAGAGCAACATCTCTCAGACCTATCTTAGACCTAGAAACTACGCAGGAGAGCAGCACATCTCAGACCAATCTCAGGCCTAAAACCACACAGACCTAGAAATTACACAGGAGAGCAGCCCCACCTCACTTGCAGCCATCGTTAGAAGCCACAGACTCAACATCGTCTCCTACGCCAACAAAACCCTGCTGATTCTTTCCCTAAGAGACAAACCCAGAGCCGCCAGTAGCAATATCCACAATAGATGAAAGCAATCACCACCTGGATGAAGGACAGCTGCCTCAATCTCATCTCAGACAAGACTGAAGCCCTCATCCTGGGCTCCACCTCCTTCGACTGGGAATACTCCTGTTGGCCTACAGTGTTCGGAACTCCCCCCACACCAACGGTCCACGTATGAAACCTCTGCATCATCCTAGACTCCTCACTCTCAATGAACCGCCAAATCAATGCTGTATCGTCCTTCTGCTTCCACCTACTCCGCGTGCTTGGGAAGATCTTCAAGTGGATCCCCACCAAGTCCAGTAAACGGTCACCCATGCACTCGTCAGCAGCAGTCTCGACTATGGCAACACCCTCTATGCAGGCACCATCCAAAAACTCCTAAAGAAACTGCAAAACATCCAGAACGCCTCAACCAGACTCATCCTGAACAAGCTGCGGCTGCTGCAGGTAAGAGCGGTGGCGCAGTGGGGCCGCTGGGAGGGGATTTCGAGAGACGACCACGAGGGAAATTCAAATAAATAATTAATTTTCCCTCATGTCGGCTCTTGAAATCCCCCCGTCTGGCCAAACACCCCACCACTCTTACCTGCAGCGACCGCAGCTGTCCTCAACATCCCTCACCACAACCTCATCACTGGTTACCTGAGAGACCTTTACTGGCTCCTGATCAACAAAAGAAATACCTTCAAGCTCCTCTCGCATGCCTACAAATCCCTCCACAATGCCAGACCTACATATCTCAACAACCACCTCTCCTTCTACACACCCACCAGACACATCCGCTACACCCAACTTGCCCTGGCCACAATCCTACAGATCCGCAAGACCAGGGCTGGAGGAAGCTCCATCTCCTACCCCGCTGTGAATACCTGGAACTCCCTCTCTACATCTTAGGGAATCACTGTTGCTGCCTCAATTCAGGAAGGACCTTAAGACCTAGCTCTTCGAATGAACCGCTGATCCAAACCCCTGCACACTCAGTGCCTTGAGAACCTAAAGAGTGAATAGTCAAACTTAACATAAAACCTGATTGACTGATTGAGGAGGGCAGAACCTAGATATTCTGCCAAATACAAATGTGAAAAGAACAGTTCACTAGTTTATTGAGGTTATTAATCACATGCATGATTACATGTATTGAGGTGTTGAATTTATGACATTTTAAAACAAGGAGCACTATTGCTTGGTGCATGTAAAAAGGGCAGTTTTTCAACAAGTAAATGCTCTTCTCCCTTAAGTGCTCGGTGCTGAAGGCGTGAAGGATGCAATACTCTTCTACCTTAAGTGCTCGGTGCTGAAGGCGTGAGGGATGCAATGCTCTTCGGCCTTAAGTGCTTGAGCTGAATGCGTGAGGCATGCAATGTTGTTCTGCATAAAGTGCTCAGTGCTGAAGGTGTGAGGGATGCAATGTTCTTCTGCCTTAAGTGCTTGGTGCTGAAGGCGTGAGGGATCCAATGTTCTTCTGCCTTAAGTGCTGGATGCTAAAGGCATGAGGAATGCAATGTTCTTCTGCCTTAAGTGCTCGATGCTAAAGGCGTGAGAGATGCAATGTTGTTCTGCATAAAGTGCTCGGTGCTGAAGGTGTGAGGGATGCAATGTTCTTCTGCCTTAAGTGCTCGGTGCTGAAGGCGTGAGGAATGCAATGTTCTTCTGCCTTAAGTGCTCATTGCTGAAGGTGTGAGGGATGCAATGTTCTTCTGCCTTAAGTGCTCAGTGCTGAAGGCGTAAGGGATGCAATGCTCTTCTGCCTTAAGTGCTCAGTGCTAAAGGTGTGAAGGATGCAATGTTCTTCTGCCTTAAGTGCTCATTGCTGAAGGTGTGAGGGATGCTGTGTTCTTCTGCCTTAAGTGCTCAGTGCTGAAGGTGTGAGGGATGCAATGTTCTCCTGCCTTAAGGGCTTGGTGCTGAAGGCCTGCGGGATGCAAGGTTCTCCTGCCTTAAGGGCTCGGTGCTGAAGGTGTGAGGGATGCATTGCTCTTCTGCCTTAAGTGCTCAGTGCTAAAGGTGTGAGGAATGCAATGTTCTTCTGCCTTAAGTGCTCAGTAATGAAGGCGTGAGGGATGCAATGTTCTTCTGCCTTAAGTGCTCGGTGCTGAAGGTGTGAGGGATGCAATGTTTTTTTGCCTTAACTGCTCAGTGCTGAAGGGGTGAGGGATGCAATGTTCTTCTGCCTTAAGTGCTGGATGCTAAAGGCGTGAGGAATGCAATGTTCTTCTGCCTTAAGTGATCGATGCTAAAGGCGTGAGAGATGCAATGTTGTTCTGCATAAAGTGCTCGGTGCTGAAGGTGTGAGGGATGCAATGCTCTTCTGTCTTAAGTGCTCGGTGCTGAAGGCGTGAGGAATGCAATGTTCTTCTGCCTTAAGTGCTCATTGCTGAAGGTGTGAGGGATGCAATGTTCTTCTGCCTTAAGTGCTCAGTGCTGAAGGTGTGAGGGATGCATTGCTCTTCTGCCTTAAGTGCTCGGTGCTGAAGGCCTGATTGATTGAATGTTCTTCTGCCTTAAGTGCTCAGTGCTGAAGGCGTGAGGGATGCAATGTTCCTCTGCCTTAAGTGCTCAGTAATGAAGGCGTGAGGGATGCAATGCTCTTCTGCCTTAAGTGCGCGGTGCTGAAGGCGTGAGGGATGCAATGCTCTTCTGCCTTAAGTGCTCGGTGCTGAAGGCGTGATGATGCAATGTTCTTCTGCCTTAAGTGCTCATTGCTGAAGGCATGATGATGCAATGTTCTTCTGTCTTAAGTGCTCGGTGCTGAAGGCATGAGGGATGCAAAGCTCTTCTGCCTTAAGTGCTCGGTGCTGAAGGTGTGAGGGATTCAATGCTCCTCTGCCTTAAGTGCTCGGTGCTGAAGGCCTGATTGATTGAATGTTCTTCTGCCTTAAGTGGTCATTCCTGAAGTTGTGAGGGATGCAATGTTCTTCTGCCTTAAGTGCTCGGTGCTGAAGGTGTGAGGGATGCAATGTTTTTCTGCCTTAACTGCTCAGTGCTGAAGGGGTGAGGGACGCAATGCTCTTCTGCCTTAAGTGCTCAGTGCTAAAGGTGTGAGGGATGCAATGTTCTCCTGCCTTAAGGGCTCGGTGCTGAAGGTGTGAGGGATGCATTGCTCTTCTGCCTTAAGTGCTCAGTGCTAAAGGTGTGAGGAATGCAATGTGCTTCTGCCTTAAGTGCTCAGTAATGAAGGCGTGAGGGATGCAAGGTTCTTCTGCCTTAAGTGCTCGGTGCTGAAGGTGTGAGGGATGCAATGTTTTTCTGCCTTAACTGCTCAGTGCTGAAGGGGTGAGGATGCAATGCTCTTCTGCCTTAAGTGCTCAGTGCTGAAGGCCTGAGGGATGCACTGTTCTTCTGCCTTAAGTGATGGGTGCTGAAGGCGTGAGGGATGCAATGTTCTGCTGCCTTAAGTGCTCAGTGCTAAAGGCATCAGGGATGCTGCTTAAGTGCTCTGTGCTTAAGGCGTGAGTGATGCAATGCTCTTCTGCCTTAAGTGCTCTGTGTTGAAGGTGTGAGGGATGCAATGCACTTCTGCTTTAAGTGCTCGGTGCTGAAGGCGTGAGGATGCAATGCCCTTCTGCCTTAAGTGCTCAGTGCTGAAGGCGTGATTATTCAATGTTCTTCTGCCTTAAGTGCTTGGCGCTGAAGGCGTGAGGATGCAATGTTCTTCTGCCTTAAGTGCTTAGTGCTAAAGATGTGAGGGATGCAATGCTCTTCTGCCTTAAGTGCTCTGTGCTGAAGGCGTGAGGGATGCAATGTTCTTCAGCCTTCAGTGCTCGGTGCTGAAGGCGTGAGGGATGAAATGTTCTTCTGCCACTAAGTGCTCAGTGCTGAAGGCGTGAGGGATGCAATGTTCTTCTGCCACTAAGTGCTCAGTGCTGAAGGCGTGAGGGATGCAATGTTCTTCTGCCTTAAGTGCTCAGTGCTAAAGGTGTGAGGGATGCAATGTTCTGCTGCCTTAAGTGCTCGGTGCTGAAGGCGTGAGGGATGCAATGCTCTTCTGTCTTAAGTGCTCGTTGCTGAAGGCGTGAGGGATGCAATGCTCTTCTGCCTTAAGTGCTCGGTGCTGAAGGCATGAGGGATGCAATGTTCTTCTGCCTTAAGTGCACAGTTCTGAAGGTGTGATGATGCAATGTTCTTCTGCCTTAAGTGCTCAGTGCTGAAGGCGTGAGGGATGCAATGCTCTTCTGCCTTAAGTGCTCGTTGCTGAACGCGTGAGGGATGCAATGTTCAGTGCTCGGTGCTGAAGGCGTGAGGGATGCAATGCTCTTCTGCCTTAAGTGCTCGGTGCTGAAGGCGTGAGGGATGCAATGCTCTTCTGCCTTGAGTGCTCGGTGCTGAAGGCGTGAGGGATGCAATGCTCTTCTGCCTTGAGTGCTCGGTGCTGAAGGCGTGAGGGATGCAATGTTCTTCTGCCTTAAGTGCTCGGTGCTGAAGGCGTGAGGGATGCAATGTTCTTCTGCCTTAAGTGCTCGGTGCTGAAGGCGTGAGGGATGCAATGCTCTTCTGCCTTAAGTGCTCGGTGCTGAAGGCGTGAGGGATGCAATGCTCTTCTGCCTTAAGTGCTCGGTGCTGAAGGCGTGAGGGATGCAATGCTCCTCTGCCTTAAGTGCTCGGTGCTGAAGGCGTGAGGGATGCAATGTTCTTCTGCCTTAAGTGCTCAGTGCTGACAGTGTGAGGGATGCAATGTTCTCCTGCCTTGAGTGCTCGGTGCTGAAGTCTTTGAAGTGCTCCTCGCATGTCTCTGACACCCGCCCCAGCCCCGTTAGAAATGCTGAGGCTCTTCCACCCCTGTGTGTCTGAAGGATGGAGGGGGCTGCAGCACGGGGGGGGGGGGCTGTAAACAGACCAGACTCCACCCTTGGACACGTATCATGGATTATAGGTGGCGCTCAAGACACGCCTGCCCCTGGTACATAGCGCCTACGGATGCGCACAGAGAGCGGCGCTTTTCAGTGCCATGGGATAATACGAGAGTGGCAGCTTTACTGCTCATGTAAAAAGAGTGCACCACCTGCGAGAGTGCAGATTAAAGAGACTGCACCCAGGGCTTTAAGTGGGCCGGGTCTCCCCGGGTCTGAGGTCTGGCAATTGTTTAAAGGGGTCCTCGAAATGGGTCTCTGTCGGGCTCTGTTTTGTGCCCTGGCACAGGCGGTCCGTGTTTTTTCGAGCGTTGTAGGGGAAGGGAAGTCCTTTACAGAGAGTCACTTTGTCTCTGGATTTCCCTTCTCTCTTTGAAACTCAGCAGCAGTAACATCACCAGGGCTCTTTCTGGAAGCTTTTTCAATATTATACACCAGCCATAGTTGCTGCTTTTTTATCTTATGCAACTTACAATTTGTGACAAAGCCAATAGTGCTGACTTGTTGTAGGTATGATGATCCTTGTTGTGTCATATATCTGGGTGCAATGACAGAAGCAGCAAAATACCAGTCGGGCGGCGCACTGTGCTAAGCACACACTTTTAGCTTAGGTATTTTAAGCCACGTCCTCATTACATTGGCCACGCCCCCATGAGAGACCCCCCAGTTTTTTCATCCCACTTAAAGCCCTGACAGCGCCCCTGAGAGAGCCCCCTGAGAAAGAGGACAGTGAGAGAGCAGAGGCTGTCACCTGGGATGAGACGGAAGCAGGAGCCGTCTCTGGAGAGATCGCGGTACTTACAGTGACTTCACAGCGCTCTGCACAGCTCTCATGGGGGTCCGTTCACAGGAGCCGGCGGCGCAGCTCTGCACAGCACAGCCCGGTGGCACAGCTCTGCACAGCTCTCAGGGGGGTCTGTTCACTGGAGCCGGCGGCACAGCTCTGCACAGCTCAGCACGGCTGACAGTCGAGGAGAGGGCTGCCCGGGTGAGCGTTGCTTCTCCGCTCAGAGGCTGTCTCTGCTCTGCACAGGTGTCATCCGTTGAAGGGTTATAAGAGGGGGACCCCTCCCTGACGCCATCTACCCCGAGGCGACAAAATGCGGGTCCCAGGCTCGGCTTTCAGCCGGTGGCAGTGCAGGCCGCATAGCTGGGATGACTTTCTTCCCGCGCCTAACAGGTCCGGCGGAGGCGGAAGGGCCCTGTGAGAGAGAGTGTGCATGTTTCTGTGTGTGAGAGGGGGTGCACAGGATGTCTAGAGAAGGTGTCAGGCCAGAGGGCAGTCTGTGCTCCTCTCAGTGTCACGGAAAGTTTATTACCGACGAGGGAACCGGTTTACATTCCATTCCCTGATCGCTCTCTCGCTGCACCCTAATGTCTGCCCTTCACCTTCAGAGAGCAGTGGGGTCACTGGAGTGAGGCGCTCTACATTGCACCCCCTGACCTGTTGCATATTGATTCCATTCATCCATTCATCCGTGCGCAGGTGCCCAGGGACAGGGCTCCTCTGGCCTCCCTGTCTATGGCAGTGGGAGGCTGTGCGCCCCTGCTGGGGGGACTTCAGCCCCCCCTCCCACCTCATAATGAGAGATCTGCGTGTGCCTGGGGGGCTCCCTCTGAGACCGTGGCCACAGCAGCTCCTCTGAGGCCTTGCTCTGCTGGGACAAGCACAGCGCACCCTCACAGCAACAGCTTTAAAAAACAAGCTCAAAAAGAAAACCAGTTACTTACCTGTAACTTCAGTTATCCAGTATTGGTATCTTTCATAGATTCACATGCCTGAATCATTCCCTGTCGTCGAGGCGGGAGTCCCACAGTAAATAAAAAAGCAGTGCCAAAAGCACCTTGTAGTAGTAGGCCCTAGAAAAGGCCTGAGGCCTAAATTATAGTAGCCTATCTACATCATTATGATAAAAAGACCAAAGTCTTTGCTCCAACCAATCAGCTTGCAGCACCCTCTAGAACCTTCCCTGCAGAGCCAGTTCTCCTCAGATTTTCGTAGCACAAGTGGGAACAAGCATCCCGAACTTAGAGAACTGAACTCCCCCGGGAGGAGGGTGGGTGCATGTGAATCTATGAAAGATACCAATACTGGATAACTGAAGTTACAGGTAAGTAACTTGTTTTCTTATCCAGTATTGGGGTATCTTTCATAGATTCACATGCCTGAATCAGAATAGCAAGCAGTAAGCCAGGCAAAGTCGGTTGCGGATGGTGGGAGACTTATTGTAGTGCACCCCCATGAATGTATGATAAACAACCAACAATCGCCTTAGAATAATCTATTAAAAATTCATGTCCATATTCACATAGAAATTATGCAATATCCTTATTGTAAGGAACCTGAAGCATCATAAAAACACACAATATGTTAACATATGTTTGCATATTATAAACAATGTACTGAATTAAGAGTACAGTATATGAAAAAATACAAATTTGTACCTGAATATACTTCTTATGGAAACAGGTGACGTAAAACAGCTTGGCCCACTGCCGCATCATCCTGATTTGCTGATTGTAGGCAGTAGTGTTTTGTAAACGTGTGGACATTCTTCCATGTCGCAGCACGGCAAATGTTCTCAAGCGTCACTCCCGCAAACAAAGCTGCAGACGCTGCCATAGCTCTTGTGGAATGAGATCGAACCGACCTTGTCAATGGTCGATCAGCCTTGATATGACAGAACTGAATAGCGGATGCAATCCATCTTGAAATTGTGGCCTTAGTGACCGCTTTCCCCAATGTAGTCTGGCCATAAGCTACAAACAGTTGATCTGATTTTCTTAAAGTCTTGGTTCTCTGAAGATAGAACTTTAAGCATCGTTTGATGTCTAAGGAATGCAATGTTCTTTCAGCTGGGGTTGAAGGATTTGGAAAGAAGACTTTTAGCTTGACTGGCTCATTCAGATGAAACTTGGAAGGCACTTTTGGTATGAATGTTGGATTCGTTCGTAAAGTGACATAGTCCTGGGAGAAATGCAGAAAAGGCTCATTTATAGTGAAGGCTTGAATTTCTCCCACCCTTCTGGCGGAAGTTAGCGCTAATAACAAAGCAACCTTCCATGTTAAAAACTTTAGATCAGCTCTATGAATGGGCTCGAACGGGTGCTTCATCAGTTGTGAGAGAACAGTGTTGAGCTCCCATTCCGGTGGTGAGGGCTTTAACGGAGGATAAGCCCGGAAAAGACCTCTCATAAATTGCTTGATCAGCGATGAAGAGCAGAGTGATTGAGTGTTAGCCATCTTCCTGTATCTGGATAAGGCCGCTAAGTGGACCTTTATTGACAAAAAAGAAAGACCAGATTGTGCTAAATGCAATAAATAGGGTAACATTTTCTCTGCTGGTGCCTCTATAGGGTGTAAAGCACTAGTAATGCACCAGGCACAGAAACGCTTCCACTTGAGACGATAAGTTTTTAATGTACTCTGGGCTCTTGCTTTCTTTAAGATGTCTCGGCAATCCTGAGGAATTTGGAGATGTTCGAATTCTAAGAAGTTAGGAGCCATGCATGCAATTTCAGCGATTGAGGGTCTGGATGAAGCACTTGACCCTTGTGTCGTGACAGCAATGTTGGGGTTACCAACAGTCTGATCGGTGGTTCTTGAGACAGTAGCATGAGTTCCTGAAACCAATACTGGCGAGGCCACTTGGGAGCAATTAGGAGAAGACGACAACTCTCCAACTTCATTTTGCGTATCACTCTTGGAATCAAAGGGATCGGAGGAAAGGCGTAAGCATAAATCCCTGACCATCGCATGGACAGGGCATTCCCCCTTGATCCCTGTTGAGGGAACCTGCTGGCATAGTACCGGCATTTCTTGTTCTGTTGTGTCGCAAATAAATCCAACTTCGGTTTGCCCCATCTCTGAAACATTTTGTTCAACTGGTTGTTGTTCAGTTCCCACTCGTGGCAATCTGACAAGGACCTGCTCAGTTTGTCTGCTAAGGTGTTGTAGAGACCTCTGACATGCTCTGCCTTGAGAGTTATGTTGTGAATTGTTAACCATTGCCATAACTCTTGGGCTTCTCTGGATAATGTGGCTGATCTCGTTCCCCCTTGCTTGTTTATATAAAACATGCTTGTGGTGTTGTCCGTTCTGACCAGGACCGAGGATCCTGCTATCCTGGGAAGGAACGCCTGAAGCGAAAGATAAATGGCTTTCAACTCTAGACTGTTGATGTGACATTTTTTCTGCTGTTGAGACCATTTTCCTTGCACCTGTAAGTCCTGGAGATGTCCTCCCCAACCCTCCATGGACGCATCTGTCGTCAGGATGAAATCTGGAGTAGTCTGCAAAAATGAAAGCCCCTGTTCCAGATTGTTGAGCTGAGACCACCATTGAAGAGCCTGCACCATCCTGTTGGTGACTGTGATGGTGTCTTCGAAAGAGCCTGTCGCTTGATGCCATTGACGATGTAGCTCTTCCTGTAACGGCCGCATCTTGAGACGCGCCAGTGGAATGAGGTTGATGGCCGAAGAGCACATTTCCAGAAGTGATGCAAACAGGCGAACTGAAAGTGACTTTTTTCTTGACAGTTTTATGGCCAAAGCCTGTAGAGGGAGTTGTCTCTCTCGAGACAAGAATGCCTTGCATTCTATTGTGTCCAGACAAGCTCATAGGAACAGCAGGTTTTGCTTTGGAACCAATTGAGATTTGCTCTTGTTGATTGTGAGGCCTAGCGATTGAAAGAGATCGCAGCATATTGCAATGTTGGACTTCACTTTGTTCTTTGACGGACCTTTGACTAACCAGTCGTCTAAATACGGGAAAACCTGTACTATTGCTGCTCGAAGAGTTGCTGCCACCGGGGCTAGGCACTTTGTAAAAATTCTTGGGGCCGACTTGAGGCCAAATGGGAGGACTTTGAACTGATAGTGGGCGCCAGCCACAGTGAAACGGAGGTATTTTCGATGTTTTGGGTGGATTGGGATATGGAAGTATGCATCTTCCATGTCCAAGGACGCCATGTAATCTCCCTCGTTGAGGCAGCTGAGAACGTCTGAGAGGGTGACCATTCGGAATCCCTGCTTCTTGAGATATTTGTTTAAATTGCGCAGGTCTAGGATCGGTCGCCATTCCCCTGATTTCTTCTTTATGAGGAAAAAACGGGAATAGAAACCTAACCCTCTTTGATGATTTGGAACCTTCTCTACTGCGTTCTTGAGAAGCATTGCTTGAACTTCTTTGATCAATAAGTGAAGACGAGGGGGAGGGGGACCCCTGGGCGGAGTTGTTGGAGGTTTGGTAATGAACTCTAGAGTGTGACCATGCTGGACTAAGTCTAACACCCACTGATCCGTTGTTATCTGATGCCATTGTTGTTGAAAGGCAGAAATTTTCGCGCCCACCGAAGGTAGGGAACTGAAAGCGGCGCCCAATTGACCTCACTGTTTCTTATGATTGTCTCGTCCTTGATTGTTTGCACGCCTTCTTCCTCCTTGGCGAGAGAAACCAGCCGAACCAGATTGTCGATATGAGGACTGATAATTCTGGCGGTATTGCTGCTGATATTGCCTGCCTTGCTGGTAATAACTTCCTCTGGACGAATAACCTCGTCCTCTAGCTCTTCTGAACGAACCTCTTTTATACTGCAATGACCCTAGCGATTTTGCAGTATCTGTATCCGTTTTAATCGCTAGGAGAGCCTCGTTGACGTGTTTCCCGAAGAGGGACTCTCCGTCATATGCCATGTCTAATACTTTCAATTGTACCTCCGGACGAAAGGTAGTGGCTTTTAACCACCCTTGACGCCTAAAGACAGCTGCTCCTGCTAACTGTCTAAAATTTGTGTTCGCAACATCTAGTGCGCAGTCGATGGATTCCTCCGCTGCGCGTTCTCCCTCTATAAGGATTTTTCTGGCTTCCTGTCTCTTATCCTCCGGGATCAGCTCAATGAAACCCGCCATTTCGGACCACATTTGGCGATCATAACGACCTATAATCGCCATAGAATTTGCTATCCTGATGGATGCTGCAGCCATGGTGGAAAACTTTTTCCCAATAAGGTCTAAGCGTCTCCCCTCTTTATCTGGTGGTGTAGAAATAGGGGTTGCTGGATTCTTTGACCTTTGTTGTGCAGCCTGGGAAATTACTGAATCCGGGCGTGGATGACCAACAAGGCACGCCGGACTAGAAAGCGGAGCACGGTACTTCTTATCAATTCTTGGCAACACAGCAGGCACAGATGCAGGGTTTTTCATTATCTTTATGCCCTCCTTCCAAATATATTCGATGATAGGAATGGCTCTAGATACCTTCCTTGTATCCTCTTTAAAATCATGGAGAAAACACTCCGTTTGTTCCACTGTCACCGGGAGTTTAAACCTGTTTGATGCTCTCTGCATCAGGTTATGAAACCCACCTACATCTTCAGGCGGTGAATCTGAAGGCTGAGGAGTTGGAGGGGATGGCATGGGGATAACGTAATCATCCCATGGATCTGATGAAGGTACGTTAGGCAACTCCCCATCTTCTACTTCTTCTTCTGATGACGTATCCGGAGTTTGCGGAGGGCATTCCGGAGGCGGGGGTTCAACAATTGGTGAAGTTGGCCGAATTTGAGGCGGAGGAACAGCATTATTAGGTTGAGGCATTTGTGGCGGAAAGCGTTGCTTATAGTCCGCCAAAATAGCCTGTAAATCTTGTATCAAAGTAGGTGGCAACTGAGTAACTTCCGAGACCCTAGGCTGTCTCTGATGCTCCACTGCATGAGGCACTACAATATCTTCCTGGTAGTAGTGTGTAGGAGAGTAGGGTCTGCAATCCTATGATCACCCAGATTTTTGCTTTTTGCTGCACTGGTTTACGACTTTCCCTGGCTGTGGGCCTGCTAATCAGACCCACAGCCTAGCTGTTCTCTCTATCCAAATTGTACTCAGGTACTGAATTGGCACTGGGCCCTCTCCAAGTCCCTGTACCCAGGGCTGAGGTGCACCCAGAAGTCTCCCAGGGGCTGAAGCATGTATTGTGCCACCCCTGGATTGACTAACTAAAACTGACACAACTGGCTGCACGACAGCTGGGGCAAGGTGGTGTACTCACCCTTTGCTTTAGATATAGTATACCTATATCTAACCCTAAAATGGACACACAGATCTCCTATCAGTCACTCCTATGGCAGGCCTTAACAATCCTGAAGGCAGAGTGCTTGGAATCGTGTGAGATGGTGCTCTGGCATGAGCTGAGCCTGTCTGCGGCTTTCGGGATCTATCTGTAGGAAGGTTGATCCCTGACTATGGTTGCCCCCAACTTTTTGCCTGGTGTTTTGCTGGTTTTCTGACTTAGTTGACCTGAGGCCCTGCTATTCAGGACCTCAGGCCCACTGCTCTCTCTGTAAAATGGATTCCATGTACCTTAGGTACATATCTAAATTGGATACTGAGCCACCTTATCAGTCCCTGTACAGTGTACCTTAGGTACCCAGGGCATAGGTGTACCCAGGGCCTACCAGGGGCTGCAGCATGTATTATGCCACCCCTGGCTGGCCATCCAAATCTGACACAACTGGCTGCACGACAGCTGGGGCAAGGTGGTGTAATCACCCTTTGCTTTAGATATAGTATACCTATATCTAACCCTAAAATGGACACACAGATCTCCTATCAGTCACTCCTATAGCAGGCCTTAACAATCCTGAAGGCAGAGTGCGTGGAATCGTGTGAGATGGTGCTCTGGCATGAGCTGAGCCTGTCTGCGGCTTTCGGGATCTATCCCTTAGCCGTTTCCATGATATCGCATACCATATACTCTTAAGTGCATTATAATCCTCGCGGTTATGTGCCAACTCTGGTATCGCTTTATCAAAACATGTCGAGTAAGGTGTCATACGAATTGGAATACTAACCCCTCGCCAATTCTGGCGACGGGGTTAGCATTCCACCCTTCTAGAGGGACACGACATGCCTGTAACCTATAACCCGGTTAAAAGTCAGACAGAGCCTTGGCATCCACAAAATGGATGCTGCCACCGAGACACAAGTCTGCCCTCCTGCTGCTGGGAGTCCTCCCAGAGCAGGAGATAAGGACAAAGGGTTTCCTGCCAGGGGCGGTGCCAGCACCGTCCCAGACAGGGTTTTGTGTATTGTAGGTAGGCAGGGCTTTAGAGGAAGGTGACTGCACGTGGCACCCCGGTGCTCACTGTGCATAGGCTGGCTGGAACCAGTTCCAGGGTCACTCCAGACCCTGTGCTGGGGAAAAGCCCGCCAAGGAAGTGGGTGTACCCACCCCCCTCCTGGTCCCACCCATAGGGCAGGACCTAGTCGCGTGCCAGCCCCCTTTTCCCAGATAAAGGTAGAGACTGGCCCCCTTCCAAATCAGATCATCTTTGGAATCAAGATACCACTTTCCACGAAAGGACTTCACGATTTCTTCCTCAAGATTCTCCCTTGTGGCTAAGGAGTAGTCACCCTGCATCCGCAGGCACCATCTAAGAACACTGCGGTCTGCTGCACGTCCTTCCTCCGGAATCCGACTGCCCAGCTCGACGAGACCCGGCTTCCCTGGCACCTCTGACCTCTACCCACCTCTACAGCACAGCTGAGAACCGTGGGTGCGACGAGACCTCGAGGGACCGGCCATCGCCAAGACTGCACGACTTCTGCACAGCAAGCCCACCGAGTAATGTCCTGGTGAGTGCTTTGGGGTCCGAGAAGCCCCCACCCTGAGCAGCTCCAGCACCGAAGAGCAGCCCCCCAGCATCTCCACGATCGGCGTGGGGCCCTTCTGCCTTCTGCTGCTCACCGCGTTGTTTGGCTACTAGCCCGTTGGCTTGTGGCCTTCCTGACGACGCCCGACGACATTTCTGCTGCTGGTCTGGTTGCTCCAGACTGGCCCTTGCTCCCTCCCAGAAGAGGAGCACCCCGGACCCTCCTGGTCCACTCAAGACGCCATTTTGAGTCCACCGCGTGGGCTTGAATTAGCCAAGGCTTGTTGCCCAATCCTGGGTAACTTCGACGCCAACGACTTCATCCTTCGTGGGACAGCTCGCACCTCCATCCTGGTCGCCGACAACGCCTCCTGGTCCGAGAGACTGCAGAGCCCAGCAGCGCCCACTCACCTGACTGCGGTGACTTCGCCCGGTGCCATCCTGGTGCCCACTTAATCACTGGCTAGTGATTCAAGAACTTGGTCCCCTCTGCTTTCAGGTTTTCTTCTTCCTTGATCCAGGCTTGGATCCATCGAACTTTCCTTCACTGGCCGCCTGCCAGCAACTTCTTCCTTCCAGGCTCCTGGTCCGGCAACGAGATCCCCGACGTCTTTTCAGACCTATGCAGCTGCAGCCCCTGGGCTAGGTAACTTCGGCACTTCGGTGTCCCAGCATAGCCTCACTATCCTAGGGTCAGGATCCACTGTCGTTTTCTTCCCACCAGGTCGGGTTCGCCCGTGAACACTAACTTTGTAAATTCTAGCTTCCATAGACTTTGTCCCGCATCCCGCGTGAGAGTGCACACTCTGCACCCGAGTTCCCTAGGCCTCCTGCTAGTAATCTAAAGGTTCAGTAGTCCAGTCCTAGCGATCCCAAAGCCTCTGAGAATCGTTACTTACCTGCTAGTAATTCGCATTCCACTTTGAAAGTATATGGTTTTTCGTGCCCCTCGGGCATTTGTGTAACGTGCTAACTTAAAAGTATTTTCGTAAGAGTTTTGTTGTGTGCTTAGCACCCTGTCCTCATAAAGAGTACAGGGTTGTTGTGATTCTAATAAATACATTGTTTATTTTCATAACACTTGTGTGGTGTCCTTTCACTGGGTGTTCAAGGGGTAATGTGATGGTAAAACAGCTGGCTTAACACGCCCTCTAGAGTCTTAGCCTTAGACTGCTCGTATCCATGCTACTAGGATAGCTGGTCTATAAGGTTGACTTACAACCAATCATCAATAAGGGTTGTTTGGACTGATATATAGTGATCACTAGAATAGTGAGCACTGCACATCAGGCCAACTTCTCACATTGGTGAGCAGCGGTTGGGATTTGAGCTTGCTGTTGTTTTACCACACATGCCCTAAGAATATCTTGTGAAAGATCACATAAGTACTAAAGGTACATATAACTTAGCTTAGAATACTCTGAGTTCTACTGAACCAGCTGTTGTAGCTCCTAGGGCCTAGCACACCCTAAACTACAACTCTAGCAAGGGATCAGTAGGCAAACATATAGTGTAGGTAAGTGCACCACTTACACCTCACTAGAAAAGCATGTCGACTCAGGGGGACTCTACTGAGACTCCCCTGGTCAGTGTTGACCCTCCACAGGTCACTTCAAGATATGCAGCTCTCAATTTTCAGGAGATGAGGCAACTCTGTGTCTCCAGGAAACTGAAGCAGGGGTCTAACCCCACCATTCCCTTTCTGATAGGTCTCTTAGAGACATATGATGCCAGAAAGCTCTCTCAGTTACATGAGAGCATGCCAGCCTTAGAGGGAACCTCTGGGGATCCAGACCTCCCCAACACTGATTCAGCAGTTGAGGAGGAGGATCAGGAGGTACTCTCTGGGGATGAGGTAGACAAGGGTCTTGAGGTAGTCAGAAGGCTAACTAGGACCAACTTAGACTTACTTGGGCTAGGATCTGGGGGCCCCCCAGTACTAACCCGAAGTGGGCCTAACCTTGGAGTTAGGAGAGATAGATCTCTTTCTAGGGACTCCAATAGATCTCTGCACTCTAATGCCTCTTCTCAGGGGAGAAGGAATCCTCCACAGAGGAGATTTACTTCCCCTCAGAGAAAGGAGCATGAGGCTAGGATGAGACAAGCTGAACTGAGGATTGAAAGGGAAGAAATTGCCCTGGCCAAAGAGAAGCTTGCCCTGGCAAGAGAGCAGCAGATGAGTGGGCTAGCTCCCACTGGTGGCAGCAATCTCCCAAGAGATAGAGAGAAGGGTTTAGATACTAAACACCTGACTAAAATAGTGCCCCCCTTTAAGCAAGGGGATGATATCCAGAAATGGATGGCTGCTCTGGAGAGGGCCTGCACTGTGCAGTGCATTCCCCAGAGTCAGTGGGCAGCTATACTGTGGCTCTCCTTTGATGGTAAAGGTAGAGATAAGCTCCTCACTACAAGAGTGGAGGATGCTAATAATTACCAGGTCCTGAAAAATGCACTGGTTGATGGGTTTGGCTTAACCACTGAGCAGTACAGGTTGCTGTTCAGAGACACCCAGAAAACTCAGTCTCAGGACTGGTCTGACTTTGTTGATTGTGCCACTAAGGCTTTGGAAGGCTGGCTACTGGGTAGTAAGGTTACTGATTTCAAGGGATTGTATAATCTAATTATGAGAGAGCAAGTCTTAAATAATTGTCAGAACCAGTTATTACACCAGCACCTGGTAGACTCTGATCTGACCTCTCCACAAGAATTGGGTAAGAGGGCAGACAAATGGGTCAGAACCAGGATTAGGCCCAAGAACCAAGGTGGTGACCAGAAAAAGGAATCAACCAAGCCTCAAGAGAAGGGTGGGAATAAATCTACAGATCAAACCACATCAGGGCCCCAAAAATCCTCTGAGGGGGGTGGGTCCCAGAATCCTTCCAATAACCAAAAGAAACCTTATTGTTATCCCTGTAAACAGGTGGGTCATTTAAAAACTGACAGCAGTTGCCCAAAGAATAACAATAAGGAAAACATACCCCCAAGTAACATTCCCAAACCTCCTGTTACTACTAGTAGTAATCCCCCAGGTGGTGGGAGTGCCCCCAAGAATTTGGGTGCATTTACTTTGGGAGTCCCTGGGGACTCTGGCCTAACCAGGTCCCCAAACTTAGATACTCTTGTCTGTGAGACTGGCATGGGGTTTGCCAACTTCACAACTTGTCCCAACACTTTGGGCAAGTACAGACAGGAGCCCCTCATCAATGGTATAAAAGTTGAGGCCTATAGAGATACAGGGGCTAGCATCACTATGGTGACTGAGAGTCTAGTCCCCTCAAGGCAACTTTTACCTGGTGCCACATACCAGGTGACCAATATTGATGGAGTGCAGAGAGATCATCCCATGGCAGTGGTCAATCTCAGCTGGGGAGGTGTCACTGGCCACAAGAGAGTGGCAGTGTCACCAAACTTGCCTGTAGATTGCCTACTGGGGAATGATTTAGAGCTCTCAGCCTGGGCTGAAGTAGAGCAAGAAACCCATTCTAGAATGGTAAACATCCATGGTAAGGTTAGTGGGGCAGTGGTAGCCACAGCCCCAGTCCAAGATATCCTCCCTGAACAGGTCAGGAGGGTTGTGCCAGTCACAACCCAATCTCAGACAACTTCCTTCCCAGAACAGGTTGTCAAGGCTGTAATGGTAACAGCCCACACCCAAACTGAGCCCCCTCCTGAAAAGGTTGGGAGAGTTGTGATGGCCACAGCTCAAACTCAGACAGATGACAGTGTTGTGAAGCCTGAAACTATGGATCACTCCACTCAGACAGAGAGTATTGAGGAGGAAGAGAAATCTCCCTCCCACCAGACTTTAGGAAAGGATCAGCCTCCTCAGGGAACTGATCTGACCCCTTGTGAAGAAACTGCCACAGAGGTAGTCAGGCCTAGCCTGGCAGAACCCCTGATGTCAGTGGACCCTTCCAAGGTGGGACCCAGTCTGGAGCAGGTAACCTGCCCCTCTCTACCCTGCCTCAGTCAGCCCAGGGCTGTAGAGGTCAGGGAGGCCAGTGTTGGACCCCAAAGGGCCCCCTGTCCAAAAGAATTTCCCAATCAGCAGATTAAGGGCACTGAAGCTAGTAGACCTAGCCACGTGAAAATAAGACACACTCCTGAGGGATACCCCTTAAAATTAGTTAGGGACCTCCCACAGATGGACACTGTTGGGCACAGCCAAACTTGGGACCTGAGGGCCCCAGACCTGTCCTGTCCCTCCAGTAAGCCAAACAGAGGGACCCAACCTCCAGCTGTAGGTAGCCAGAGGTTGACCCTGAGAGCCCAAAACAACTCAGTCTTTGAGAGAAAGGCCTATATGGTGGAAAATGATTGGAGGAAGCTGAGCCCAAAATTAGTGGAGCCTCACTTCAGTACTCCATTTCAGCACCAGCCTTTTTCTTTGACAAAACACACCACAGGTAGAGATTCCCTATGGTGGAGACCCTCAGACACCCTTAGGGTGAGGGATTGCTTAGTGGACCATGACATAGGGGGTAACCATGCCAGTGCTGGTACTTCCTTAAATGGCCACTTAGGCAATATAGGCTTACCTGGACAAGGATAGCCTTATCTCCTTTCGTTTGGGGGGGGGTTATGTAGGAAGGTTGATCCCTGACTATGGTTGCCCCCAACTTTTTGCCTGGTGTTTTGCTGGTTTTCTGACTTAGTTGACCTGAGGCCCTGCTATTCAGGACCTCAGGCCCACTGCTCTCTCTGTAAAATGGATTCCATGTACCTTAGGTACATATCTAAATTGGATACTGAGCCACCTTATCAGTCCCTGTACAGTGTACCTTAGGTACCCAGGGCATAGGTGTACCCAGGGCCTACCAGGGGCTGCAGCATGTATTATGCCACCCCTGGCTGGCCATCCAAATCTGACACAACTGGCTGCACGACAGCTGGGGCAAGGTGGTGTAATCACCCTTTGCTTTAGATATAGTATACCTATATCTAACCCTAAAATGGACACACAGATCTCCTATCAGTCACTCCTATAGCAGGCCTTAACAATCCTGAAGGCAGAGTGCGTGGAATCGTGTGAGATGGTGCTCTGGCATGAGCTGAGCCTGTCTGCGGCTTTCGGGATCTATCCCTTAGCCGTTTCCATGATATCGCATACCATATACTCTTAAGTGCATTATAATCCTCGCGGTTATGTGCCAACTCTGGTATCGCTTTATCAAAACATGTCGAGTAAGGTGTCATACGAATTGGAATACTAACCCCTCGCCAATTCTGGCGACGGGGTTAGCATTCCACCCTTCTAGAGGGACACGACATGCCTGTAACCTATAACCCGGTTAAAAGTCAGACAGAGCCTTGGCATCCACAAAATGGATGCTGCCACCGAGACACAAGTCTGCCCTCCTGCTGCTGGGAGTCCTCCCAGAGCAGGAGATAAGGACAAAGGGTTTCCTGCCAGGGGCGGTGCCAGCACCGTCCCAGACAGGGTTTTGTGTATTGTAGGTAGGCAGGGCTTTAGAGGAAGGTGACTGCACGTGGCACCCCGGTGCTCACTGTGCATAGGCTGGCTGGAACCAGTTCCAGGGTCACTCCAGACCCTGTGCTGGGGAAAAGCCCGCCAAGGAAGTGGGTGTACCCACCCCCTTCCTGGTCCCACCCATAGGGCAGGACCTAGTCGCGTGCCAGCCCCCTTTTCCCAGATAAAGGTAGAGACTGGCCCCCTTCCAAATCAGATCATCTTTGGAATCAAGATACCACTTTCCACGAAAGGACTTCACGATTTCTTCCTCAAGATTCTCCCTTGTGGCTAAGGAGTAGTCACCCTGCATCCGCAGGCACCATCTAAGAATACTGCGGTCTGCTGCACGTCCTTCCTCCGGAATCCGACTGCCCAGCTCGACGAGACCCGGCTTCCCTGGCACCTCTGACCTCTACCCACCTCTACAGCACAGCTGAGAACCGTGGGTGCGACGAGACCTCGAGGGACCGGCCATCGCCAAGACTGCACGACTTCTGCACAGCAAGCCCACCGAGTAATGTCCTGGTGAGTGCTTTGGGGTCCGAGAAGCCCCCACCCTGAGCAGCTCCAGCACCGAAGAGCAGCCCCCCAGCATCTCCACGATCGGCGTGGGGCCCTTCTGCCTTCTGCTGCTCACCGCGTTGTTTGGCTACTAGCCCGTTGGCTTGTGGCCTTCCTGACGACGCCCGACGACATTTCTGCTGCTGGTCTGGTTGCTCCAGACTGGCCCTTGCTCCCTCCCAGAAGAGGAGCACCCCGGACCCTCCTGGTCCACTCAAGACGCCATTTTGAGTCCACCGCGTGGGCTTGAATTAGCCAAGGCTTGTTGCCCAATCCTGGGTAACTTCGACGCCAACGACTTCATCCTTCGTGGGACAGCTCGCACCTCCATCCTGGTCGCCGACAACGCCTCCTGGTCCGAGAGACTGCAGAGCCCAGCAGCGCCCACTCACCTGACTGCGGTGACTTCGCCCGGTGCCATCCTGGTGCCCACTTAATCACTGGCTAGTGATTCAAGAACTTGGTCCCCTCTGCTTTCAGGTTTTCTTCTTCCTTGATCCAGGCTTGGATCCATCGAACTTTCCTTCACTGGCCGCCTGCCAGCAACTTCTTCCTTCCAGGCTCCTGGTCCGGCAACGAGATCCCCGACGTCTTTTCAGACCTATGCAGCTGCAGCCCCTGGGCTAGGTAACTTCGGCACTTCGGTGTCCCAGCATAGCCTCACTATCCTAGGGTCAGGATCCACTGTCGTTTTCTTCCCACCAGGTCGGGTTCGCCCGTGAACACTAACTTTGTAAATTCTAGCTTCCATAGACTTTGTCCCGCATCCCGCGTGAGAGTGCACACTCTGCACCCGAGTTCCCTAGGCCTCCTGCTAGTAATCTAAAGGTTCAGTAGTCCAGTCCTAGCGATCCCAAAGCCTCTGAGAATCGTTACTTACCTGCTAGTAATTCGCATTCCACTTTGAAAGTATATGGTTTTTCGTGCCCCTCGGGCATTTGTGTAACGTGCTAACTTAAAAGTATTTTCGTAAGAGTTTTGTTGTGTGCTTAGCACCCTGTCCTCATAAAGAGTACAGGGTTGTTGTGATTCTAATAAATACATTGTTTATTTTCATAACACTTGTGTGGTGTCCTTTCACTGGGTGTTCAAGGGGTAATGTGATGGTAAAACAGCTGGCTTAACACGCCCTCTAGAGTCTTAGCCTTAGACTGCTCGTATCCATGCTACTAGGATAGCTGGTCTATAAGGTTGACTTACAACCAATCATCAATAAGGGTTGTTTGGACTGATATATAGTGATCACTAGAATAGTGAGCACTGCACATCAGGCCAACTTCTCACACTATCCCTTAGCCGTTTCCATGATATCGCATACCATATACTCTTAAGTGCATTATAATCCTCGCGGTTAAATGCCAACTCTGGTATCGCTTTATCAAAACATGTCGAGTAAGGTGTCATACGAATTGGAATACTAACCCCTCGCCAATTCTGGCGACGGGGTTAGCATTCCACCCTTCTAGAGGGACACGACATGCATGTAACCTATAACCCGGTTAAAAGTCAGACAGAGCCTTAGCATCCACAAAATGGATGCTGCCACCGAGACACAAGTCTGCCCTCCTGCTGCTGGGAGTCCTCCCAGAGCAGGAGATAAGGACAAAGGGTTTCCTGCCAGGGGCGGTGCCAGCACCGTCCCAGACAGGGTTTTGTGTATTGTAGGTAGGCAGGGCTTTAGAGGAAGGTGACTGCAAGTGGCACCCCGGTGCTCACTGTGCATAGGCTGGCTGGAACCAGTTCCAGGGACACTCCAGACCCTGTGCTGGGGAAAAGCCCGCCAAGGAAGTGGGTGTAACCACCCCCCTCCTGGTCCCACCCCTAGGGCAGGACTTAGTCGCGTGCCAGCCCCCTTTTCCCAGATAAAGGTAGGGACTGGCCCCCTTCCAAATCAGATCATCTTTGAATCCTGAAACTACTTTCAACGAAAGGAACTCAAGACTTCTTCCTAAGATTTCTCCCTTGTGACTAAGGAGTAGTCACCCTGCATCCGCAGGCACCATCTTAAGAACACTGCGGTCTGCTGCAAGTCTCTCCTCCGGATCAAGACTGCCCAGCTCGACGAGAACTGGCTTCCCTGGCACCTCTGACCTCTACCTACATCATCAGTCACGCTGAGATTCGTTGGTGTGACGAGACCTCGAGGGACCGGCCATCTTCAAGACTGCACGACTTCTGCACAGCAAGCCCGCCGAGTAATTTCCTGGTGAGTGCTTTGGGGTCCGAGAAGCCCCGACCCTGAGCAGCTCCAGCACCGAAGCGCAGCCTCCCAGCATCTCCACGATCTGCGTGGGGCCCTTCTGCTTTTTGCTGCTCACCGCGTTGTTTGGCTACTAGCCCGCTGGCTTGTGGCTTTCCGAACGACGCCCGACGACAACACTGCTGCTGGTCTGGTTGCTCCAGACTGGCCCTTGCTTCCCTCCATCGGGGAAGTACCCTGGACCCTCCTGGTCCGGCTAAGACGCCATTTTAGGTCCACCGCGTGGGCCTTGCATTTGCCAAGACTTGTTGCCCAATCCTGGGTCCAGCGACGTCGACAGCAAGAACCTTCGTGGGACAGCTCGCACCTCCATCCTGGTCGCCGACAACGCCTCCTGGTCCGAGAGACTGCAGAGCCCAGCAGCGCCCACTCACCTGACTGCGGTGACTTCGCCCGGTGCCATCCTGGTGCCCACTTAATCACTGGCTAGTGATTCAAGAACTTGGTCCCCTCTGCTTTCAGGTTTCCTTCTTCCTTGATCCAGGCTTGGATCCATCGAACTTTTCTTCACTGGTCGCCTGCCAGCAACTTCTTCCTTCCAGGCTCCTGGTCCGGCAACGAGATTCCCGACGTCCTTTCAGACCTATGCAGCTGCAGCCCCTGGGCTAGGTAACTTCGGCACTTCGGTGTCCCAGCATAGCCTCACTATCCTAGGGTCAGGATCCACTGTCGTTTTCTTCCTACCAGGTCGGGTTCGCCCGTGAACACTAACTTTGCCTTTACTAGCTTCCATAGACTTTGTCCCGCATCCCGCGTGAGAGTGCACACTCTGCACCGAGTCCCCTAGGTCTCCTAGAAGTAATCTAATGATTCCCTAGTCAAGTCCTAGCGATTCCAAAGCCTATTAGTACAGTTACTTACCTGCTAGTAACTCGCATTCCACTTTTAGAGTATATGGTTTTTCGTGCCCCTCGGGCATTTGTGTATAACGTGCTAACTTAAGTATTTTCATAAGAGTTTTGTTGTGTGCTTAGCACCCTGTCCTTATAAAGAGTACAGGGTTGTTGTGATTCTAATAAATACATTGTTTATTTTCATAACACTTGTGTGGTGTCCTTTCACTGGGTGTTCAAGGGGTAATGTGATGGTAAAACAGCTGGCTTAACACGCCCTCTAGAGTCTTAGCCTTAGACTGCTCGTATCCATGCTACTAGGATAGCTGGTCTATAAGGTTGACTTACAACCAATCATCAATAAGGGTTGTTTGGACTGATACATAGTGATCACTAGAATAGTGAGCACTGCATATCAGGCCAACTTCTCACATTGGTGAGCAGCGGTTGGGATTTGAGCTTGCTGTTGTTTTACCACACATGCCCTAAGAATATCTTGTGAAAGATCACATAAGTACTAAAGGTACATATAACTTAGCTTAGAATACTCTGAGTTCTACTGAACCAGCTGTTGTAGCTCCTAGGGCCTAGCACACCCTAAACTACAACTCTAGCAAGGGATCAGTACGCAAACATATAGTGTAGGTAAGTGCACCACTTGCACCTCACTAGAAAAGCATGTCGACTCAGGGAGACTCTACTGAGACTCCCCTGGTCAGTGATGACCCTCCACAGGTCACTTCAAGATATGCAGCTCTCAGTTTCCAGGAGATGAGACAGATCTGTGTCTCCAGAAAACTGAAGCAGGGGTCTAACCCCACCATTCCCTTTCTGATAGGTCTCTTAGAGACATATGATGCCAGAAAGATTTCTCAGTTACATGAGAACATGCCAGCCTTAGAGGGAACCTCTGAGGATCCAGACCTTCCCAACATTGCTACTGCAGTTGAGGAGGGGGATCAGGAGGAACTCTCTGGGGATGAGGTAGACAAAGGTCTTGAGGTAGTCAGAAGGCTAACTAGGACCAACTTAGACTTACTTGGGCTAGGATCTGGGGGCCCCCCAGTACTAACCCGAAGTGGGCCTAACCTTGGAGTTAGGAGAGATAGATCTCTTTCTAGGGACTCCAATAGATCTCTGCACTCTAATGCCTCTTCTCAGGGGAGAAGAAATCCTCCACAGAGGAGATTTGCTTCCCCTCAGAGAAGGGAGCATGAAGCTAGGATGAGACAAGCTGAACTGAGGATTGAAAGGGAAGAACTTGCCCTGGCCAAAGAGAAGCTTGCCTTTGCTAGAGAGCAGCAGATGAGTGGGTTAGCACCCACTGGTGGCAGCAATCTCCCAAGAGATAGAGAGAAGGGTTTAGATACTAAACACCTGACTAAGATAGTGCCCCCCTTTAAGCAAGGGGATGATATCCAGAAATGGATGGCTGCTCTGGAGAGGGCCTGCACTGTGCAGTGCATTCCCCAGAGTCAGTGGGCAGCTATACTGTGGCTCTCCTTTGATGGTAAAGGTAGAGATAAGCTCCTCACTACAAGAGTGGAGGATGCTAATAATTACCAGGTCCTGAAGAATACACTGGTTGATGGGTTTGGTTTAACCACTGAGCAGTACAGGTTGCTGTTCAGAGACACCCAGAAAACTCAGTCTCAGGACTGGTCTGACTTTGTGGATTGTGCCACTAAGGCTTTGGAGGGCTGGTTGCTGGGTAGCAAGGTTACAGATTACACAGGATTGTATAATCTAATGATGAGAGAACAAATTTTAAACAATTGTCAGAACCAGTTGCTGCACCAGCACCTTGTTGATTCAGATCTGACCTCTCCCCAAGAATTGGGAAAGAAGGCAGACAAATGGGTCAGGACAAGGATCAAGCAGAACCAGAACCAGAACCAGGGTGGTCAGAAGAAAGCAGACCAGAAGGGTAATGTTAAGAATGAGCAAAATGACCAGAAGTCTTCACCAGGTCCCCAACAAACCAAAGAGGGTGGGGGTCAGGCTTCCCAGAAGAAGAAGACTCAAGAAGGCCAGTCAAAAAGGTGGTGCCAGTACTGCAAAAGTAAATCTCACTGGTTTAGTGAGTGCACCAAAAGAGGAGGACAAACTCCTGCCACTACAGCCTCTAAGGCAACTGCACCCCCTAGTACAGTCAGTAGTGATAGTGTACCTCCCAAGGCATTAGTTGGGTTAACCTTGGGTACTGAGGGGTCTGACAACTTAGTTGGCACACTCACTCAGGCTGTCCTTGTCTGTACAGGGGATGTGGATATGTCCCCTGAAATAAGTCCCAATACTTTGGGCAAATACAGGCAGACACCTTTAATAAATGGCAAAATGGCTCAGGCCTATAGGGACACTTGTGCCAGTGTCACCATGGTGACACCTAACTTTGTGGACCCTGGACAGATCATGCCAGGTACTGATTTCCTGGTGACCAATGCCAGCAATGTCACTACTAGTCATAGTGTGGCAATTGTGGCTTTCTCCTGGGGTGGAGTGAAGGGACAAAAGAAAGTTGTAGTCAGTTCAGACCTCCCAGTTGATTGTTTGTTGGGCAATGATTTGGAGTCATCACAATGGTCAGAAGTGGAGCAGAGGACTCACATGGAGATGTTAGGCTTGCCAGCACATGTGCTTGCTGTGACTAGGTCACAGGCCAGACGATGCCCCACTGAACAGGTGCTGGATCCTGAAATTATGGACCAGACACCTTCCAAGAAGAAGAGCAGTAAGGGTAAGGCTTTGCCTTCCCCCTTGCCCCAGGTTGAGGATCAAGTCTCTGAGGAGGCTGATCTAGGAGAGCTGAGGGAAACTGAGCCTAAAGAGCTTGAACTTGATCAAGTTGAGTTTCTGGGCTCAGGGGGACCCTCCAGAGCAGACCTGGGGAAGGAACAGTTGAGCTGCCCTTCCCTTGAACCCCTCAGACAGCAGGCTGCTGCTGAGGCTGCAGGGAATGCCACAGGTGCCCACAGGGTATACTGGGAAGATGGACTCCTGTACTCTGAGTCAAGAGACCCCAAGCCTGGTGCAACCAGGAGGCTGGTCATCCCCTTGTCTCTGAGAGGTTTCCTCCTCACCTTGGCCCATGAGATTCCCCTTGCAGGTCATTTAGGTCAGACAAAGACTTGGGACAGGCTTGTCTCACACTTTCACTGGCCCCATATGAATGAGAATACCAAGGAGTTTTGTCGCTCCTGTGTCACTTGCCAAGCCAGTGGTAAGTCAGGTGGCACAACAAAGGCCCCCCTCATACCACTACCTGTGGTGGGGGTTCCCTTTGAAAGAGTGGGGATTGACATTGTTGGTCCAATGGAACCCCAGACAGCATCAGGGCACAAGTTTATACTGGTGGTGGTGGACCATGCCACCAGGTATCCTGAAGCTATTCCCCTGAGGACCACCACAGCTCCTGTGGTGGCAAGAGCCCTAGTTGGAGTGTTCTCCAGAGTGGGTTTTCCAAAGGAGGTCGTTTCTGACAGAGGTACAAACTTCATGTCAGGATATCTGACTGCCATGTGGAAAGAGTGTGGAGTGAACTACAAGTTCACCACACCCTATCATCCACAATGCAATGGGCTTGTTGAGAGATTCAACAGGACCCTGAAAGGGATGATTCATGGACTACCTGAACCTCTTAGGAGAAGATGGGATGTCCTGATCCCCTGCCTCTTGTTTGCTTACAGAGAGGTCCCACAGAAGGGGGTTGGCTACAGCCCTTTTGAGCTTCTGTATGGGCATCCTGTAAGAGGACCCCTGTGTTTGGTGAAGGAAGGATGGGAGAGACCTCTCAAAAAGCCTGCAACCAACATAGTGGACTATGTACTTGGTCTCCGCTCCAGGATGGCTGAGTATATGGAAAAGGCATCCAAAAACCTTGAGGCCAGCCAAGAACTTCAGAAAGCTTGGCATGACCAAAAGGCTGTTCTGACTGTGTACCAGCCAGGACAGAAGGTGTGGGTGCTGGAGCCAGTGGCCCCAGCAGCTCTGAAAGACAAATGGTCTGGGCCCCACACCATCATTGAGCAAAAGGGAGAGGTTACCTACTTGGTGGACCTTGGAACTCCCAGGAGCCCTCTCAGAGTGCTCCATGTTAACAGGCTCAAGGCATATGTTGACAGGAAGGACATGAGCTTGCTCATGGCCACAGATGAGGGACAGGAGGAAGAGAGTGACCCTCTCCCAGACCTGCTCACTCAGAATCCTGATGATGGATCAGTTGATGGTGTTGTCTTTTGTGGCAGCCTCTCTGAACATCAGCAACAGGATTGCAGGCAAGTTCTGCAATCCTTCAGACATATGTTCTCTCTGACACCCAGCCAAACTGATTGGTGTACTGTGGTATATAAATAAATAATACCGGATCTAGGTTTGACTGGACATAGCAATAAAAGATAGCTCAATAAATAAGAGTCAAGATTCGAGGTAGTAGGAGTTTGCAGGTTTAATACAGCATAAAGGACAGGAACGGGACAACCTGCACAGGAATAGGATGGCAGCTGCCTGGGGGCAGGATCTGGAATGAGCGCGCTAACTTTAATAACAATACACAAGCATATATACTAAAACAGTTGCAATTGCAATGAATACAGTAGGCGGAGCAGTGGGTGTGGTCAATAGCAGTCGTGAAAGATAAGGGTGAAAGTGGGTGTAACAAGAGGCGTATACATAGACATGTGATGTAAACGTAACAGAATATGTCATAAATGGGGCGGAAACATGGAGGGGGCTACCTAAGGAGCCGGGACCTCTAACCTAATGGTGCGCGCAAACTGACAATGACGTGTTACTAGGAGAAGCTGGGGGCTATGACTTCTGCGCTAGGCGCAGAGACTGAAGTCTGGAGAGTCAGGGCGACATGTACCTAACATTATCTAGTATCTGATGTTTAGAGAACATGTTGATAGAATCCAGAAGTTATCGGGGTAAAGGCTAACAGACTCTAAGACTGGTGCATGCAGTATTCTACATGTAGTGCGTGTTGAAGAATATTAAATGACCATAAATACAGTATTTCTCTTACATGGAGACGTAAAGGCTAGACGATGACGGAAACTATTGATGCGATTCAGTAGCTTAGGAATGCAGAGAAGGAGGGCTGGACTGATAACTAGAATCATAACATACTCTTGGCAGACTCGTAGGCAGAGCCAGGCTGAACCGGGCACTGTGAGGCAGGAAGTAAGTGAAGGGTCAGGAACACAGGTGGGGGCTGTATCGCTCCTCAGCGAGGGCTCAGGAGACAGGAGCTGAATCTGGTGTCCAGGCCCTTTTGAGGCCTAGAAACGGGGACTTTACAATGAAATAACGTGCACACTGAGAAACGTGGCAGCGTAACTTTACATAGGACTAATACTCGTAGCTTTCACGAGAACTGAACACTGGCATACTAGAGATGGACACAACTGTAAGTGCGTCTTTAATCGAACATGGGGAATACATATGCATATTAATCATGCACACATAACATAAGATGGGGAACACGTAGGGACACAGAACATGGCAAAATTTACTTTTCCACATTCCCTCCTTGTCACTACGTTTCCATCAGGAAACATCAATATTCATGATACCATCTATCATTTCATACAGTATCATTTACTCGTCTCGAATTTTCTTGGAACGGGATTTAGAACGGGACTTGGGACTAGGAATACAAGAGGTAGCACAAATGCCACAAATCGCAGGGCCACATTGTATACAGAGGCAGCAACTGAATATGATCGTTACTGCAATACCTAGAAAGGACAACACTTTCCATCCCCAGGCGGAAATTATATTCCAGAACCAACCGGACCATGTCCAGGTGCCTGGATCTTGGTGTAACATATGGGCAATTTTATGCAGTCTGGTTATAGCTGAATAAACAGACGGCGCGTTATTAGGAATGAAAATGCAGCAACTAGATCCGATGACTCTACATGCCCCGCCCCTATCGGCCAGTATGACGTCAAGGACGAGACGATTCTGGAGCACGACAATTCTCATAAAGGATTGTTCTTCGGTTAAGTTACCTAGAGCAGAAGTAGTCTCAATTACTACTGCTTCAAGTGTTCTGGTTAATCTACGTATCAGTTTACTATTCACGACAGTACCTAGATAGGGGAAGACACCTTTATTGATATCTATATATTGTTCTAGAGCAGTTTCAGTATAATCGACAATCGGGAGGTCTCTCTTGTGTCTAGTATGTACTAGGTGGGAATTCCTATGATAGTCAGGTGGGGCTAGAAAAACTGGTGGCAGTAGGAAGGCAATGTAACAGGTTCCCTCCCAATCGAGGGGCAGACGAACATATGCGGTCTGACCACAAACAAAATAAGAATGACGTGAAGCTTTGAAAATAGATTTCCCACTGTCACTATACTTGACAATAGTAGTACAATCACTATGTCCTACATGTACGGAACCATTCTTTCTGACACATAATTCACCTTTGACTGGTAGTACTGACATAGCAGGTAAGTCTGGAGTAGTATCAGACTGAACATTCAGGACCATGAAATTCGAAGAATAATTACCTAAATTATAAACTTCATTTTCTAGATCTAACCCTGTTCTGTGGGGAAGACCTTGCTTGTCTGGAAAACATGTACTGTTCAGAAAAGACATATCTGTTGAGGATGACGTTAACGTGGACCATGCTCCACACGAACCATTATGTGAAAATGGATAAGGAAAGAGTGGCAGAACTCCCTTCGGTGTCTGGAAAGGGGGAAGTCGACCACACACCCAACAATTAGTGGCATTGCTGGTCTGGTGTGAATAATGTAACATGCGGATAAAGGAATTATTACGCATAGCAAGACGATAAGATAGTTCATGAGGAGGCAGATCACTAAACGTGTGCTCTACTGTAGCATTAGAAGACTTATTTACATGAGAAACTGGAAAACACAAATAAAATGCATCACTTGTGCAGGTAGTCATAAGGCTAAAAAACAATATGAAACTTAGAAAAACGATACATCGGATTGAGTTTTGACTAACTCTCTCACTGTGGGGGTCTATTTTATACATGTCAGAAACCGGTCTAACCGTTTCACCTAGGGGAGGACTTAGACAATCAAACTGGCTGACTTATTTTACTAGACCTTAATTTTAACTTATACTCCTGCTGCGGAGTTGTCTCTAACAGGGAGGGTTTAGTATCATTGTCTTTTGCGGGACAGTCCTTAAGAATAGTACGTTGGCAGTCTTTCAAATCCTGGGAAATGTTCTTGGAAACAGTCTTTAGTCCATAAAATTTCTTTACATGCGACAAATGCACCCAGCCCTTCCTGCCTTTCAGCTTGACGGCAGTACGGGTGGCCAGGAGTACTTGTTTTGGCTCCTTCCAGCGGGGCTCCAGCGGACTTGAACGATCAAAGTTCCTTACAAGAACCAAACTTCCGGGAACGATTTCATGCGGTGCCACCTCGGTATTGTCTGGAAATGCGGCGGCAACCTGTGAACGACAAGAGTGTAGGGCAGACATCAAGGAAGCTAGGTAATCTGTCAGCATATTACTTGAAACATCTGTAATACTTCGGGGTCTAGGTGTACCCCACATGTTAGGGGGGCGGCCAAAAACGACCTCATAAGGGGACAGACCTGATCTGGAATGTGCGACCATGCGCATATAAAACAGAGCGACTGGCAGAGCTACTAGCCAGTCTACACCTTTTTCTTGACAGATTTTAGCAATGCGGATTTTCAGGGTTTGGTTATGTCTCTCTACTAGACCGGCTGCTTCTGGATGGCGTACACAATGGAACTTCCACTGGTACCCTAACAAAAGGGAAACATGTTTCATAAGCTCAGATGAGAATGGCTGGCCGTTATCAGAATATACGACTCTAGGGAGTCCATAACGGGGGAAGAACTCACGAACCAACTGCTTGGCAGTGGTCGCGGCTGTGTAATCTGGGACTGGATATGCTTCTGTCCACCTGGACAAAGCGCATACAACTACAAGGACATACTTGAAACCTCGACATCGCTCCATCTGAATATAATCCATCTGGAGGACTTCAAAAGGGTGGTCAGGGGGCTGGAATCCACCTTGTTCCACCGGGACACTTTTACCTGGATTGAACTGGCAACATATCATACAGGTACGGACTTTCTGCTTGGCTGCAGCTCGTAAATGCTTGTTAAACCAAATGTTCTGGATACTGTCTAACATGGCTTTTTCTCCTAAGTGTGCTGGACTGTGTGCGGTATTGATAATGACTTGAACCATAGAGTCGGGGAGAAACCATGTGGCTCTTCCCTTCGTCACCCATCCCTGATCTGTCTGGACCCCTCCTTGTTCGGACCATTTCTTGATTTCATCGGGAGTAGCATGTAACTGGATATCTATGACATCTTGAGTAGGGTCTTTAACTGTCATACAGATAGTTGGATCTGGAGTATGTGTCTGTGTCGGATTAACTGGCATGTCTGGAGTCTGTGCTGTAAGCTTGGCTGTGCGATCTGCTAGATCGTTACCTTGGGAAATAATATCAGTAACTTTCGTATGTGCTTTGCACTTCATGATAGCGATAGATGTCGGTAAGTGTATAGCATCTAACAGAGCTTGAATAAGGAGACCATGCTGAATCTTGGTTCCATGAGAAGTCATGAAACCTCTCTCCTGCCAGAGCACTCCAAAGTCGTGTACGACTCCAAATGCGTAGCGTGAATCTGTGTAAACATTAACTTTCAGGTTCTTGGCGTGTATGCAGGCTTGTGTCAGAGCAACTAGCTCTGCTGCTTGAGCAGACAGGGTGTCAATACGGTGTGTTTCTATAACCTCGGTGTCAGTAGTCACTGCATACGCGGCTACTAGTTCTCCTGTACTTGTTCTCATACATGAACCATCCACATAAAGTGTCAGGTCGGGATCTGGTAATGGAATATCTGTCAGATCTTGTCTTGGCTTTGTCATAGTGTTAACAACTTCCACACAGTCGTGTGTGGCAGGATTTGAATTAACTGACGGTAACAGTGTAGCAGGATTTAGAACGTTGCAGCGTCTGATTTCTATGTGTGGCTGGAACAGTGTCAGTTCATAACCTGTCAAACGTGCAATTGTCAAGTGCTGAGTTTGTGTTCGGTTTAAAAGAACTTCCACGGAGTGTGGAACTTGTACTGTCAGGGAATGTCCTAATACTATGGAATCACTTTGTCTGATAGCTAGTGCTGTGGCTGCAACTGACTTGAGGCACGCAGGCAGAGCCTGGGCTACAGGATCTAATGTGCTCGAAAAATAAGCACAGGGCTTGTATTGTCCTGCTTGATCTTGTGTGAGAACAGATAATGCTGTACCATCACGTTCTGTGACAAAAAGTGTAAAAGGCTTACTGTAGTTCGGTGTAGCTAAAACTGGAGCTTGGCATAGAGCTTTCTTTAGCTCATTGAAACTAAGTGTATGTTCAGATGTCCAAGGGAGGACAGTCGATACGGCTGCCTCCTGTGTCGTTAACTGTATCAGTGGTTTGGCTAGAAATGCATACTGAGGAATCCATTGTCTGCAATAAGAAGTAAGGCCGATAAAAGCACGTACCTCCTTCTGGGTCTTGGGCTGAGGAAGACTCGCTATCAACTGGATACGGTCTGGTGTCAACTGCCTACCCCACTTGGACAGTAAGTGGCCTAAGTAGATCACTTGCTGGACACAGAATTGAAGCTTCGAAGGGGACACCTTGTGCCCCATCTCGGCAAGGAAGTACAAGACTGTAAGTGATGCTCGCTCGCAAGCACGTTCAGAACGGGCTGTGATCAGTAGATCATCGACATACTGGAGCAGGGCAGTGTCTGTTGGCATGTGAATATTGTCTAGTTGTCTCTTAAGTGCTTGACTGTAAATACTAGGACTTTCTGTGAAACCTTGAGGAGCTCGTGTGAATTTATAGCTCCTTCCATTTAAACAAAATCCGAAAAGAAACTGGCTGTCTGGATGAATGGGGACACTGAAAAACGCGTTCTTGAGGTCTATGACTGTAAAAAATGAGGCTTCGAAATCAATGGCTGTCAATAGGGAAGAAATATCTGGAACAACTGGATACTGGGGAATAATACATTTATTGAGTTCTCGAAGGTCAATCACTAATCGATATACTGGAGGTGCATTTGGATCAGTACGTTTCATGACTGGAATGATCGGAGAATTACATACATTGGAGTCAGTTTCTACAACTACTCCATGAGCCATGAGCTCGTCAATAATTTTGGATAAGGCTGCTACAGCCTCAGGTGGCAATCTGTACTGTCTGATTCGTGGTAACACTACACCTGGTTTGAGAGTCACACGATGGGGTGTGATTTGCATAAAGCCTACATCAGTTGGACCTTGCGCCCATAGATGCTGCGGAACATTTGACAATCTCGGATCAAAATCTCGTAATACATAGTGACCCTTGAAGTCACGTAAAAACAAGCGTATTCCCTCTGGGGAGCAGCAAATAACTGCACCTAATTCTTTCAGTGTCTTAATGCCTAACAAATTTTCTGGACATAACTTCGTAAGTAATAGATCAGTAGTACGGGACAATGGACCTACGTCTAGAGTAACTGGCTTAGATATCTCGTTTACAATAGGCTTTCCTGAAAATCCAAGGGAAACATTTCTTGAGCCTGAGAGCGGAGCCCCTGGAACTTCGGCGTGACTGATGGTCGTCCTACTTGCCCCTGTATCAATCAGAAACTTTATGTCTTTCCCTAGTACTTGACTATGAACATAGGGACCTTCTTGATCTACAGGAATCTCGATGAGAGGCAAGCCTACCTCCCTCTCTAGGCTGTTTCATGAATACTGTTGATACTCTGGATACTCGGACTGCGCATACTGGTACATCTGCTGTGTAACATGCTGTGTTGCAGCAATAGGCTGCGGTGCTGGAACTGTCTGTTGTGCATTCTGTGGCTGAGAAGTCTGTGAAACTTGTTCTTGTCTAGGCGGACGTGGTCTTTCTTTAGTCTTACCGGTAGCTATATTGTGTTTCAGAACTGCACACTCATTTATCAAATGACCTGGCTGTTTACAATAATTGCATGTCCCTTTAACGGGAGCTGCAGGATGACTGGCTTGATTCGGACCCCTCTTCTGACTGTCTTGAGGAACAGATTGTGCAACTAGTACTTTCATTTTCGTGTCTTTCATACGTTTTCTCTCGTGTTCTTGCTCTTCTCTGATTCTATTCTGGTGGTACTGGAGCATCTGTAACATCTGGGACGGGGTACTAGCTTGCCATGTACTTTCGACTTTCAAAACTCGATTCTTAACTGGTGGCCTTGAATTCTCGACTAACTTAGTAACAAAAAGATGAGGGTATGACTCGCTACTTGTCTTCAAGCCACTGTTTATAATAAAGCATTTTTCAAATCTAGAATAAAAATCACTAGTGTCTTCATCCTGTTTCTGTTTACAGGCTGAGATTGCATCCCAGTCTTCCTTTTTAGTGGCTAATAATCTGGGCAAAACTTGTATTAATAGTTCTGGTAATTCTTTACATTTCTCTCCAAGACCGGTACCTGGTACTCGTATCTTATCTTCAGCTTCTAGAACTGCCCAATCGATCTTTTTCTCTCCCACCTCCCAATCTTTTTCCTTGAGTTTCTCGTATACCCCTGCGGGCAACAGGACCTTTAACATTTTAATAATATCTGGATACGTATATTCTCCCATACGGAGCATGTCCTTTAATTCTCGGTGGAACCCTGCTGGATCTTTGTCATGACACGGAATTAATTTCTTCATTTCTAAGAGTTCCATCTTTGTAATCGGGGTGTAAACAAATACTCTTTGCATTTCACCACCTGCTGTCCTGACTGGGTGTACTTCTCGTAGCGGGTTCTGTCTATCTATGTAAAACGGTTTACTCTCTGGAGGTGAGGCATGAACAAAATGCGGGTTCAAAAACGTTCTATATTTGTGGCGCTGTTCTAGAATGACACTAATTAAATCGGTACCTAAACCTTTCCATTTATACTGGAGTAACTCGTTCAGGACATCATGTAACGGACCTGGATCAGAATGTTGACCCTCATACAATGTGATGAGGTGCTGGATCATATACATACCCACCAGTCGTTGCTCGGCTGGGGGCAATTTCAGAAACATTTGTGCCACTATTTCGTCTGGAAAAGTGGTAGAATCAGTAGTCCATCGGACTGCTGATCGGACTAGTTCTTGTTCATGCATAGTACTTAACTCACTATAACCGATTCGTGATTTCAGAATGTGATCGGTAGCTTGAAATACTTGTTCTAGAGAACCTTGTTCCGGTGCTGGATGATGAAAAACTGACTTGTGTTCTAGGCGTAAATGGCGGTCTGGAAACCTAGATTTTCCTACATACGCTATTCTGGCGGGATTCTCGTCCTCTACCTCTTCCGTAGGAGAGTCATTCTCTTTCTCGCTTACTTGTGCTGCTTTACGTTGTTCGTGTAACCTTATTATTTCCTTACGAATTTTCTTATACATACTCTCTATACTACCGATAGTTCTGTGTTTACCCTCGGCTATATTATCACTCCACCTTGTCAGGGTTCTCATTTCGGCTGGATCTTTGGACGGATAATCTTGTTCTCTTATTAAACAATTAATCAGAAACTTTAATATCATGAGCTGGATCTCAGCTTTTCTTTGAGACATGGCTTCGCCAATACTTTCTGGGTTATCCCCTGTACGGATGAAACGATATATTCTGTCTAGATCTTCTTTCATATCCGGTAGGGTGTCCAAAAACCCGGTCACCCGTCTTACACGTATGGAATATATAACCGTACTATCATCACCTGCGACTGGATCATAGCGGCATTCAGTAAGAGCTCGTCGGATATCTGCAACGGACTTATATTTGGGCGTACGCTGTAACGCACATTCATGTAACTCGGCTAACGTTACTCGTCGGTGTGGTGGCGGGGTACCAGGAGGACCTCCTCCTGCGGCCCCTAAACTGGAATCGTCGACTGATACTCTTCGTACTGGCGCGGCGGGAAATTGTAATGTAGGCTGGACCGGGGGTACCGTAGCAGGTACTCCGGTGTCTGGAGGAGCAGGAATGGCATGATTTACAGGGACTGGCGGAACAGGATTTGCATATTCTGGGACTGTGTCGTCCAAGTAGGACGAGATGAAAATATCAGCTGCGGTCGGTTTGTGACGTAGCTTGGTCGGAACTAAGGGTGGCGGAAAATTACTGGATGCCTCCGGGGTCGTTTTTGGCAAGCCCTCGGCAAGAAGAGGATACATACCCTTAATAAGGGCATGCCTCTGTCTGTCTGACTGTTCGGTTTTGACTCGTTCACCTATCTCGATTAATTCCCTTTCTTGGGCTCGTTCTAAGGATTCTCTACTTAATTCTGACTTTCTGATTTCTTTTTCGGTTCTTTTATGAGATTCTTTGCGCCATAACTCGATGGCATCTTTCTGTGACTGTCTGGCTTTCTTTTTCCATAATGCTTCTTCTACTCGCATGATGCACTCGGCATCCCACGTACCTGATACGGGCCATCTATACTTTTCCTCTAACTGTTTGGTATACTCTACCCATAAATCTAGATACAATATGGCACTTATGCCATGCTTCTGATACATAAAATGACCTGGACTGTCCCTAGGCGGGACAGGAACTGCTTCTTCTAACAGACCTTTTCTAGTTCTTAACTGACGTAGTCTGGAAAATAACGGCATGACTGAACTGTAACCTAGACACAATACAATACACAATGAACACGATAATACAATAACGATAATTACACCACTTTCATACCACGACATTAAAATACATGAAGAACATTTAAAATAACAGTTCGAACAGAATACTACCTGGAATACGGAAAACAGAATACATGGATTTTCTCGAGAACAGAACTGACTAGAGCAGAAACTAGATGCACTGCTGAAACAGTACGAAACTTACCGGTCTCATAAAGAGACACGTCAGGACCCGCATCCACCGGAGTGGACACTTCGTTTTGGGATCTGTGTACCACCAAACCCCACGGACCAGAGACAATTAGATTGACCCTGTCTAGATACTACCCCAGCAACGGTACTCACCGGGCAGCAAGAACGGAAGGCCTCGGACTGGACGGGACTGCTTCGACGCCGGACGGACGAACTTCGGACTTCTGTTACGGGTGGGCCTCCGAATACCTCGGACCTTGTACTCTCGGCTTGGGCTCTGGTCGGGACTCGCCGCGTTCCTCCACCGCCTCGTCTGGATGCTGGACCGCAACCTCCGTCTCCTCTGTGGGCCTGAGGGATACTTGAAGCAGAAATATCTGCACGTGCACGGTATGGTTCCGTCACGGCTGCAGAGGAGCAGGGGGCATACGTGGCTTCACCGGCGCGTGGGGAAAGGGCAAGTCCCTATTCGGGCGCCATTATGTGGTATATAAATAAATAATACCGGATCTAGGTTTGACTGGACATAGCAATAAAAGATAGCTCAATAAATAAGAGTCAAGATTCGAGGTAGTAGGAGTTTGCAGGTTTAATACAGCATAAAGGACAGGAAAGGGACAACCTGCACAGGAATAGGATGGCAGCTGCCTGGGGGCAGGATCTGGAATGAGCGCGCTAACTTTAATAACAATACACAAGCATATATACTAAAACAGTTGCAATTGCAATGAATACAGTAGGCGGAGCAGTGGGTGTGGTCAATAGCAGTCGTGAAAGATAAGGGTGAAAGTGGGTGTAACAAGAGGCGTATACATAGACATGTGATGTAAACGTAACAGAATATGTCATAAATGGGGCGGAAACATGGAGGGGGCTACCTAAGGAGCCGGGACCTCTAACCTAATGGTGCGCGCAAACTGACAATGACGTGTTACTAGGAGAAGCTGGGGGCTATGACTTCTGCGCTAGGAGCAGAGACTGAAGTCTGGAGAGTCAGGGCGACATGTACCTAACATTATCTAGTATCTGATGTTTAGAGAACATGTTGATAGAATCCAGAAGTTATCGGGGTAAAGGCTAACAGACTCTAAGACTGGTGCATGCAGTATTCTACATGTAGTGCGTGTTGAAGAATATTAAATGACCATAAATACAGTATTTCTCTTACATGGAGACGTAAAGGCTAGACGATGACGGAAACTATTGATGCGATTCAGTAGCTTAGGAATGCAGAGAAGGAGGGCTGGACTGATAACTAGAATCATAACATACTCTTGGCAGACTCGTAGGCAGAGCCAGGCTGAACCGGGCACTGTGAGGCAGGAAGTAAGTGAAGGGTCAGGAACACAGGTGGGGGCTGTATCGCTCCTCAGCGAGGGCTCAGGAGACAGGAGCTGAATCTGGTGTCCAGGCCCTTTTGAGGCCTAGAAACGGGGACTTTACAATGAAATAACGTGCACACTGAGAAACGTGGCAGCGTAACTTTACATAGGACTAATACTCGTAGCTTTCACGAGAACGGAACACTGGCATACTAGAGATGGACACAACTGTAAGTGCGTCTTTAATCGAACATGGGGAATACATATGCATATTAATCATGCACACATAACATAAGATGGGGAACACGTAGGGACACAGAACATGGCAAAATTTACTTTTCCACAGTACCCATGATGTTGACACTGGAGACAGTCTGCCTGTCAAGAGTAAAATCTACAGACAGCCTGATCATGTTAGAGACTGCATCAAAACTGAAGTGCAGAAAATGTTGGAACTGGGAGTCATTGAGCCCTCAGATAGCCCTTGGGCTAGCCCAGTAGTTCTAGTGCCAAAGCCTCACACCCAGGGTGGTAAGAGAGAGATGAGGTTTTGCGTAGACTACAGAGGCCTCAATGCAGTCACTAAGACTGATGCCCACCCAATACCAAGAGCAGATGAACTTATAGATAGATTGGCTTCTGCCAACTTCTTAAGTACATTTGATTTGACAGCTGGGTATTGGCAAATCAGGTTAGCTGAGGAAGCCAAACCCAAGACAGCATTTTCTACCCCTGGAGGGCATTATCAATTTGTGGTGATGCCCTTTGGATTGAAAAATGCACCTGCCACCTTCCAAAGGTTGGTGAATCAAGTCCTCACTGGGCTGGATGACTTCTGTGCAGCATATCTGGACGATATTGCTGTCTTTAGCTCCACCTGGGAGGATCACCTGGTCCACCTGAGGAAAGTGTTAGAGGCTCTGCAAAAGGCAGGCCTCACTATCAAGGCCACAAAGTGCCAGATAGGGCAGACACAGGTTGTATACCTGGGCCACCTTGTAGGTGGAGGCCAGGTTCAGCCACTGGAGAGTAAGATACAGGCCATCAAGGACTGGACTCCTCCAATCACCCAGACTCAGGTTCGAGCTTTCTTGGGCCTGACTGGGTACTATAGGAAGTTTGTCAGAAATTATGGGTCCATAGTGACCCCTCTTAATGACCTGACAAGCAAGAAGATGCCAAAGAAAGTTCAGTGGACAGCAAGCTGTCAGGAAGCATTCAATGACCTAAAACAGGCCATGTGCACAGCACCTATCCTCAAGAGTCCAGATTACTCCAAGCCATTCATTGTCCAAACAGATGCTTCTGAGTTGGGTGTGGGAGCTGTTCTGTCTCAACTGAATTTTGATGGTAATGATCAGCCTATTGCTTTCATTAGCAGGAGGTTGACACCCAGAGAGAAAAATTGGTCAGCTATTGAGAGGGAGGCCTTTGCTGTGGTCTGGGCCCTGAAGAAGCTGAGGGCCTACTTGTTTGGCACTCACTTCACCATTCAGACAGACCATAAGCCCCTCTTGTGGCTAAATCAGATGAAGGGTGAAAACCCCAAACTGCTTAGGTGGTCCATTTCCCTACAGGGGATGGATTTTACAGTGTAGCATAGACCTGGTACTGATCACAGCAATGCTGATGGGCTCTCCAGGTATTTCCACTTAGAGCAAGAAGACTCACCTGGTCAAGGTTAGTTTATTGTCCCAAAGTTTGGGGGGGGGGTCATGTAGGAGAGTAGGGTCTGCAATCCTATGATCACCCAGATTTTTGCTTTTTGCTGCACTGGTTTACGACTTTCCCTGGCTGTGGGCCTGCTAATCAGACCCACAGCCTAGCTGTTCTCTCTATCCAAATTGTACTCAGGTACTGAATTGGCACTGGGCCCTCTCCAAGTCCCTGTACCCAGGGCTGAGGTGCACCCAGAAGTCTCCCAGGGGCTGAAGCATGTATTGTGCCACCCCTGGATTGACTAACTAAAACTGACACAACTGGCTGCACGACAGCTGGGGCAAGGTGGTGTACTCACCCTTTGCTTTAGATATAGTATACCTATATCTAACCCTAAAATGGACACACAGATCTCCTATCAGTCACTCCTATGGCAGGCCTTAACAATCCTGAAGGCAGAGTGCTTGGAATCGTGTGAGATGGTGCTCTGGCATGAGCTGAGCCTGTCTGCGGCTTTCGGGATCTATCCCTTAGCCGTTTCCATGATATCGCATACCATATACTCTTAAGTGCATTATAATCCTCGCGGTTAAATGCCAACTCTGGTATCGCTTTATCAAAACATGTCGAGTAAGGTGTCATACGAATTGGAATACTAACCCCTCGCCAATTCTGGCGACGGGGTTAGCATTCCACCCTTCTAGAGGGACACGACATGCATGTAACCTATAACCCGGTTAAAAGTCAGACAGAGCCTTAGCATCCACAAAATGGATGCTGCCACCGAGACACAAGTCTGCCCTCCTGCTGCTGGGAGTCCTCCCAGAGCAGGAGATAAGGACAAAGGGTTTCCTGCCAGGGGCGGTGCCAGCACCGTCCCAGACAGGGTTTTGTGTATTGTAGGTAGGCAGGGCTTTAGAGGAAGGTGACTGCAAGTGGCACCCCGGTGCTCACTGTGCATAGGCTGGCTGGAACCAGTTCCAGGGACACTCCAGACCCTGTGCTGGGGAAAAGCCCGCCAAGGAAGTGGGTGTAACCACCCCCCTCCTGGTCCCACCCCTAGGGCAGGACTTAGTCGCGTGCCAGCCCCCTTTTCCCAGATAAAGGTAGGGACTGGCCCCCTTCCAAATCAGATCATCTTTGAATCCTGAAACTACTTTCCACGAAAGGAACTCAAGACTTCTTCCTAAGATTTCTCCCTTGTGACTAAGGAGTAGTCACCCTGCATCCGCAGGCACCATCTTAAGAACACTGCGGTCTGCTGCAAGTCTCTCCTCCGGATCAAGACTGCCCAGCTCGACGAGAACCGGCTTCCCTGGCACCTCTGACCTCTACCTACATCATCAGTCACGCTGAGATTCGTGGGTGTGACGAGACCTCGAGGGACCGGCCATCTTCAAGACTGCACGACTTCTGCACAGCAAGCCCGCCGAGTAATTTCCTGGTGAGTGCTTTGGGGTCCGAGAAGCCCCGACCCTGAGCAGCTCCAGCACCGAAGCGCAGCCTCCCAGCATCTCCACGATCTGCGTGGGGCCCTTCTGCTTTTTGCTGCTCACCGCGTTGTTTGGCTACTAGCCCGCTGGCTTGTGGCTTTCCGAACGACGCCCGACGACAACACTGCTGCTGGTCTGGTTGCTCCAGACTGGCCCTTGCTTCCCTCCATCGGGGAAGTACCCTGGACCCTCCTGGTCCGGCTAAGACGCCATTTTAGGTCCACCGCGTGGGCCTTGCATTTGCCAAGACTTGTTGCCCAATCCTGGGTCCAGCGACGTCGACAGCAAGAACCTTCGTGGGACAGCTCGCACCTCCATCCTGGTCGCCGACAACGCCTCCTGGTCCGAGAGACTGCAGAGCCCAGCAGCGCCCACTCACCTGACTGCGGTGACTTCGCCCGGTGCCATCCTGGTGCCCACTTAATCACTGGCTAGTGATTCAAGAACTTGGTCCCCTCTGCTTTCAGGTTTCCTTCTTCCTTGATCCAGGCTTGGATCCATCGAACTTTTCTTCACTGGTCGCCTGCCAGCAACTTCTTCCTTCCAGGCTCCTGGTCCGGCAACGAGATTCCCGACGTCCTTTCAGACCTATGCAGCTGCAGCCCCTGGGCTAGGTAACTTCGGCACTTCGGTGTCCCAGCATAGCCTCACTATCCTAGGGTCAGGATCCACTGTCGTTTTCTTCCTACCAGGTCGGGTTCGCCCGTGAACACTAACTTTGCCTTTACTAGCTTCCATAGACTTTGTCCCGCATCCCGCGTGAGAGTGCACACTCTGCACCCGAGTCCCCTAGGTCTCCTAGAAGTAATCTAACGATTCCCTAGTCAAGTCCTAGCGATTCCAAAGCCTATTAGTACAGTTACTTACCTGCTAGTAACTCGCATTCCACTTTTAGAGTATATGGTTTTTCGTGCCCCTCGGGCATTTGTGTATAACGTGCTAACTTAAGTATTTTCATAAGAGTTTTGTTGTGTGCTTAGCACCCTGTCCTCATAAAGAGTACAGGGTTGTTGTGATTCTAATAAATACATTGTTTATTTTCATAACACTTGTGTGGTGTCCTTTCACTGGGTGTTCAAGGGGTAATGTGATGGTAAAACAGCTGGCTTAACACGCCCTCTAGAGTCTTAGCCTTAGACTGCTCGTATCCATGCTACTAGGATAGCTGGTCTATAAGGTTGACTTACAACCAATCATCAATAAGGGTTGTTTGGACTGATACATAGTGATCACTAGAATAGTGAGCACTGCATATCAGGCCAACTTCTCACATAGTGCCCAGTATAAGATTCGTCTTCATCATCATCCTGACACTTGATGATAAGTTCAGATGGATGACGCGCCACACCAAAAGCATCTTCATTCTCCTCAACTTCAAAATCATCTTCCTCAACATCGGAGTAAGATGAGAGAAGATGAGAGGGCATAAGTGGCGATATATAAGAACCTTGTTGTCTCTTGTAAGACACGAGTTGAAAGTTCTTTGATGAAATTGGCGTACAAAAAACTTGGTTTCCAGTTATAGGCTTCAGCAAAGCTGATTCCGTCAGTTTTGATGGCACCGGTGATAGAGGTGTATCCGCTCGCTGAAAAGACATCGACAATGAAGGAATCGTCGTCGGTTGTTTTACCGTCGATGGGGTCGTCGTCGATGGGCTCGCCGTCGACGGTACCGTCGTCGATGGATTCGACGTCGATGGAGCCACCGTCGATGGAGCCACCGTCGACGGAACGGTCGTCGACGGGACAGCTGAAGGCGGGCTCGTCGTCGACGGTACTTTCTTCGTCGACGGGACGGTCGTCGATGGGGCAGCTGCAGACGGGCTCGTCGTCGACGGTGTTTTCTTTGTCGACGGAACAGTCGTCGACGGCGGCGTCGATGACCTCGTCGACGGGCTCTTTTTAGACGACGAAGGTTTTGCTGACGATGATGACTTCGTCGACGAGTCATCTACGAGAGTCCTTTTTGCCACAATAGAAATTTTAGTAGACACAATAGGTGTAGAAATAGATGTAGTGGATATCATAGCCAAAGAAGAGGAAGTTGAAGTAGAGACAGTAGTCACTGGTGAAGAGACTGAAGAACTCTTACTCACAGTTTTCTTTGAAGGATCGTTGGTGGCTGAGGCTCCAGAGACAGAATGCTGGGATCTCTGTGAAGAGCCTGAAGTGGAGTGGGAAGTTTTAGCATGCTTTCTCCCCTCACTTGACTTATCCTCATGAGACCTCGCCCTCTTGCTAGAGGTAGAAGCTCTATCATCATCATCCTTGGAGGAGGATTTAAGCCACAAAAGGACTCTGGCCTCCCTATCCCTTAAGGTCTTAGAAGGGAAGGTACGGCAGATCTTACAGTTTTTTGCCTCATGTTTGGGATAAAGGCAATAAATGCAGTCCTTGTGCTGGTCGTCTACATGGACCCTCTTCTTCTCACAGGTCCTGCAGGGTCTGAACAAGGCCTTCTTGTCAGACATCTTGAAGCTCTGAAGAAAAAACTGAGCCAAGACTCAGGGAGACTCCCTTCCACACGACGTGCGGTGAAAATCTGAGGAGAACTGGCTCTGCAGGGAAGGTTCTAGAGGGTGCTGCAAGCTGATTGGTTGGAGCAAAGACTTTGGTCTTTTTAGCATAATGATGTAGATAGGCTACTATAATTTAGGCCTTAGGCCTTTTCTAGGGCCTACTACTACAAGGTGCTTTTGGCACTGCTTTTTTATTTACCGTGGGACTCCCGCCTCGACGACGGGGAATGATTCAGGCATGTGAATCTATGAAAGATACCCCAATACTGGATAAGCAGCAGTTTTCACTTAAACTGTGCAGTCTTTTATTTGTGCTTCTGCTTGGGACGGCCAGGCTGTACCTGGTGGTCCCAGACAAAAGACGCATATCGAACAGTCTGCCCTAAATAAAGGAGGCTGGATTGAGGTGCTTTGAACAATGGCTGAACATCGCCATCGCCAGAAAGAGGCTTTAATAGGTCAGTGGGTGCACTGAGTATCTCGGGGGTCCTGGCAGCTCACCAGCACCCGGAAGTAGTTCTCAGAGGTGAAGCCAAACCCAGGACCTCATTCAGAGAATCTGGGCCTTTCAAAGAAGGCAGCGCTGCTCATCTCGACCCTCAGGGTGGAGTTAGATAAACCTATGGCGGGGTCCCATGACGACACTCAACACACCAGGCCAGATTAACAAACATTCTGCGCTGTGTTTGTGTCACAAAAATGACGCACATGAATGCAAGATTTTTTTTGTTATTTACTATCCTGTGCAAAACTTGTTTTGTGCTGGAGAGGTGCCCAGAAGTAATGCTTTGCGTTACTTTGCATCAAGGGGCCATAACATGGGTGGTACATGTGCATTCCTATGCAACCACCCGTGCTTTTTAATGCCAAACCAGTTGCGGCCCGTGCAAGTGAGCACGGTGGGGCGGTGGAGTTAGAAGTCAAGACACGACGGGATAGTAAACATAAAATAAAACCACTTACCTTGCATTTGCCGCATCGCCAACTCGTGGAGTAAGTGCTTTTATTTATTTATTTTATGTTCACTATGCCGTCCCATGTCGACTTCCATCTGCCCCACCCCCGCCCACCCCACGGGCTGCGGCTGTGCAAAACCCTGTCTCCTAACAATAGCAGACAGGGGTTTGTGTAAGAAACATAATGCCACTTGAAAGCAGGCGTTAAAAGGAGAAATGTTTTTATTTCGCCTTTCTCTTCTGACTTTGCATGTGCACGGTACCGTACAGCATACATAAAAAGTAGGACAAGTTTTAAAAGTTATCCAGGCATAGTATTTTGTACTGGAAAGAAACTCTATAGAACAAAACCGATGCTAGGTTCACAGGGCCGGACTTGGAACCAAAACCGGCCCTGGCAAAGTGCTCGGCCAGTCCCCCCATCCCCCGGGGGGGAGGGGGGCGAGCCCTTTGCCAGGGCCGCTTTTCAGCCGATTTTGTTACAGGGCCGTTTTTGCAGCTATGCTGCAAAAACGGCTCTGCAACAAAAACGGCCCCCAGGGCCCAAAACCGGCCCCCACCCTTGCGGCCGACCGGGGGATTGCCCGGTGCCCACAACGGCCAGTCCGGGCCTGTAGGTTCACACACTCTTGATCTTTGGTGAAAATGTGTGTGCATGTGTGCGTGGCACTTGGCAGAAAATTCGATAAGGGAGAGAGGAGAGTGTCATATCGCTATAGATATGGCGCTCACCTGCTCGCTCACTGTCACGCAACGCAGCAAAGTCTTTTTGACTTCTGCTCTGAGTTGGGTGACACTTTTGTAAATCTGGCACTCTGTGTCATCCTATGAGCTCTGCCACAAGACTATCAGCCTCCGCTCTCAGGCTAGCAAAGCCAGCGGAAACTGGCCATGGTGAAGTCCGTGCTCAGCCAGTCACACTGTGTGTGAACAAGGGGAAAGGAAAGGAGCCTGTCAGCAGTAGATAGAGCATAGTGCCAATATCGGCCCCCACCCAGAACTTTATTTAATACAACACACTCTTTCCCCAATAACCGACACAACACAAGTTGATGGAGAAAGTTGTTGCAGTTTTATTAGCATAACCTTATGCCAACATGTTGGGTTATCTTACGGACGATCCAGAGCAGGCCGCCCCTCGCGACCCACCCACCTGATGAGTCATAACCCCGCGGTGTCAACCGTGGGGGCGTTGTCAGTTTCTGGGGGGAAGGTCTAACGCCTCCCCCGGCGAACCCCTCGTTCGCCCATTACTCACGCCCCCCCCCCTCGGGGGGGCAGAGCGTTGGCAACCCCCAGTTGCTCAGGTGCACAACCACCCGAAGGACTAACGGGGCGCCGTCAGTCCTCCAGGATCCGCCGTGGATCTCCCTGGGGGATAATTCGCTCACGCACCCTTCCGGTGCTCCTGTAGAGGGTACCCTTGAGTACCTTCCTGTAATGGATTGCCCTGTAACTCCGCCCGCAACACAAAGATAAGTCATTAGTACAACAAACAGTCCCCCCAAACTGCCCAAGAGAAGGGTAAGCGGATGGGAGGGAAAACGCTGGGCAGTTCGCCGTCTCGTGACTCCGGGTCAGCTTGGGGGTAGGGGGCGAGGGTCAACTCGCCGCTGCACAAGAACAAAGAGGGCGCTTGACCCTCGCCCCCTGGGCTATATAGCCCATCCCCTCCCCCTTCCTAACAGGAAGTGACATCACGGGGGGACCGCTGGTCCCCCCAAACCACTAGACTGCTCAGGGTGTTTGCCATCCTTGGCACTAAGGTTGGCCGCCCTCGTAGGTGGCCACCTTTGGTGTCCCGGGGCAGCCGGGCATAGTGCCAATATCGGCCCCCACCCAGACCTTTATTTAATACAACACACTCTTTCCCCAATAACCGACACAACACAAGTTGATGGAGAAAGTTGTTGCAGTTGTATTAGCATAACCTTATGCCAACATGTTGGGTTATCTTACGGGCGATCCAGAGCAGGCCGCCCCTCGCGACCCGCCCACCTGATGAGTCATAACCCCCGCGGTGTCAACCGTGGGGGCGTTGTCAGTTTCTGGGGGGAAGGTCTAACGCCTCCCCCGGCGAACCCCTCGTTCGCCCATTACTCACGTCCCCCCCCCTCGGGGGGGCGGAGCGTTGGCAACCCCCGGTTGCTCAGGTGCACAACCGCCCGAAGGACTAACGGGGCGCCGTCGGTCCTCCAGGATCCGCCGTGGATCTCCCTGGGGGATAATTCGCTCACGCACCCTTCCGGTGCTCCTGTAGAGGGTACCCTTGAGTACCTTCCTGTATTGGATTGCCCTGTAACTCCGCCAAGGCTCTGGGTGCGGCAGCCGCCGTCCCGGAGTCCCCCCACACCCCGTTTCTCCTCTACCTACAACCCGCTGCTGCCATTGCTTCTGATAGGTTGAGTAGGAAGATAGCAATCCCTACTTCGGATAGATGAACGCCATCCTCATCGAAGCTGCCCGTGCATTTGGTGTGTAACAGGCTGTGCCTTATGAATCCGAATCCCCTTTGCTCCGTGAACTTGCGCATGGCTCTGTTCACACGCCTGCGGGAAGTCTCAATGCCCACCCCTGATCTAGCGTCTTTCCAATGCAGTCTTGGAGTAATTTCGGACTACCATAATTCACAAGGCCCCAAAAGGTTGCTCAAATCGCACAGCATGCCCCTCATTGTCTGTAGCAGGACCCTGCGCTCCAAGTGTACCAACTCCTCGCCCCCAAGATGTAAAATTAACACGTCTGGAGGAGATTCACCCCCGTCCAATAACCGCTGAAATACACGTTTCACGCTGTTCCAGTGTAAGTCAGCCGACACTATCCACCTGATCTTTGCAGTTGAGAAACCATGCTTCCATTTTCCGCTGTCAGCCCACCGGGCTATGTTTAGGATTCTGACATTTCCTGCCACCCAGACATATTTACCTAACAAATAAAAGATGCAGATGCTTAAAAACCATGTTTATTAACGTCACTTCAACTTAAACACTGCAAACACTGCAATCAATTATACTGACTGAACGTCACACATCTATTATTCACAAAAAATTACAGTCCAGCAAATACACTGTGTCCCCACTCAATTGTGGATGTATCTTCTATAACAATTAGACTCCCAGTGCCTCACCTGTTTTATATTTTCCACTGGCAAACCTGCCTGAAATGCTGTGGTTGCAGCTCCTATCCTAAAGGAGTGGGTACAAAACCTTTTCCCTTCCTTTTTGTTGCCAGATAAGTCTAAGCAAGTGTCCATAATGCGCTGTAGCTGGTACTTGGTCAGGGGGGTTTCATCTGCATGGATCAGCAGGTAGCCTTCCACAGGGGGCCGCTGTGCAAGGTAAGTCTCAACCAGCCGCACGGGGGAGTACCTGGCAATTTCCAACCTGTTCAACACCATTAGCCTGCCCGCCCCTCCTTGGTCTGTCTTGGATTGTCTCAACCTGATAGACAAACAGTCCCCCCTTAAGGTGGCATCCAGTCTACACAAGGCTGCGCCTGATTTGTCATTCTTCGAGGTGGCCACAATCTCCCCTATTCTGAACGCGCCAAAGAAGGCTAGTGCAAAAGTTGCAGAAAAAAGAGCTGCCTCAAAAGCTGAACTTGTGGCCCTATCTGTGTAATCCAGCATGCCTTTTAAAGTTGCAAAATCAATCGCTGCTCTATTATCCGGAAAGCGGGGCTCGCTTCTAGACCAACTCTTCAGCGCTGACTTTATTAAAAAGGAGTTGGTTGGGTCAGGCTGTCCACCTAGTCTAGCGCGGTGACTAATGGCCGACAAATGCCCCGCCACCCAAGATTGTGACTTGCCCTCATCCTTCGCCCACAAGATAAAATCATGAGTCCTGGACTCTAAGGAAGGCTGCTCTTGTTCCCACTCTCCGGTGACAGCACAGAATTTCTGCACCCCTGCCCGGTAACGCTTGACTGTTCGAGGAGCCAGCTCGCCTAGACATCTCAGTCGCTTCTCAGATTCAGAATGAACCACAGGTGCTCTGGGAATCTTGTCATTTCTTCCTTCGCTCTCGGCCACGCCTCCCGAAACCTGTGCCACTGGAAGCGAGAAAGAGCGTCAGCAGCTGTGTTTTGGATCCCTTGTATATGCCGCGCTCTACATTCCACATTGCAAACCAAACACACCCTCATCAACTCTCTGAGTAGGCAAAGAACTAAGGGGCATTAAGCAGACTGCGAATTGATGGCCTGAACTACAGCCAGGTTATCTGACCACATCAAGACCCTACGCGCCGCTAGCTTCGCCGGCCAAAGGTGAAAAGCTACCACGATAGGAAACAATTCTAGCACAGTGATGTTAGAAGTCACCCTCTTCTTCCTCCACACATTAGGCCATTTTTGGGCGCACCAGTCCGTGTCAAGGATAACACCGAATCCTTCCCTACCGGATGCATCTGTGAAAATAGCCAAATCCGGGGATCCTGCCCAAGGTGCCCTCCAAACTACAGAGCCGTTGAAATCTGCCAGGAAAGTTGCCCACATCTTAAGACCCTCTTTCATGCCTTTACTAAGTCTCACCAAATTATAACTCTTCCGGACATTCGCGGTTGCCCTCGCCAACCTGCGCGCAAAGACCCTTCCAGCCGGGATGATTCTGGCGGCAAAGTTGAGTTTCCCCAGCAGACCTTGCAAGAAACCTAGAGTCACCTTGTCCTGGCCAAGAGCCAACACGATGGACTGCGCCAGATCCCGAACCTTGTCTGCTGGTAATCTGCACTCCCCCTTCACCGTGTCAATCTCAATCCCTAGAAAGGTCAAAACCTGCGCAGGCCCAACCGTTTTACCAGGCGCTAAAGGGACCCCTAAAGTGGTTGTGAGTTCTTGAAAATTCTGCAGAGACTCGCTACACTCCATAGTTCCATGACTCCCTACAAAAAGGAAGTCATCAAGGTAATGAGACACTCCGCTGGTCCCATAGCTGAACTGCAACGCCCATTGGAGGAAGCTGCTGAATGCTTCAAAGTATGCGCACGACACTGAGCAACCCATCGGCATGCAGCGATCATAGTAATACTCTCCCTCCACTTTGAAACCAAGCAGGTGTTGGCTACTGGGATGCACCGGCAACAACCTAAAGGCTGATTCTATGTCGGCCTTGGCCAACCAAGCCCCTTCACCTGCTCTCCTCACCAGATCCAAAGCCACATCCAGCGTGCAGTATGAGACCGAGCAAGACCCTTCCTCCAACCCATCGTTAACAGACGCTCCTTCAAGGTGAGAGAGATTGTGAATCAGCCTGAAGGCCCCTGGCTCCTTCTTAGGGACAACCCCCAGTGGTGACACCACAACATTTTTTAAAGGTGGGCTGGAAAAGGGGCCAGCTACTCTACCTAGCAGTCTCTCCTTAGCTACTTTGGACTTGAGCACAAGTGGCAACTCTCTTGCAGATCTTAAACTCTCTGCCTCTCTGGGGGCCTCACAGCCCACATAAGGTAACTTGAAGCCTTCGCTAAAACCATCTAGCAGCAGTCGCCTGTCGCGTGAGTGCGGATATTCTTTCAGGAGGGGTAACATCCTACTCAAGATCACGGGCGAGGGCCCCTTAGTAATGCTTGCTGTAAGGCCTGCAACTACGCCAGGGAGCAACTCAGGTGGGGGGTGGGTAAAGGGAGGCTGTATGGCGAAGATGTTATTGCTTGCTGCCTGAATCTTTAGAGGGCTTGGAAGCTCCCCCTGACTGATTGGTGCATGATCCTGCTGCATGGGAGCCCCCACACTTGTTGCAGGAATGGGCAAATTTACAAGTCTTCCCCCATGGGCAACGACCGGAGTTAAAGGAGCGGCAAATTGCTGAGGAAGACCTCTTGAAAGACCCTCTGTTGCCGCCTCTATTCCTGTAGCCCCCCCGAAAGGACTGTTTATCCTGCTGCTGGTCACTACGCTGCGTGGAGTTGCTGAAGTCCTTACTTCTATATTTTTTGTCCCAGGCCCCCCCATTGCGAAGCAGATTCGAACCCATGTGTTCTAGCCACAGTTGAACCTTTTTCTGGTCCCATCTCATTTCAGGACACATGGACATGCTTCTCCGGAACTCTAAGTCGTAAGACACCCAGCCCTGACCGCCCCAACGCGCGGCTTCTTTTCTTATCAGAGTACTGTACTAGACGAGCGCCTTCGCCTGTTCTGGGTGTTTCTCTAATATCACCCCCTGTAGGATAGCAAATGCGTCCAGCCAATTTTCTATGGTCTTTTCCGGCCACTGATGGTATTTGGTCTTTTTATCCTCCTCCTTCACCCCCGCCTTCCTCACATCAGTCCCATCCTGACCTAACATCAGTAACGAGAATATATCAATCAATTCCCGCCTCCATATCATTTCTTTGGCCGCTAAAGGGACTTGCCATGCCAAGTCGCAGTGACCTGACAACAGGGGTGCAGCCTTCACTAAGGGCTCGGTGGTGGGAGGTGGTGCTGCCGAGGCGACTAAGCCAGCAGCGCTTCCTGCAGATGAAATGTTATTAAGTGCCAAAGATGTTACTACTACCCCACTATCAACTGCTTGAGCCACAGATGTACCAGAAATCTGAGCGGGAGTGACCACCCCCGTGGCCGCGGGGATCGCCGTCACGCTGGCGATGGCTGGCGCCCGAGGTGCAGGAGGACCAGGTGCCTGAAGACTGGAGGACGACACCAAGCTTCCGCTCGACAGTGACGTAGGAGGGCTCGGCACGACCGCCGGGGTGTTGTGTCCTTGTAGGAGCGATGAAGTGGAAGGCAGGGAAACCGCTGGCGAAGCTCCCCAGGCTGCGGCCACTGCCTTTGCTCCCCACCATTGTCCTCAGGTATACATGCCGACTTGGCGGTCGGGGCGGGAGGGACCTTAGCTCCAATGAGCTCTCTCATGAATTCTTTCAGGGAATCGGACAAAGAACCAAGGTCCTCCCGAGTGGCATATACAGGCGTGGCCGGGGCAAGGTCGGCTGTAGCGGGTGATGACACAAAAGGCCTAGTGTGTCTGGGTGGGGGCTCGATTTGAGCGATCACTGTTCTGCTGTTGGCTGATGGAGCGACTGGTGACACATAAGGCAAAACGTGTGATGGCGGGGGCTCGATGTGTGCGGTCGCCGTCTTGCTCTTGACTGCTGGCGGGACCGTTGGGAACTCTTTGGACGTTTGCTTCTTTGCCCTCTTGGACGATCTAGTCGGGGCAACCTCCTGTGATTCGGAATCGACAAAGGTGCGTCGCAGATGACCCCGGAGTCGACTCCTTCGACCTCGTTCATCAGCCCATTAGCCCAGGACAGACCCTTCCCCTTGGCCATCCGCATGAAGGCCGCCGACTGTGCTGCTTGGCTCGCATCGGGCAGCGAGTCATCCACCTGCGACATCTGAGAGAATAGCGATTGGGATCCCTGGCTTTCCATAATCGATGGCGGATCGGTTCAAAATCTAAGGGCGAAGGAAGAGAAAATGAGAACACGACCAAGCACTAGCGTGGCACGGTCGGACTTCCTGAGGCCCAACAACGACCCAGACCCTTGACCTGCCTACTTACTCCATTCACGGGACATAGGCCACTCCTGAACTGCTGTTCTCACTCTTGTTCGCGTGCTCCTTCAGAGAGTATGTTTTCTGGGACTTCTCTCTGAAATTAGAAACTTAAGATTAGACCGGCCCCACCATCCTTAACCTCCTAGGCCGCCTACTGACCATAGTAAGCCAAGCCTGCTTACCCATGCTCTGTCCTTAATGTCCCATTCGGCCATCTTCTCTTGGATGTGACCTGAATCAAAAGATTAAGACCATTAATTCATACCCCCCCCTCACCAACATACGCCGTGCCCCAAAACTTACCCAATCCCACAACTCCCACCTGTTGGCCTACACTCCTTCCTAGGTACTTTCCCATGCGAGAAAACAGCCCCTATGAGCCCTGAAGGCCCCTTATACCTGCGCCACTAGTGCGTGAAGATGTAGACCAAACGAGTAGAAGGGAAACCTCCTGCGAAAGAGAAAACAACACATAAATCACCCCCCCCTTCTCATAGGCCACCCACTGCTCCCCTCCCTAGGGCACTAGGTCATCCTGATCAAGAAGCGTGTCTAAAAACAGTCATATTGTAATTATAATGACAATGCACGCCAAATACACGCAGGAACAATTTTTTTTGTCATGTAAACACCGAGATACTTAACCCTCCCCCCCCTGCATCCCCCTCATGGGCCACCCACTATTCTCCTTGGGCCACAACCTCCCGCAAGGTAATATCAACAAAATCCACGTCATTTTTAAATTTTGCGACAAAACATGTCAATTAAATGTAAGCTGTAGATCGCCCTCACCTCTAAGACGCGAAAGTGCGAAGATGGGGAGGGGAGGAAGATTAGATTAGGCCGGGGAGGGGTGATTGGGTTTTCAGCGAGTCGCGCATGCGGCAAGGCGTGCATGCGCGACTCGTATGAGCAGGATGACGGAGGGGGGCGTGCCCGACGGGGCCGAGGGCGATTGAAAGGGTGCGGGGCAGGCCAGGGGAGAGAAGCCTCAGGCGATGTGAGACGCGCATGCGTGACTCATAGGAGTAGGATGACGGAGGGGGGGCGTGCCTGACGGGGCCGAGGGCGACTGGAAGGGTGCGGGGCAGACCAGGGGAGAGAAGCATCCGGCGATGTGTGCATGCGCAAGCTGTTGCCTACTACTAATGAAGATCGCCCCCCAGGAACCCGGCGCGAAGTAACGAGCGCCGGGATGGGCCCACACCTGGAGGGAGCCGGGGCATACCGCGTGGGCCCCCACTGCCGCGGGACCGACTTGAGTCTCCCCATATCCGCAGGCCGCCGCCCCCGTCACCGCCCTGACATAGGCAGCATGGGCCGAAGGCGGCCCGAGGACACGGCACCGGGCCACCGAGAAGGAGCACCGAGCGCACAAGAGCAGGCAAGGTTCCCGCACCCCCGCCCCCCCCTCCCCTCCTCAACGCGCGAGGGTTGTCCGTGGCGAAGGGGTGCAGGAAGGCTAAGTTAGCGCGGAGCGCGAGTAAGGGTGTAGGGAGAGGGGGGGTGGTATTGAGATATAAGAAGCCGGAACCAGCGGCCGTCTACTCCAGAGGAGGGAAGCATGACCCCAAGGCAAACAACACCCCCCCCACCCCATCCCTCCGTGCGGGCACGCTGAGAGCCCCAGGCCCCGAATCACGCGCCCAGACCCGTGAACCCCCAGCCTCGGGATCCTGACAAACGCGAGCAGCAGAACATGCCCGAGAAGCGGGCAAGCCAGGGGGGCACTCACCTAAAACGCTGGGCAGTTCGCCGTCTCGTGACTCCGGGTCAGCTTCGGGGTAGGGGGCGAGGGTCAACTCGCTGCTGCACAAGAACAAAGAGGGCGCTTGACCCTCGCCCCCTGGGCCATATAGCCAATCCCCTCCCCCTTCCTAACAGGAAGTGACATCACGGGGGGACCGCTGGTCCCCCCAAACCACTAGACTGCTCAGGGTGTTTGCCATCCTTGGCACTAAGGTTGGCCGCCCTCATAGGTGGCCACCTTTGGTGTCCCGGGGCAGCCGGGCAGAAGCCAGTGTGGACTCATTAAAGTGAGGTACTACAGGAGCAAGAGTGAGAATGTCTGAGTTGCTGCAATATAAGCAGAGGAGCAGAAGAGACCGGAGCTGAGGCAATTAAGAGGGTATTTAGAAAGAATATCGAAAAAAGAAATATCATGGACTAAAATATTGTGTCAAGAACATCGAAGACAGAAATATTGTGAAGGAGAGTTTCCATAGATAAGCAAAGTTTCACTGTAGAAAACTCCCTGCAGAAGAAAATATTAGATTCGGAATGGCTGATCCCGCCACAAGTCACCAGACCTCAAAGACTCCTCCTCGTCGTGCTTCAACATCCTGCGCATGCTACGTAAGATCTTCCGGTGGATCCCCACCGAGACCAGGAAGACGGTCACCCAGGCCCTCGTCACCAGCCGCCTGGACTACGGCAACTCCCTCTACGCCGGAACCACCGCCAAACTCCAGAAGAGACTCCAGCGGATCCAGAACGCCTCAGCACGACTCATCCTGGACATCCCCCGTCGCAGCCACATCTCCGGACACCTGAGAGACCTGCACTGGCTCCCGGTCAACAAGAGAATCACCTTCCGTCTCCTCACCCACGCACACAAAGCCCTACACAACCAAGGCCCAGGGTACCTCAACAGTCGCCTCAACTTCTACGCTCCCAAACGCCAGCTCCGATCGACCGGCCACGCCCTCGCCGCCGTCCCCCGCATCCGAAGAGCCACCACAGGGGGACGGTCCTTCTCCTACCTCGCCGCCAAGACCTGGAACTCCCTCCCGACCCACCTCCGCCTGACCCAGGACCACCTCGCCTTCAGGAAGCAACTCAAGACCTGGCTGTTCGAGCAGTAGCGGACCCCCCTCCCCTAGCGCCTTGAGACCCTCTGGGTGAGTAGTGCTCTATATAAATGCTTTGATTGATTGATTGAAAGACCAGTCCATGGGCAGCATCCTCTTGGCTGATCTGGAAGCAATATCTTTACGAGTCTTGAGTGGTCGTTTTTTTGGTGATCAACCTCTGCGTCCTACAAATACCTAAGTGAAAAGATTGGCTGTTTTAGACTATACTTTTATTTGAGTTCTGCTCTTCAGTGCCATCATTTCTTTTTCTATTATCCCATGCTGTGAAAGGGCCTGATTCACAGAACTAACTTAAGACAAAATCCTAAACTTACTACCATTTTGATATTCACAGAAGGCACTTACTCATTTCGGTATTCACAGAAGTTAGGAGTCCTAACTTTAGGACTCCTAAATGCCTTCTGTGAATACCAAAAGTCTTAAAATTAGGATATTTCTCAGTTTAAGAGTAGTAAAGTTAGGACTCCTAATTTTAGGACTCCTAAATGCCTTCTGTGAATACCGAAAGTCTTAAAATTAGGATATTTCTCAGTTTAAGAGTAGTAAAGTTAGGACTCCTAATTTTAGGACTCCTAAATGCCTTCTGTGAATACCGAAAGTCTTAAAATTAGGATATTTCTCAGTTTAAGAGTAGTAAAGTTAGGACTCCTAAATTTAGGACTCCTAAATGCCTTCTGTGAATACCGAAAGTCTTAAAATTAGGACTTTTCTCAGTTTAAGAGTAGTAAAGTTAGGACTCCTAACTTTATTACTCCTAAACTGAGAACAATCCTAACTTTACGATTTTAGGTATTCACAGAAGGCATTTAAGAGTTCTAAAATTAGTAAGTGGGTAAGTGCCTTCTTTGAATACCGAAATGGTAGTAAGTTTAAGATTTTGTCTCAAGTTAGTTCTGTGAATCAGGCCCAAAGTGACCACAGGCCCCAGAGGCTGCTTATAAAGAATCCCATTAGAGTGAACCACACTCGGAGTCCATTAGATCACACAAAGCCCATAATAGCTGTAAACGGGCCAAACGGAGCAAAGATATAGACACAAAACTTGCCCGACGAAAGCAGTGTTACCTGATCAGTGGAGAGCTCCATTTAAGACAATCTGTGACAGGGAAATCTTTGTTCAGCAGCTACTGCATTCTTTGGATAACAGTTCGCAGTCCCTTTCCTCCCCTACAATTTTCATGGCTACCTTCGAGCATCTCTGGTTTACAAAAGAACTTATGGCCCAGAAAAGACTACTTAACAAGATAGCAAGATTACTCAACTCCTTGTTTGCAAACCCCTCTTTGCTAGTGGAAACAAATGGACCATGCAACTCTTACAAAAGACAGATTTGGCAAGCGAAACAAAAGCATAAGGAAATGATACAAACACAGCTTTCTGGCTTGCCGACATTGGAACCTGAAAGAGTTCTGGATCATTATCAATTACCTGCACAGGGGCTCTAAGAGTGAAAAAGGGAATTACCATGCCCCTGCAGTCTAGATCGCCCATATTAGCTCCCGCTATGGTGATTTAATCTAAATTACCATTCTGTAACAGCAGGCAACACAACAAGGTTGCAAGCTTTGGAAGCGGCCTTGATAAAATTCCTCTATTTGCCGTAATCCTTCACAGATATAAGGATCAGCACTCAGATTCAGAAAAGAAGAGCAGAGGGGCCTCCTGGTCCTAACATCATCCAGCCTCAATTTTTCACAGTGTATCATCCACAAATAAGTAAGTAGAAGTATGACATCTGTGTTAAAACAAACCATTATACAACCACAGTCCGAAGTGTCAAAAACTTCATTTTCAGCAGCAACCCATGGTTCACCCACCAGCCACCTCATATCTTTTGGTGCTTTTGAGAGCAGCCTTTTGCCTCGTATATTGGTTTTTCTTGGTGTTAATTCCAGCCAACTTCCCTTCTCCAGGTCGCAAGAGAGAGGGGATCAGACCATTTCCAGGCACGGGTTATGTCTATATTTGCAACAAGAGAGGCCACTCCTGTGAATACCCTTTTGCACCTTGGAGCCTCAATTTCCTCTAGGAGGGCCAGGAGGGCCACCCGGAGACTCAGGTCTATGTGGCAACTGAGCACCCCGGTAATCCCGTGCCCCACCCGGTCCCAAAAAGATGACAGGGCAGGGCAGGGCAGGGCCATGCCACGACCATGCCACATGAAAGAAGTATGTGGCAGGTAAGGAGCATCAAATGCATGTGGCCTGATCCATGCGGTCCATCAGCTGAAACCGCTGAGGGGTCAGATACGCTACGTGGAGATAGTTGGTTTGGATCATCAAACTGCCCAAGAGAAGGGTAAGCGGATGGGAGGGAAAACGCTGGGCAGTTCGCCGTCTCGTGACTCCGGGTCAGCTTGGGGGTAGGGGGCGAGGGTCAACTCGCCGCTGCACAAGAACAAAGAGGGCGCTTGACCCTCGCCCCCTGGGCTATATAGCCCATCCCCTCCCCCTTCCTAACAGGAAGTGACATCACGGGGGGACCGCTGGTCCCCCCAAACCACTAGACTGCTCAGGGTGTTTGCCATCCTTGGCACTAAGGTTGGCCGCCCTCGTAGGTGGCCACCTTTGGTGTCCCGGGGCAGCCGGGCATAGTGCCAATATTGGCCCCCACCCAGACCTTTATTTAATACAACACACTCTTTCCCCAATAACCGACACAACACAAGTTGATGGAGAAAGTTGTTGCAGTTGTATTAGCATAACCTTATGCCAACATGTTGGGTTATCTTACGGGCGATCCAGAGCAGGCCGCCCCTCGCGACCCGCCCACCTGATGAGTCATAACCCCCGCGGTGTCAACCGTGGGGGCGTTGTCAGTTTCTGGGGGGAAGGTCTAACGCCTCCCCCGGCGAACCCCTCGTTCGCCCATTACTCACGTCCCCCCCCTCGGGGGGGCGGAGCGTTGGCAACCCCCGGTTGCTCAGGTGCACAACCGCCCGAAGGACTAACGGGGCACCGTCGGTCCTCCAGGATCCGCCGTGGATCTCCCTGGGGGATAATTCGCTCACGCACCCTTCCGGTGCTCCTGTAGAGGGTACCCTTGAGTACCTTCCTGTATTGGATTGCCCTCTAACTCCGCCAAGGCTCTGGGTGCGGCAGCCGCCGTCCCGGAGTCCCCCCACACCCCGTTTCTCCTCTACCTACAACCCGCTGCTGCCATTGCTTCTGAGAGGTCGAGTAGGAAGATAGCAATCCCTACTTCGGATAGATGAACGCCATCCTCATCGAAGCTGCCCGTGCATTTGGTGTGTAACAGGCTGTGCCTTATGAATCCGAATCCCCTTTGCTCCGTGAACTTGCGCATGGCTCTGTTCACACGCCTGCGGGAAGTCTCAATGCCCACCCCTGATCTAGCGTCTTTCCAATGCAGTCTTGGAGTAATTTCGGACCACCATAATTCACAAGGCCCCAAAAGGTTGCTCAAATCGCACAGCATGCCCCTCATTGTCTGTAGCAGGACCCTGCGCTCCAAGTGTACCAACTCCTCGCCCCCAAGATGTAAAATTAACACGTCTGGAGGAGATTCACCCCCGTCCAATAACCGCTGAAATACACGTTTCACGCTGTTCCAGTGTAAGTCAGCCGACACTATCCACCTGATCTTTGCAGTTGAGAAACCATGCTTCCATTTTCCGCTGTCAGCCCACCGGGCTATGTTTAGGATTCTGACATTTCCTGCCACCCAGACATATTTACCTAACAAATAAAAGATGCAGATGCTTAAAAACCATGTTTATTAACGTCACTTCAACTTAAACACTGCAAACACTGCAATCAATTATACTGACTGAACGTCACACATCTATTATTCACAAAAAATTACAGTCCAGCAAATACACTGTGTCCCCACTTAATTGTGGATGTATCTTCTATAACAATTAGACTCCCAGTGCCTCACCTGTTTTATATTTTCCACTGGCAAACCTGCCTGAAATGCTGTGGTTGCAGCTCCTATCCTAAAGGAGTGGGTACAAAACCTTTTCCCTTCCTTTTTGTTGCCAGATAAGTCTAAGCAAGTGTCCATAATGCGCTGTAGCTGGTACTTGGTCAGGGGGGTTTCATCTGCATGGATCAGCAGGTAGCCTTCCACAGGGGGCCGCTGTGCAAGGTAAGTCTCAACCAGCCGCACGGGGGAGTACCTGGCAATTTCCAACCTGTTCAACACTATTAGCCTGCCCGCCCCTCCTTGGTCTGTCTTGGATTGTCTCAACCTGATAGACAAACAGTCCCCCCTTAAGGTGGCATCCAGTCTACACAAGGCTGCGCCTGATTTGTCATTCTTCGAGGTGGCCACAATCTCCCCTATTCTGAACGCGCCAAAGAAGGCTAGTGCAAAAGTTGCAGAAAAAAGAGCTGCCTCAAAAGCTGAACTTGTGGCCCTATCTGTGTAATCCAGCATGCCTTTTAAAGTTGCAAAATCAATCGCTGCTCTATTATCCGGAATGCGGGGCTCGCTTCTAGACCAACCCTTCAGCGCTGACTTTATTAAAAAGGAGTTGGTTGGGTCAGGCTGTCCACCTAGTCTAGCGCGGTGACTAATGGCCGACAAATGCCCCGCCACCCAAGATTGTGACTTGCCCTCATCCTTCGCCCACAAGATAAAATCATGAGTCCTGGACTCTAAGGAAGGCTGCTCTTGTTCCCCCTCTCCGGTGACAGCACAGAATTTCTGCACCCCTGCCCGGTAACGCTTGACTGTTCGAGGAGCCAACGCCAGCTCGCCTAGACATCTCAGTCGCTTCTCAGATTCAGAATGAACCACAGGTGCTCTGGGAATCTTGTCATTTCTTCCTTTGCTCTCGGCCACGCCTCCCGAAACCTGTGCCACTGGAAGCGAGAAAGAGCGTCAGCAGCTGTGTTTTGGATCCCTTGTATATGCCGCGCTCTACATTCCACATTGCAAACCAAACACACCCTCATCAACTCTCTGAGTAGGCAAAGAACTAAGGGGCAAGAAGCAGACTGCGAATTGATGGCCTGAACTACAGCCAGGTTATCTGACCACATCAAGACCCTACGCGCCGCTAGCTTCGCCGGCCAAAGGTGAAAAGCTACCACGATAGGAAACAATTCTAGCACAGTGATGTTAGAAGTCACCCTCTTCTTCCTCCACACATTAGGCCATTTTTGGGCGCACCAGTCCGTGTCAAGGATAACACCGAATCCTTCCCTACCGGATGCATCTGTGAACATAGCCAGATCCGAGGATCCTGCCCAAGGTGCCCTCCAAACTACAGAGCCGTTGAAATCTGCCAGGAAAGTTGCCCACATCTTAAGACCCTCTTTCATGCCTTTACTAAGTCTCACCAAATGATAACTCTTCCGGACATTCGCGGTTGCCCTCGCCAACCTGCGCGCAAAGACCCTTCCAGCCGGGATGATTCTGGCGGCAAAGTTGAGTTTCCCCAGCAGACCTTGCAAGAAACCTAGAGTCACCTTGTCCTGGCCAAGAGCCAACACGATGGACTGCGCCAGATCCCGAACCTTGTCTGCTGGTAATCTGCACTCCCCCTTCACCGTGTCAATCTCAATCCCTAGAAAGGTCAAAACCTGCGCAGGCCCAACCGTTTTACCAGGCGCTAAAGGGACCCCTAAAGTGGTTGTGAGTTCTTGAAAATTCTGCAGAGACTCGCTACACTCCATAGTTCCATGACTCCCTACAAAAAGGAAGTCATCAAGGTAATGAGACACTCCGCTGGTCCCATAGCTGAACTGCAACGCCCATTGGAGGAAGCTGCTGAATGCTTCAAAGTATGCGCACGACACTGAGCAACCCATCGGCATGCAGCGATCATAGTAATACTCTCCCTCCACTTTGAAACCAAGCAGGTGTTGGCTACTGGGATGCACCGGCAACAACCTAAAGGCTGATTCTATGTCGGCCTTGGCCAACCAAGCCCCTTCACCTGCTCTCCTCACCAGATCCAAAGCCACATCCAGCGTGCAGTATGAGACCGAGCAAGACCCTTCCTCCAACCCATCGTTAACAGACGCTCCTTCAAGGTGAGAGAGATTGTGAATCAGCCTGAAGGCCCCTGGCTCCTTCTTAGGGACAACCCCCAGTGGTGACACCACAACATTTTTTAAAGGTGGGCTGGAAAAGGGGCCAGCTACTCTACCTAGCAGTCTCTCCTTAGCTACTTTGGACTTGAGCACAAGTGGCAACTCTCTTGCAGATCTTAAACTCTCTGCCTCTCTGGGGGCCTCACAGCCCACATAAGGTAACTTGAAGCCTTCGCTAAAACCATCTAGCAGCAGTCGCCTGTCGCGTGAGTGCGGATATTCTTTCAGGAGGGGTAACATCCTACTCAAGATCACGGGCGAGGGCCCCTTAGTAATGCTTGCTGTAAGGCCTGCAACTACGCCAGGGAGCAACTCAGGTGGGGGGTGGGTAAAGGGAGGCTGTATGGCGAAGATGTTATTGCTTGCTGCCTGAATCTTTAGAGGGCTTGGAAGCTCCCCCTGACTGATTGGTGCATGATCCTGCTGCATGGGAGCCCCCACACTTGTTGCAGGAATGGGCAAATTTACAAGTCTTCCCCCATGGGCAATGACCGGAGTTAAAGGAGCGGCAAATTGCTGAGGAAGACCTCTTGAAAGACCCTCTGTTGCCGCCTCTATTCCTGTAGCCCCCCCGAAAGGACTGTTTATCCTGCTGCTGGTCACTACGCTGCGTGGAGTTGCTGAAGTCCTTACTTCCATATTTTTTGTCCCAGGCCCCACCATTGCGAAGCAGATTCGAACCCATGTGTTCTAGCCACAGTTGAACCTTTTTCTGGTCCCATCTCATTTCAGGACACATGGACATGCTTCTCCGGAACTCTAAGTCGTAAGACACCCAGCCCTGACCGCCCCAACGCGCGGCTTCTTTTCTTATCAGAGTACTGTACTGGACGAGCGCCTTCGCCTGTTCTGGGTGTTTCTCTAATATCACCCCCTGTAGGATAGCAAATGCGTCCAGCCAATTTTCTATGGTCTTTTCCGGCCACTGATGGTATTTGGTCTTTTTATCCTCCTCCTTCACCCCCGCCGTCCTCACATCAGTCCCATCCTGACCTAACATCAGTAACGAGAATATATCAATCAATTCCCGCCTCCATATCATTTCTTTGGCCGCTAAAGGGACTTGCCATGCCAAGTCGCAGTGACCTGACAACAGGGGTGCAGCCTTCACTAAGGGCTCGGTGGTGGGAGGTGGTGCTGCCGAGGCGACTAAGCCAGCAGCGCTTCCTGCAGATGAAATGTTATTAAGTGCCAAAGATGTTACTACTACCCCATTATCAACTGCTTGAGCCACAGATGTACCAGAAATCTGAGCGGGAGTGACCACCCCCGTGGCCGCGGGGATCGCCGTCACGCTGGCGATGGCTGGCGCCCGAGGTGCAGGAGGACCAGGTGCCTGAAGACTGGAGGACGACACCAAGCTTCCGCTCGACAGTGGCGTAGGAGGGCTCGGCACGACCGCCGGGGTGTTGTGTCCTTGTAGGAGCGATGAAGTGGAAGGCAGGGAAACCGCTGGCGAAGATCCCCAGGCTGCGGCCGCTGCCTTTGCTCCCCCACCATTGTCCTCAGGTATACATGCCGACTTGGCGGTCGGGGCGGGAGGGACCTTAGCTCCAATGAGCTCTCTCATGAATTCTTTCAGGGAATCGGACCAAGAACCAAGGTCCTCCCGAGTGGCATATACAGGCGTGGCCGGGGCAAGGTCGGCTGTAGCGGGTGATGACACAAAAGGCCCAGTGTGTCTGGGCGGGGGCTCGATTTGAGCGATCACTGTTCTGCTGTTGGCTGATGGAGCGACTGGTGACACATAAGGCAAAACGTGTGATGGCGGGGGCTCGATGTGTGCGGTCGCCGTCTTGCTCTTGACTGCTGGCGGGACCGGTGGGAACTCTTTGGACGTTTGCTTCTTTGCCCTCTTGGACGATCTAGTCGGGGCAACCTCCTGTGTTTCGGAATCGACAAAGGTGCGTCGCAGATGACCCCGGAGTCGACTCCTTCGACCTCGTTCATCAGCCCATTAGCCCAGGACAGACCCTTCCCCTTGGCCATCCGCATGAAGGCCGCCGACTGTGCTGCTTGGCTCGCATCGGGCAGCGAGTCATCCACCTGCGACATCTGAGAGAATAGCGATTGGGATCCCTGGCTTTCCATAATCGATGGCGGATCGGTTCAAAATCTAAGGGCGAAGGAAGAGAAAATTAGAACACGACCAAGCACTAGCGTGGCACGGTCGGACTTCCTGAGGCCCAACAACGACCCATACCCTTGACCTGCCTACTTACTCCATTCACGGGACTTAGGCCACTCCTGCTCTGCTGTTCTCACTCTTGTTCGCGTGCTCCTTCAGAGAGTATGTTTTCTGGGACTTCTCTCTGAAATTAGAAACTTAAGATTAGACCGGCCCCACCATCATTAACCTCCTAGGCCGCCTACTGACCATAGTAAGCCAAGCCTGCTTACCCATGCTCTGTCCTTAATGTCCCATTCGGCCATCTTCTCTTGGATGTGACCTGAATCAAAAGATTAAGACCATTAATTCATACCCCCCCCCTCACCAACATACGTCGTGCCCCGAAACTTACCCAATCCCACAACTCCCACCTGTTGGCCTACACTCCTTCCTAGGTACTTCCCATGCGAGAAAACAGCCCCTATGAGCCCTGAAGGCCCCTTATACCTGCGCCACTAGTGCGTGAAGATGTAGACCAAACGAGTAGAAGGGAAACCTCCTGCGAAAGAGTAAACAACACATAAATCACCCCCCCCTCCCCCCCTCCCTTCTCATAGGCCACCCACTGCTCCCCTCCCTAGGGCACTAGGTCATCCTGATCAAGAAGCGTGTCTAAAAACAGTCATATTGTAATTATAATGACAATGCACGCCAAATACACGCAGGAACAATTTTTTTTGTCATGTAAACACCGAGATACTTAACCCTCCCCCCCCCTGCATCCCCCTCATGGGCCACCCACTATTCTCCTTGGGCCACAACCTCCCGCAAGGTAATATCAACAAAATCCACGTAATATTTAAATTTTGCGACAAAACATGTCAATTAAATGTAAGCTGTAGATCGCCCTCACCTCTGAGACGCGAAAGTGCGAAGATGGGGAGGGGAGGAAGATTAGATTAGGCCGGGGAGGGGTGATGGGGTTTTCAGCGAGTCGCGCATGCGGCAAGGCGTGCATGCGCGACTCGTATGAGCAGGATGACGGAGGGGGGCGTGCCCGACGGGGCCGAGGGCGATTGAAAGGGTGCGGGGCAGGCCAGGGGAGAGAAGCCTCAGGCGATGTGAGACGCGCATGCGTGACTCATAGGAGTAGGATGACGGAGGGGGGGCGTGCCTGACGGGGCCGAGGGCGACTGGAAGGGTGCGGGGCTGACCAGGGGAGAGAAGCATCCGGCGATGTGGGCATGCGCAAGCCGTTGCCTACTACTAATGAAGATCGCCCCCCAGGAACCCGGCGCGAAGTAACGAGCGCTGGGATGGGCCCACACCTGGAGGGAGCCGGGGCATACCGCGTGGGCCCCCACTGCCGCGGGACCGACTTGAGTCTCCCCATATCCGCAGGCCGCCGCCCCCGTCACCGCCCTGACATAGGCAGCATGGGCCGAAGGCGGCCCGAGGACACGGCACCGGGCCACCGAGAAGGAGCAACGAGCGCACAAGAGCAGGCAAGGTTCCCGCGCCCCCGAACACCCCCCCTCCCCTCCTCAACGCGCGAGGGTTGTCCGTGGCGAAGGGGTGGAGGAGGGCTAAGTTAGCGCGGAGCGCGAGTAAGGGTGTAGGGAGAGGGGGGTGGTATTGAGATATAAGAAGCCGGAACCAGCGGCCCTCTACTCCCGAAGAGGGAAGCATGACCCCAAGGCAAACAACCCCCCCCCACCCCATCCCTCCGTGCGGGCACGCTGAGAGCCCCAGGCCCCGAATCACGCGCCCAGACCCGTGAACCCCCAGCCTCGGGATCCTGACAAACGCGAGCAGCAGAACATGCCCGAGAAGCGGGCAAGCCAGGGGGGCACTCACCTAAAACGCTGGGCAGTTCGCCGTCTCGTGACTCCGGGTCAGCTTGGGGGTAGGGGGCGAGGGTCAACTCGCTGCTGCACAAGAACAAAGAGGGCGCTTGACCCTCGCCCCCTGGGCTATATAGCCCATCCCCTCCCCCTTCCTAACAGGAAGTGACATCACGGGGGGACCGCTGGTCCCCCCAAACCACTAGACTGCTCAGGGTGTTTGCCATCCTTGGCACTAAGGTTGGCCGCCCTCATAGGTGGCCACCTTTGGTGTCCCGGGGCAGCCGGGCAGAAGCCAGTGTGGACTCATTAAAGTGAGGTACTACAGGAGCAAGAGTGAGAATGTCTGAGTTGCTGCAATATAAGCAGAGGAGCAGAAGAGACCGGAGCTGAGGCAATTAAGAGGGTATTTAGAAAGAATATCGAAAAAAGAAATATCATGGACTAAAATATTGTGTCAAGAACATCGAAGACAGAAATATTGTGAAGGAGAGTTTCCATAGATAAGCAAAGTTTCACTGTAGAAAACTCCCTGCAGAAGAAAATATTAGATTCGGAATGGCTGATCCCGCCACAAGTCACCAGACCTCAAAGACTCCTCCTCGTCGTGCTTCAACATCCTGCGCATGCTACGTAAGATCTTCCGGTGGATCCCCACCGAGACCAGGAAGACGGTCACCCAGGCCCTCGTCACCAGCCGCCTGGACTACGGCAACTCCCTCTACGCCGGAACCACCGCCAAACTCCAGAAGAGACTCCAGCGGATCCAGAACGCCTCAGCACGACTCATCCTGGACATCCCCCGTCGCAGCCACATCTCCGGACACCTGAGAGACCTGCACTGGCTCCCGGTCAACAAGAGAATCACCTTCCGTCTCCTCACCCACGCACACAAAGCCCTACACAACCAAAGCCCAGGGTACCTCAACAGTCGCCTCAACTTCTACGCTCCCAAACGCCAGCTCCGATCGACCGGCCACACCCTCGCCGCCGTCCCCCGCATCCGAAGAGCCACCACAGGGGGACGGTCCTTCTCCTACCTCGCCGCCAAGACCTGGAACTCCCTCCCGACCCACCTCCGCCTGACCCAGGACCACCTCGCCTTCAGGAAGCAACTCAAGACCTGGCTGTTCGAGCAGTAGCGGACCCCCCTCCCCTAGCGCCTTGAGACCCTCTGGGTGAGTAGTGCGCTATATAAATGCTTTGATTGATTGATTGAAAGACCAGTCCATGGGCAGCATCCTCTTGGCTGATCTGGAAGCAATATCTTTACGAGTCTTGAGTGGTCGTTTTTTGGGTGATCAACTTCTGCGTCCTACAAATACCTCAGTGAAAAGATTGGCTGTTTTAGACTATACTTTTATTTCAGTTCTGCTCTTCAGTGCCATCATTTCTTTTTCTATTATCCCATGCTGTGAAAGGGCCTGATTCACAGAACTAACTTAAGACAAAATCCTAAACTTACTACCATTTTGATATTCACAGAAGGCACTTACTCATTTCGGTATTCACAGAAGTTAGGAGTCCTAACTTTAGGACTCCTAAATGCCTTCTGTGAATACCAAAAGTCTTAAAATTAGGATATTTCTCAGTTTAAGAGTAGTAAAGTTAGGTCTCCTAATTTTAGGACTCCTAAATGCCTTCTGTGAATACCGAAAGTCTTAAAATTAGGATATTTCTCAGTTTAAGAGTAGTAAAGTTAGGACTCCTAATTTTAGGACTCCTAAATGCCTTCTGTGAATACCGAAAGTCTTAAAATTAGGATTTTTCTCAGTTTAAGAGTAGTTAAGTTAGGACTCCTAATTTTAGGACTCCTAAATGCCTTCTGTGAATACCGAAAGTCTTAAAATTAGGACTTTTCTCAGTTTAAGAGTAGTAAAGTTAGGACTCCTAACTTTATTACTCCTAAACTGAGAACAATCCTAACTTTACGATTTTAGGTATTCACAGAAGGCATTTAGGAGTTCTAAAATTAGTAAGTGAGTAAGTGCCTTCTTTGAATACCGAAATGGTAGTAAGTTTAAGATTTTGTCTCAAGTTAGTTCTGTGAATCAGGCCCAAAGTGACCACAGGCCCCAGAGGCTGCTTATAAAGAATCCCATTAGAGTGAACCACACTCGGAGTCCATTAGATCACACAAAGCCCATAATAGCTGTAAACGGGCCAAACGGAGCAAAGATATAGACACAAAACTTGCCCGACGAAAGCAGTGTTACCTGATCAGTGGAGAGCTCCATTTAAGACAATCTGTGACAGGGAAATCTTTGTTCAGCAGCTACTGCATTCTTTGGATAACAGTACGCAGTCCCTTTCCTCCCCTACAATTTTCATGGCTACCTTCGAGCATCTCTGGTTTACAAAAGAACTTATGGCCCAGAAAAGACTACTTAACAAGATAGCAAGATTACTCAACTCCTTGTTTGCAAACAAACCCCTCTTTGCTAGTGGAAACAAATGGACCATGCAACTCTTACAAAAGACAGATTTGGCAAGCGAAACAAAAGCATAAGGAAATGATACAAACTCAGCTTTCTGGCTTGCCGACATTGGAACCTGAAAGAGTTCTGGATCATTATCAATTACCTGCACAGGGGCTCTAAGAGTGAAAAAGGGAATTACCATGCCCCTGCAGTCTAGATCGCCCATATTAGCTCCCGCTATGGTGATTTAATCTAAATTACCATTCTGTAACAGCAGGCAACACAACAAGGATGCAAGCTTTGGAAGCGGCCTTGATAAAATTCCTCTATTTGCCGTAATCCTTCACAGATATAAGGATCAGCACTCAGATTCAGAAAAGAAGAGCAGAGGGGCCTCCTGGTCCTAACATCATCCAGCCTCAATTTTTCACAGTGTATCATCCACAAATAAGTAAGTAGAAGTATGACATCTGTGTTAAAACAAACCTTTATACAACCACAGTCCTAAGTGTCAAAAACTTCATTTTCAGCAGCAACCCATGGTTCACCCACCAGCCACCTCATATCTTTTGGTGCTTTTGAGAGCAGCCTTTTGCCTCGTATATTGGTTTTTCTTGGTGTTAATTCCAGCCAACTTCCCTTCTTCAGGTCGCAAGAGAGAGGGGATCAGACCATTTCCAGGCACGGGTTATGTCTATATTTGCAACAAGAGAGGCCACTCCTGTGAATACCCTTTTGCACCTTGGAGCCTCAATTTCCTCTAGGAGGGCCAGGAGGGCCACCCGGAGACTCAGGTCTATGTGGCAACTGAGCACCCCGGTAATCCCGTGCCCCACCCGGTCCCAGAAAGATGACAGGGCAGGGCAGGGCCATGCCACGACCATGCCACATGAAAGAAGTATGTGGCAGGTAAGGAGCATCAAATGCACGTGGCCTGATCCATGCGGTCCATCAGCTGAAACCGCTGAGGGGTCAGATACGCTACGTGGAGATAGTTGGTTTGGATCATCTGAAACCGCAAGGAAATCCCCAGGTCTCTTGAGGCCAGGCATGCCAGTCTCCAGTGATCATCATCGAGTTCATCCACACAGCCCTCCACCTTTGTCAGAGAAGGAGGAATTGGTCTGTGGCATTGATCAACGGGGAGCGATAGATCGTTGTTATAGAACCTTTACCCAATCTTCCCATCAGCAGCGAGGACTCAAGGGGACTATACTTAGGGGTCTCTGGGCATCTGCCAGGAGGTGGACCAACAAAGCGTGACGCAGTTGCAGATACCAAAAGAACTATGTGTTGGAGACTGTATTGATGTTGTATGTCCTGAAGCACATCAGATCCCTCCTCAGCGAACATCCCCCAGGTAGGTGATCCATATGCGATCCCACCAAGCGATCCCTAGAATGTCAGACACCTGCCCAAACCAGGTGCCTTGCCAAAGTCGTGTCATGTCTGTAAGGTATTTCAAAAAGGGGGTGGTGATGGACAGAGTATCTGAGTTAATCAGAACACTCCTACCCAGTCAACAGATCAGGGCTTGATCCATCCATGTCTGTAAGGTAGCTGTTCCAGACAATGAAGAGCAGAGCCGCTCTCCAGCAAAACAGTGTCACACAGGTACAGGAGGTCGTTGAAAGAGAGATCGGGTTGCCATAAAGCTGGAATTTAAGCCAGTTTACCAGGTCATCCCATCCTCCGTAAGCCATTCATTGAGCAGGACTTGATGCGCAGCAAGGTAATAGCTGTAGACATCAGGCATGTGAATGTCGGCATCGAATGGGGACTTTCACGTAGAGGCAAAGTCCACATGGTGCCGCCCCACCCAAAAGAAAGTTGGCATTTATTAGGTCAACGATTGAAACCACTTTCAAGGGACTGGGCAAGGGAAGTTTGAAAAAATATAGACATATCGGGGAGACACATCATCTTGAAGACAGCAATGCATCCCATCAGTTTCAAAGGCAGACGGTCCCACCTCCGCAGGTCCATATGGAAAGCTGATAAAAAGGGCTCAGAATTAAGGGATCAGCCCAGGTCTGGGAGGCAGGAGACATGAATACAAGGTATTTAAAGGAGTTGTGTCGTACCGGTATCTCAGGACACCAGGACACCAATACTGACTTGAGGCATCAGTGGCCACCACCACCAAGAGTGATTTGTGTGTGTTGATGTACAAGCTAGAGGCTGCCCCAAAAAGGTAGAGAGTTTCAAGGCATCTAGGACCTGAAGACTGCGGGTTTCCTACAAAGAGCAGGACGTCATCCGCATAAAGAGCAATGTGGTCCTCCACTGCACCCTCTCATGGATATGCCCGAATCCGAGAATTGCACTGCAGCAGGCATGCCAATGGCTCAACTGGAAGGGCAAACAACAGGGGGATAGATCACAGCCCTGACGAGTGCTTCTGTGGATCGGGAAGGGTGGAGAAAGACCACTGTTAATGCAGACTTGAACAGTAAGAGTAACATAGAGGAGGCCCACAAGTCTGTGGAAGGTGGGTCCAAAGCTGGCCCATTGGAGCACTGCTATCAGAAGTGGCAAGGAGACCGTGTCCAATGCCTTCTGGAAGTCAAAAAGTATGGATAGGTCAGGTAAGACAGTGTCTGGACCAGACTGGTCACTAGAACCTTCACGAAGATCTTAACCCCTTCTATGCTAATGACAAGGTCAGCTCGTCATGCAGTACCACTGGAGCTGTGCTTATGACGAGCTGACCTTGTCATGAACAATGGGAAAAAAGAAGGTCCAGCGCAGCAGAAAAATACCCTGTAGCATTGAAGGTGTTAATATTTGCATTGATGAGGGAGATCAGCCGGTAGGAAGAACTACATTCGGTGGGCAGGTCTGATTTGGGGATGACCACTATCATGGCATTGTCAAGATCATGGGGAAAGGAGCCATGTTTCAACGCTTCCATGTAGAGGGTCAAAAAATGTGTAATCAAGTGGGTGTAGTACTGTTTAAAGAATGCAATGGGGGACCCTCGAGGCCGGGGATCCTCCCAGGTTTCAGATCAGTTAGAGCCAGCCGATCTCCTCAACCATCAGAGGCTGGTCTAACACTCGCACCAGAGAGGACAGGGTGATACTCCTCTGGGCCGGTCACCCCACGCACCGCGCACACTCCCCGTGAGTGAGCCCAGGCTGCCCCCTGTGCCTGCCAAGTGCCGCCGCTGCCCGCAGCTGGGCTCCTGACCCTCGTCCGCTGTTGCTGCACTTTGCCCTGCTTGCGCCGCGTTGTATTATCCCTGTGTCAATTTCGTTATTTGTTTAATTTTTGGTGTATCTCTCCCCCTGTTTGCCCCTTGCTGTATTAATTTCGTTCCTTGTTGTTTATTTTTGGTGTTTTCTCCCTCGGTTTGCCCCTTGTTGCGCCCAGCCCCTACCGCGTTTCCCGCCACCTCCCCGCTCCTCGCCGCTGTCCCCCTGCGGCCCCGCCCCCTTCCCTCTGTCGCCTTTCCCATTCGCCACCCCGCTCCCGCCTCCCAGCTGCTCCTCCCTCCCACTGGACCATATATGGCAGAATGCGCACAGTGGTGAGCTGTGACCTCTGACCCTCTGGGCCGGTCACCCCACGCACCGCGCACACTCCCCGTGAGTGAGCCCAGGCTGCCCCCCGTGCCTGCCGAGTGCCGCTGCTGCCCGCAGCTGGGCTCCTGACCCTCGTCCACCGTTGCTGCATTTTGCCCTGCTTGCGCCGCGTTGTATTATCCCTGTGTCAATTTCGTTATTTGTTTAATTTTTGGTGTATCTCTCCCCCTGTTTGCCCCTTGCTGTATTAATTTCGTTCCTTGTTGTTTATTTTTGGTGTTTTCTCCCTCGGTTTGCCCCTTGTTGCGCCCAGCCCCTACCGCGTTTCCCGCCACCTCCCCGCTCCCCGCCGCTGCCTCCCTGTGGCCTCGCCCCCTTCCCACTGTCACCCTTCCCATTCGCCGCCCCGCTCCCGCCTCCCAGCTGCTCCTCCATTGCTCCGCACGCCCCACTCTCCACATATGGCAGAGCGGCAAACGCGCAGTGTTGACGCGCAGCGGGCGCGCCAAAGGTAAGCCCGTCTGCGCCCGTCCGCGCCTGGCCCGCGCCCAGCGCCAGGACCCCTGGCCCTCGCCATTGCAAGACGACCCGACAGACCTACGACGCCGCCTCCCTCAACGCACTCAATGCCGGCCGGAACCCCGCCTGCTGCCGAGCGACCCCGAAACGCACCCATGGACCCTTCACCTGCAAAAGCTGCAAGTTCACCTGTCTCCGAACCGGCACCGCTCCCGCCAAGCCAAACACCAGCAGCAACCACCTGAAGTGCATCCTGCTCAACACCCGCTCCGTCCACAGACACGCCGTGGAACTCTGGAACCTCCTCGACACAACATCACCAGACATCGCCTTCCTCACTGAAACCTGGATGAACGTCTCCTCAGCCCCCGACATCGCCATCGCCATACCGGACGGGTACAAGATCATCAGGAGGGACCGCGTCAACCAGACCGGAGGAGGCATCGCCATCGTCCACAAGAACACCATCCGCATCACGACCGACGCCAACGACACCCTCGCCACCGCGGAACACCTCCACTTCCAGATACACACCGACCCTAAGACGACCCTCAGAGGCACCCTCATCTACAGACCCCCGGGACCACGCACACAATTCAGCGAAGACATCGCCGACTTCATCAGCCCACACGCCCTCCCCTCCGCCGACTACATCCTCCTAGGGGACCTCAACTTCCACCTGGAGAACAACAAGGACCGCAACACCGCCGCTCTGCTGGAAAACCTCGCCAACCTCGGACTCAAGCAACTGGTCAACACCCCCTCCCACTACGCCGGCCACACGCTTGATCCCGTCTTCTCTTCCAGCAAGTACATCACCTTCAGCCACGCCACCGGACTCCACTGGACCGACCACAGTTGCGTCCACTGCAGCTTCAAAAGAACCACGACCCACCACCACCCGCAACAGGTACCTCAAAGGAATTGGAGCAAGATCACCACCGACCAGCTCAACACCTCCCTCAGCCAGAGCCCACCCGCCAACATAACGGACCCCAACGAAGCAGCCCGCAACTTCACACAGTGGCTGACCGCCTGCCCCGACGACCTCGCTCCACTGAAGAACCTTCTCAGCAGGCCCAGAAGCAAGAAGGCCTCCTGGTTCACCGACGAACTCAAGGACTCCAAGAAGAACTGTCGCACCCTCGAGAAAGCCTGGCTCCTCGACAAGACCACTGACAACATGACCACCCTCAAACAAGCCACCCGAAAGCACCACCAGCTTATCTGCACCACCAAGAAGAAATCACTAAAGGACCGACTGCACAGCAACGCCCACGACAGCAAGGAACTCTTCAGCCTCGTCAAGGAGTTCTCCAACCCCAGCACCGGCAACAGCGACATCACTCCTTCACAAAATCTCTGCGACTCTCTCGCCTCGTTCTTCCACCGCAAGATCGCCGACATCCACAACAGCTTCGGCGCATAATCCACGCACCCAACCGTCGAACCAACGCCTCCCACCACCACCCTCCACACCTGGACCACAGTGACCACCGAAGACACCACCCGCACGATGAACACAATCCACTCCGGATCTCCGACCGACCTGTCCCCCCACCATGTCTTCAACAAGGCCGACTCCACCATCGCATCCCAACTCCGGAACATCATCAACTCCTCCTTCAACACCGCCACCTTCCCGAGAGCTGGAAGCACGCCCAGCTCAGTGCCCTACTGAAGAAACCAACAGCGGACCCCACCGACCTCAAGAACTTCCGCCCCATCTTGCTCCTCCCTTTTTCTGCCAAAGTCATCGAGAAGATCGTCAACAGACAGCTGGCCGCCTTCCTCGAGACGAACGGATCCCTCGACCCCTCGCAGTCCGGTTTCAGAGCCAACCACAGCACCGAGACCGCCCTGATCGCAGCCACCGACGACATCCGAGTCCTGCTCGACAACGGGGAAACAGCGGCACTCATCCTCCTGGACCTCTCTGCAGCGTTCGACACAGTGTGCCACCGCACCCTAACTCCGGAACATCATCAACTCCTCCTTCAACACCGCCACCTTCCCGGAGAGCTGGAAGCACGCCGAGCTCAGTGCCCTACTGAAGAAACCAACAGCGGACCCCACCGACCTCAAGAACTTCCGCCCCATCTCGCTCCTCCCTTTTCCTGCAAAAGTCATCGAGAAGATCGTCAACAGACAGCTGGCCGCCTTCCTCGAGACGAACGGATCCCTCGACCCCTCGCAGTTTCAGAGCCAACCACAGCACCGAGACCGCCCTGATCGCAGCCACCGACGACATCCGAGCCCTGCTCGACAACGGGGAAACAGCGGCAATCATCCTCCTGGACCTCTCTGCAGCGGTCGACACAGTCTGCCACCGCACCCTAGTTCAACGCCTCAGCAACATCGGCATCCAAGAGAAAGCACTGGAGTGGATCATCTCGTTTCTCGCCGGAAGAACACAGAGAGTTCGCCTCCCCCCTTTTCGATCCGAGGCCACCGAAGTCATCTGCGGCGTACCGCAAGGATCATCACTCAGCCCGCCCCTCTTCAACGTCTACATGAGACCTCTTGCAGCCAGAGCACGCAAACACAACCTCAACATCATCTCCTACGCCGATGACACCCAGCTGATCCTCTCCCTCACCAGGGACCCCGACACCGCCAGAACCAGCCTACACGAAGGGATGAAAGACGTCGCCGAGTGGATGAAGACCAGCCGCCTGAAACTGAACTCAGACAAGATGGAAGTCCTCATCCTGGGACCATCGCCCTCCGCCTGGGACGACTCCTGGTGGCCCCCCGCCCTGGGCACCGCTCCCAAGCCAACAGACCACGCACGCAACCTGGGCTTCATCCTGGACTCCTCCCTCTCGATGACCAGACAAGTCAGCGCCGTCTCCTCATCCTGCTTTCACACCCTACGCATGCTCCGCAAGATCTTCTGATGGATCCCGACCGAAACCAGGAAGACGGTCAACCAGGCACTCGTCACCAACCGACTGGACTACGGAAACACCCTCTACGCCGGAACCACAGCCAAGCTTCAGAGAAGACTCCAACGCATCCAGAATGCCGCCGCCCGACTCATCCTGGACATCCCCCGTCGCTGCCACATCTCCGGCCACCTGAGGGACCTGCACTGGCTCCCCGTCAACAAGAGGATCACGTTCAGGCTCCTCACCCACGCACACAAGTCTCTCCACGACCTGGGCCCCAAGTACCTCAAAGACCGCCTGACCTTCTACACTCACACCCGCCAGCTACGATCGACCAATCACGCCCTCGCCGCCGTTCCACGCATCCGCAGAGCCACCGCCGGAGGAAGATCCTTCTCCTTCTCCTACCTGGCGGCCAAAACGTGGAACTCCCTCCCAATCCACCTTTGACTGACCCAGGACCATCTCGCCTTCAGGAGACAACTCGAGACCTGGCTGTTCGAGCAGTAGCGGACCCTTTCCCCCAAGCGCCTTGAGACCCTTCTGGGTGAGTAGCGCGCTATACAAATTTTATGATTGATTGATTGATTGAGAGGGGCCCGAATATCATGGGAGTGGTTCAGAGGTGCCACATAATTATCTTGATAAAATGCAAAGGCCAGTGCAATCGCAGGTATCCCTTTGCAAATAGTCCTGGAGGAGTCCCTAATGACCCGCACTATTCTCCTGGAGATATCACGAGTCGACAGCCAATACAGTAAAATACAGGATTTATCTCAGCTTCATATACTCTCTGGGTTGATACCCTTCAACACTGCTTCGCCTCCTCTAGGGAGAAATCGGGCACAGCTTACATCATGCCAGCACCAATTGGTGTTCAGTGTCTTCTCGACCTGGACCTCCAGTCCAGAATCCATTGGTAAGGATCGGGTTCTCCAGTTCCGCCACCTGTGCCAGCTGGCGCTGCTCCTTGCTCCTTACATATCCTTTGAGCAGGCTCTGTAGAGTAGGCTGCCTCACCTGCCCAAAACTTCCAAGCCGAGGACACTGAGCCGTGGTTAGTCTGGAAAATGGCCATTAGTTCCTCCTCTACGAGGTCCGCACACTCTAGATTAATCAAGTGCCATGCACTAAACCTCCACATTGGACCAAGGGATTGCAGCAGGGGACCTCATTCCAGGAGGATAGCCACGTTATCAGATAAGCCCCATGGCAGGATTGTTAGAAATGGGATCCCTGGTTGGCCGAGGCTTGTGCCAAGGCCAGGCAGAAATCACCATTCCTAGTTAGGGTAGGGAAGTCACCCGCCAAGACAACCCCTGCTCACCCCCTTGGTAGCTTGGCACGAGCAGTCAGGCCTATCTCGGAGGTCATGTGTGAAGCATTTGCGCACGCACCCCAAGCAACAACCTTCCGGGCCCCCCACAAAACGACTCCACACAAGATATATATGAAAATAGCTTTTGTATTAAAAAGGACACATAGGAGCACATACCTTACAAGGTGCCAGAGGCACGGGCAGGATTTACAAGGGACAATATACAGGACAGGGCCATGGGACCGCTGCCAGGGATATGCACATGATGGAGTCGGCATTTAGAACCTATAACAACTGGGAGTTTCTTCGAACTAGGACTAGAACACATAATCACCAGGAGCTTAGCATTAGAATACGTCGCGCCCCGGGGTTTCACAGGACTAGCACTAGAACTCACTCTAACCAGTATCAGCATACATGAGGCAAGGTTATACAGGAGGGAAGGAATGACAAGTTACATAACACAATAGAGGCGTCATCAGAAGGCAATACGTAATACTCTCAGAGTCACAATTGACATCACTCAACACTTCCAGCAGGCAATGTCACGATGTTCCGGGCAGGCTGCAGGTAGCCAACCATAAGCCTAAACGGGGCAGCTGCCCACGAAGTGCTGGGCAGCTGTAGCGCCAGGATGGGGCCATTGTGGGAGCCTCGCAGGCTCGGAGGGCCAGGGACACGTGGTGGAGCCTCCTCGGGGCTCATGGGCAAGGACACGTTGGAGCCTTCTCGGGGCTCGGGAGTCAAAGATGTAGCTGGAGCCTCTCGGGGCTCAGGGAATATCTGGGCGGAGCCTCGCAGGCTCGGAGGGCCAGGGACACGTGGGGGAGCCTCCTCGGGGCTCAGGGGTAACCATACGGAAGGAGCCTCACGGGGCTCAGGCCAGAGGGGGGAGCCTCTCGGGGCTCCGGGGTCAAGACATGACAGGCGGGATCCCCCTCTGGGGACCCGGCATCACTGGGGGCCCCACGGGCCATGATGGAGCCTCTCTGGGCTCAGGGGCTAAAGCTATGGGCAGGCGGGGCCCCCCTCAGGGGACCCGGCGTCACTGGGGGCCCCACGGGCCTCTGAACACATCTGTGCTCACGCGGGAGGGGAGGGGCGGCCACCGGCAATGTGGCCCGATGCCCCGCCTCCCCTCCTGCATCACTCACCGGTCGGCGAGCACGCCGGTCTCTCTCGCTCTCCGGGGCTCACTCTCGTTCCTGGGGGGCCCCGGGGGGGAAGCGGCAGTCATCTCGGGGGACGCAGGGGCGCGGAGTAGGCTCCCGCCGCTCCCTGCATGCTCGGATCTCTCTCAGCAGCTCCCCGGGCCGCCGGCCAATCAGAGCGCGGCCCGGGGAGACGTCATCGGGCCAGCAGCCAATCAGTGCGCGGCCCGGGGGCGGGCCTCACGCGGGGTCCCGGGCTGCGGCGGTGAACACAGGGGAAATTGACGAAGGCCAGGATCCCTCGATCAGGCAGTAATGAAGGGGCAAGCGAGGTAGGCACTCGCTGGGGGGGCTCGGGCCCCCTCCCACGAACAGGCAGAGGCCCGGTGGGCACCGGCGGGAGGAATTGAGCGCCTCCAGTGCTAGGGGCAGGACGGCAGCGCCTCCAGGCACTAGGACTGCAGGGAAGCGCCAAGCGCGGGAAGCAGGAGAGAAGCGCCCCCAGGCGCTAGGCAGCAAGAACCGGGGGATAAAGCGCCTCCAGGCCCTAGGGTAGCAAAAGTCAGCAGAGTCTTGACAGGGACAAGGACAGCAGTAGTTCAGGGGCAGGGCAGGGCTCAGGGAGGCAAGCCTTTCCCCTGAGCCCAAATAGCAGCATGCTCCTGCAGGAGTCAGTCAGGACCAGCAGGAAAGAGAGAGAGAAGAGGGCACACCCTCCTTTTATACAGGAGATCCCTTTGTCTAAAAAGGGGCAGGCAGGATGAGAACCAGCTAGAACTGGTTATCAGGAATTTCTTGTTACTGGCCAGGCTAGGACACCAGACGCACCCCAGGTGGGTGGAGCCAGCATTGTGGGGGACAGCCCAGACCCATACAGGATACAGGCACAGCCCCTCCCTCACTGCAGCCAATCACGCGCCAGCATACTTACTGCACACACACACCGATGTCTAGAAGTGGCACTTCTCTTCTAGCCACACACAAGCCGCATACATCATCTTGAAGCATTCAATCACACGAATCCATACATACCAGAATCGGGCCTGTACCCCCCACGCACCAGGAACTATTGGGGACACACACATGCCCCATGCATCCCTATGGGAGGGCAGGCTTCTCTCATGTACACGCACTCAGAGCGGGAATCACCATTCCCAGGTCACATATAACAAGCCGAACTTCAGGGGTGGACCTGCCAGAAGGGCCCGGTCCAACACAGCCCCCTACCAGCCAAAACGCAGGGTAGGCCAATCACCACACTGATGGACTTCCCTGGTTTGGGCGAAAAAAACATGGACGCGGGCCCGCACTGCCGGGACCCTCTCCAGTTCTATGCCACGTTGATCTTATCCATTCAACAACCAAAGAGAAAACAAAAAAAATAAAATAAAAACATAGGCCCAACTAGGCTACCCCACTGGTACTCCTCAGTTGACCACGGCTAGGACCAGGCCCTAGGCCACCCAGATAGCCCTGGTCCATGCCAACCCGGAGTGGGGGGTGGTAACCCCTGGCCCCCGACAGCCAGACTCCACTCCCTTTCTTTGTGTAGTACCACTTTACCACTTTCTCTTCCACCTAGGGTCCGCACCCTCAGGCTGGCCAGAGGTCACGGGCAAGCTCGCCCCACCCTACCTCTACTTCTGAGGTTCCGTGCTCTCCCAGGAGAAGCACCCTCCAGAACACCGTCTCTCACCAGTCTCGGAACTCTCTCCCTCCACTGATCTCCCACCTGGGAACTAACTTCACCGGATCATCTAGAAGACAAAACCGGCCAGGACACTGGCTACAGTCGCCCCGACGTCCAGATCCGGAAACACCGACTACTGGCTCCCCAACCGCGGGCAGTACCCTACCGGCCAGATGCCTGGCGCACCAGGACTTTTTACAAGAAAAAAAATGGAATCTAACACTTCCTCTCCTCCCTCCGCAGGCAGGAGTTCCCTCTTGTACTAGGATGAGCCGCGGCAGCGCCAGCAGGTCTCAGTGTTCAGCTCTCCCCAAGGCAAGCCGCGGCAGCGCCAGCAGGTCTTCCTTGTCCGGGATACAACTAAACATACATCCAACAAAAATGAGCCGCGGCAGCGCCAGCAGGTCTCAGTGTTCAGCTCTCCCCAAGGCAAGCCGCGGCCGAGCCAGCAGGTCTTCATTGTCCGGGATACAACTACACATACATTCAACAAAAATGAGCCGCGGCAGCGCCAGCAGGTCTAAGTGTTCAGCTCTCCCCAAGGCAAGCCGCAGCAGCGCTAGCAGGTCTTCCTTGTCCGGGATACAACTACACATACATACAAACAAGATGAGCTGCGGCAGCGCCAGCAGGTCTCAGTGTTCCGCTCTCCCCAAGGCAAGCCGTGGCCGAGCCAGCAGGTCTTCCTTGTCCGGGATACAACTTCACACACATTCAACAAGGGGGACACCTGACGCCTAAAACACATTCAGCGGTATACGGAACACATGAGGCATCAAACACATTCAGCGTGGTAAGGAAGGATACAATTATCGTTGATTCAGCAAGCTCCCCATCCCAGAGAACTTACACTCCATTATTCAGCAAGCTCCCCCTCTCAGAGAACTTACACTCCGTTACTCAGCACACCTCAACATTCATCCACACACCCTCCCCCGGACCGGTAAGACAGTTTTCACCGCCCCTGATTCCTCAACCTGACCCATGTGGCACAGGTACCGTTACTCTAGGGAAGGGACAAGGACCGCACATATTGGACACAATTTCGCTGCCACCACTGGATCCCACCCTCCTGGTGAATCCAGAAACACATTGCACTTAGGGGGATGATCTACCCTCCCGAGCTAGGGACACCTAACTCACAGTGCACCAGAACCACATTTTTCACAATAATAGACATTTTTAGCATAGTGCACCAGAACCACATTTTTCAAAGGAACAACAATTTTTTTAGCAACGTGCACCAATAGTTTCTTTTCTTTGCGACAATCTAAAACGGCAGAGTGTTGTAGTGGGGCCGGTTATCACTGAGGTACTGCGCAAACACAAGTCCAAATCCCACCGCTGCCACCAATGTTAGAAATGGGATCCCTGGTTGGCCGAGGCTTGTGCCAAGGCCAGGCAGAAATCACCATTCCTAGTTAGGATAGGGAAGTCACCCGCCAAGACAACCCCTGCTCACCCCCTTGGTAGCGTGGCACGAGCAGTCAGGCCCATCTCGGAGGTCATGTGTGAAGCATTTGCGCACGCACCCCCAGCAACAACCTTCCGGGCCCCCCACAAAAGGACTCCACACAAGATATATATGAAAATAGCTTTTGTATTAAAAAGGACACATAGGAGCACATACCTTACAGGGTGCCAGAGGCACGGGCAGGATTTACAAGGGACAATATAAAGGACAGGGCCATGGGACCGCTGCCAGGGATATGCACATGATGGAGTCGGCATTTAGAACCTATAACAACTGGGAGTTTCCTCGAACTAGGACTAGAACACATAATCACCAGGAGCTTAGCATTAGAATACGTCACGCCCCGGGGTTTCACAGGACTAGCACTAGAACTCACTCTAACCAGTATCAGCATACATGAGGCAAGGTTATACAGGAGGGAAGGAATGACAAGTTACATAACACAATAGAGGCGTCATCAGAAGGCAATACGTAATACTCTCAGAGTCACAATTGACATCACTCAACACTTCCAGCAGGCAATGTCACGATGTTCCGGGCAGGCTGCAGGTAGCCAACCATAAGCCTAAACGGGGCAGCTGCCCACGAAGTGCTGGGCAGCTGTAGCGCCAGGATGGGGCCATTGTGGGAGCCTCGCAGGCTCGGAGGGCCAGGGACACGTGGTGGGGCCTCCTCGGGGCTCATGGGCAAGGACACGTTGGAGCCTTCTCGGGGCTCGGGAGTCAAAGATGTAGCTGGAGCCTCTCGGGGCTCAGGGAATATCTGGGCGGAGCCTCGCAGGCTCGGAGGGCCAGGGACACGTGGGGGAGCCTCCTCGGGGCTCAGGGGTAACCATACGGAAGGAGCCTCACGGGGCTCAGGCCAGAGGGGGGAGCCTCTCGGGGCTCCGGAGTCAAGACATGACAGGCGGGATCCCCCTCTGGGGACCCGGCATCACTGGGGGCCCCACGGGCCATGATGGAGCCTCTCTGGGCTCAGGGGCTGAAGCTATGGGCAGGCGGGGCCCCCCTCCGGGGACCCGGCGTCAATGGGGGCCCCGCGGGCCTCTGAACACATCTGTGCTCACGCGGGAGGGGAGGGGCGGCCACCGGAAATGTGGCCCGATGCCCCGCCTCCCCTCCTGCATCACTCACCGGTCGGCGAGCGCGCCGGTCTCTCTCGCTCTCCGGGGCTCCCTCTCGTTCCTGGGGGGCCCCGGGTGGGAAGCGGCAGTCATCTCGCGGGACGCAGGGGCGCGGAGTAGGCTCCCGCCGCTCCCTGCATGCTCGGATCTCTCTCAGCAGCTCCCCGGGCCGCCGGCCAATCAGAGCGCGGCCCGGGGAGACGTCATCGGGCCAGCAGCCAATCAGTGCGCGGCCCGGGGGCGGGCCTCACGCGGGGTCCCGGGCTGCGGCGGTGAACACAGGGGAAATTGACGAGGGCCAGGATCCCTCGATCAGGCAGTAATGAAGGGGCAAGCGAGGTAGGCACTCGCTGGGGGGGCTCGGGCCCCCTCCCACGAACAGGCAGAGGCCGGGTGGGCACCGGCGGGAAGAATTGAGCGCCCCCAGTGCTAGGGGCAGGACGGCAGCGCCTCCAGGCACTAGGACTGCAGGGAAGCGCCAAGCGCGGGAAGCAGGAGAGAAGCGCCCCCAGGCGCTAGGCAGCAAGAACCGGGGGATAAAGCGCCTCCAGGCACTAGGGTAGCAAAAGTCAGCAGAGTCTTGACAGGGACAAGGACAGCAGTAGTTATGGGGCAGGGCAGGGCTCAGGGAGGCAAGCCTTTCCCCTGAGCCCAAACAGCAGCATGCTCCTTCAGGAGTCAGTCAGGACCAGCAGGAAAGAGAGAGAGAAGAGGGCACACCCTCCTTTTATACAGGAGATCCCTTTGTCTAAAAAGGGGCAGGCAGGATGAGAACCAGCTAGAACTGGTTATCAGGAATTTCTTGTTACTGGCCAGGCTAGGACACCAGACGCACCCCAGGTGGGTGGAGCCAGCATTGTGGGGGACAGCCCAGACCCATACAGGATACAGGCACAGCCCCTCCCTCACTTCAGCCAATCACGCGCCAGCATACTTACTGCACACACACACCGATGTCTAGAAGTGGCACTTCTCTTCTAGCCACACACAAGCCGCATACATCATCTTGAAGCATTCAATCACACGAATCCATACATACCAGACTCGGGCCTGTACCCCCCACGCACCAGGAACTATCGGGGACACACACATGCCCCATGCATCCCTATGGGAGGGCAGGCTTCATTCATGTCCACGCACTCAGAGCGGGAATCACCATTCCCAGGTCACATATAACAAGCCGAACTTCAGGGGTGGACCTGCCAGAAGGGCCCGGTCCAACAAGGATCTGAATGGATTTCAGCAGTAGCAGTTCCCAGGCTGTTCTGGATTCTGTTTTGTGGGGCACAGACGTGTGTGTAAGTGGAGTTCCACAAACGTCATGCATCACAGAGACCAATTGAGTCAGCCTCCAAGTTCAAGCATGCAGAGAGCACCACTATACCCGAGTAAATTTTCAATGTGTCTCGAGCTGGGTCTGGATCAATTTAAAGCCCCCCACCTATCAAGGGTGTCCCAGGGAGAAGATCTCTCACCAGGGTCTGAAGCGCCTGTAAAGTTGAGTCTAAGAGTTACTGGGGGACATAGTGCAAAGCAAAGTTATAATGTCTGGCCTTCAGGCACCCTTCAATCCCCATGAATCTCCCTTGGGGGTCCGTGTGAGAGACGGTTATTGTCAGTGGAAAAGACCTGTGCAGGAAAATTGCCACCTCTCTCATGCCCCAAGAGAAGCCAGGATGAAAGATACAATTGTAGCCATAGTGGCCAAGGAAAGGGAAGGTGCTTCGTAAGATATGGGTCTCCTGGAAGAAGGGCACATCAGGTCTGTATCTTTTGATATAGTGCAGGAGTGCTGATCTCTGATATCATTCTAACCATCTGGAAGGGAGATTATCAGAGGGAGATTATTCTGCCTCAGTTTATAAACAAGATGAGTTTTGGTATACATTGCTAGAACGCAGAACATGCACGGTTACTGTTGAAATGGGGTTCTTAGTTTGCTAAAGTATGCACTTAAGCCAGGCAGAACCCACCACTCCAGTCAGGGTAAGGGAGTTACACATCCAAGATAATCCCTGCTCATCCCCTTGGTAGCTTGGCCAGAGCAGTCAGGCTTATCCCAGAGGCAATCTGTAAAGCATTTGCGCAACACACACCAGTGACACAATAAATTCACCACAAAAGCGACTCCACACAGGATTATAGAAAAATATGGTTTATATTATAGACAAAACACAGAATGAATCATAAAAAATGTGCATATATGTAAAACCTGTAATGATACTTGTTATCCTGGCAACTGCAAGGTATAAAACAATATTTAATAACATTTAGGGCATGCAATGTAGCAGTTTGTTTAGCGAAACAATATATAAATCATGCAATGTCACCAAAAGTACATACCTAACACGTGAGTGTAAGCTGGTTTCAAGGGCAAACACCTGAATTGGAGTTGAAGCATGTGACGCAGTGCACCTGTGCTCTTTTTAGATGTTAACGGGTAAACAAGAACAATAATATAGGACACAGTCATCTGCATGCCTATTGCAATCAATACGGTCCTTTACTCGAGAAGTCCCTCATTTAGGAAAGCGGGGGCCTCCGTTGAGGTTTCATTCAAAACTCTCAAAAGTGCTCCCCAGGTATGTGCCAACACAGGGTGAGCATAAACACACTTTGCAGCACCGTGGGGAGACCTCGCTGTGTCCCGTGCACTCAAAAACAAAATGTAGCTGCCCATGACAGCGCGGTGCAGCTGCTAATGATGCACAGCTTTGTTTTGTTCCAAGAAACGGGGCTAGGTAAATGCCCAAGTGTGCTATCTGACAAGGGCGCTCCTCCCATCCAAGAGTGGAGGAGTGGAGACAGGCTCACGGCTTCTCCCGGCCCCACTCACCCTCAGGACTCTTCGGGGGCATGGTAGAAGCATAGGGACACAGGGAAATGCTGTGAGCCGACGCGTACTCTTGTTGAATGTGTGACTACAGAGTCCTTCCTCCCCTGGTATCCCAATGATGTCTGTTGAAAAAAAAAGTCATTTACAACCATACAAGGAAAATGTCCTATAAATATGGTCTATATGGTAACGTGCATGTTTATTACTATTTAATTGCAGAGAAAATGAGCAATCCCAAAAAGTAGGGTATAAACGAGGACCTGAGGAAAGCCTGCTGACCCTTCATGGGCTATATAAAGGCTGAAACATGTCGACCTATCAGATGCCTGGGAACATTAATTCCTAAAAGCATCACGCTGATGTATTTTAACCTATCCCTACATCCCTGTCATGTGGGACTTGCCCGGGATCAAGAAGACGATGTCTCTACTGACCTGTTACAACCTAATATCTCTGCTGTCCTTTACTTTCAGTCGCCGTGGCAATCCTCCGAACAGGACTATTTTGTCCTCTTTAACTGCAAACGCTTCCCGGAGTCCCCGACCCAGCTGACTCTGTCGCGTGGTCCAATCGGAACCTACTATTCTGGGGATGCGGCTCCTTTAAAAGACACACAGGAAGAAAGGCTTGTCGTCATCCCGGAACACGGAAGTCTCGAAATGGAGGGAAACCCAAGAGAATCCTGGAGGGCAATCTGAGAAAGAGGAGAAGCGCTTGTCGATCCTGTAGACTCTGAAGAAGCAAGGAGACCGAAAACACGGCAGAGAACTCTCGAAGTGCCTGCAAGGGAGCTGGACCCCATCTGGTACAGCGGACAAATCAGCCACACTCCAGGAGGAGTGTGGCTCACAGAGGTACGTGCCCGCATATGTGGGTGGCTTTCCAAAGGGGACGCGGTGGATAGCAATCCGCTCTGCAGGCGTAGGGAGGGAGGATCGTAGGGGTTAACTGACTAGCTCTGAGGGTCCCGACTGGGGTTAAACTCACAATGGTGAAGATCGAGGGGTTTTCCCCACACTCCTTTCCCTCAACACCATTAGTAGAATCGGAGTGTATGGTGACACTCGTTTTCTTTTTTTTCTTCATTTTACAGGCCATGTATGACCCTCCAGCCGACCGGACCTTAGAATGAAGGCATAAAGTGGGAGTAAGAAAAGGAGGACCTCAAGTTTGGCTGTTCCCTACCTCTGATGCTGACAAGAGTGAAAAAGACTTTCAGCATTCTTTAAAATCTGTCAAATGACGGAGTGCCTATAAATAAAACTCCTTGTTTCACCACTCTAGCATATGGATCCATTTATAATTATCTACATGTGGTGTCAGAAGTGGGATAAATCCATTGGACTGCTGTAATGGATAACCTCATCCAAAAGCTTATACAAGGGCAAGAGAAGCTAAAGTGGGCTGTGTAAAGGCATATGTCACCGGCCCAAGCTGACAGGGAACTATTCAGCACGACTATCAATCAACAATTAGAAAACTTGTATAGGGTGTCTGACAGGCAGGACAATTTTGCAAAACAAGTTCCTACGAAATAAGGAACCCACTACAACTTTCCACCATAGCCCTCAAAAGTATATTGCAAGAGAGGACCCGGACGCTTCTCTGCTTAATTTTGAATGGGCCGCCTGAGTGTCAGGATGGCCCGAACATAAATGGTCTTTCTTTATAGCCCCCCCTGTTAACGGGAGAGGCTCAGGATGCGCACCAGGCAGCCAATCCTACTGGTACCACACCCTATAATACAATAAAGGACATCATTTTAGATCACCTTGGACTGGACGCAGAAGCATATAGAGTCCACTTTCGGAAAGAAAAAGGAAGCCCTGGAGACACCACGAAAACCTTGTTCCACAATCTAAAAATGGCGGCAGATAAGTGGTTAAAACCCCAAGAGCGAACAAAAGAAGAGATAATGTCCTTAATTTATCTCAAACAGTTTTTGGAGGCCCTATCTTTCTCTACTCAGAGATGGCTCAAATAACATACTCACATCTCTGTGCAAGAGCCCGTACGAAATGGCCACTACTTATTCCAGAGCCAAACCCAGATATCTCCTTGGGAGGTAGAGAAAATTGACGCTCTGGTCCTGGGAAAATGGAAAAGAAATTCAGCAGGACCCAGATAGAAAGCACAAAATTTCACCCACCAAAACCTGAGGCTTTACCGGTGAAAGGACCCTAATGTTTTGACTGTGGTAGCTGGAGTCACATTGCTTGCTTTTGTCCCCAGAAAAGGAACACCGAAGAACCAAAGGATGTCAGTTACCTCCCAAGACATGTCCTGTATTCTGAGGAAATGGGTACAGCATTTTATGTAAGTTTAGTTATCAATGGGATCTGTATAAAACACTGCTGGGTTCAGGGTGTAGGCAATCGGTGATTCAGAGCTCCCTAGTCAGACCAGAAAATATAACAGAGCACCGACAAATACCCATCAGATGTGTGCACGGGGATGTTAAGACCTATCCAGCAGCCCAAGTGAATGTATGACTCCCGGATGGAAGGGTGATACAAATCACCGAAGGGGTGTTGCCCATTCTACCCAAAAGCTCATACTAGGTATTGATCATCCTGAATTCATGAGACTCCATAGAGAAAAAATAAAGGGGAGACCAAACACTTCTACCGCCTATTTAACACAGGTCCTGTAGGAGGGAGATCAGAACTTACGGTACCCTTCAGGTAGCTTGACAAAGGGCAGCGGCTCCTTCCACCACCTATCCCTCCTTCCTAGTTGAGCAGGACCTCCTCTATAGGAAAGAAACCCAAACATCTCTCAAACAGCTACTTGTCCCACAGAGCTTCAGAGAACAAGTCATGTTCTTCGCCCACAGCCATTTACTGGCAGGCCACATGGGGTCCCAAAAAACCAGCCAGAATATTTTGGAACACTTCTATTGGCCGGGTATACATGCACAAATTGAAAAATACTGTAAAGAGTGTGGAATATGTCAAAAGAAGAATCCATATTGCCCCCCCCCCCGGCTGTACCCTTACAACCCCTACCTATCATAGGGAAGCCATTTGTACGTGTAGGTGTGGACCTCATAGGACCCCTGCCAAGACAACGAAAAGGACATCAGTATGCCCTTGTTCTTATCGGTTATGCCACAAGATATGCAGAAGCTTTTCCTTTATGGACCCCAAATAACTCTGCCATCTGTGAGCAGTTAATAGGACTCTTCTCACATGTGGGGTTCCCCATGAGAATCTCACAGATCAGGGTACGCCGTTCGTATCACGCCTAATAAGTCAGGTATGCAAAACACTGGGCATTACCCACATAAAAACATCAGTGTACTACCCCCAAACAGATGGGTTGTGCGAGCACTATAGTGGCACGATCAAGCTAACCCTAAAAAAGATGTTGGCAGCAGAGGGAAAAGACTGGGATGCGTTACTCCCCTTGGCCTTGTTTTTTATCCGCTGTCAAAAACAGAGTAGCCTTGGGGGCTCACCTTTCGAACTTTTGTACGGGAGACAGCCCCGTAGTCTCTTGGAGATTACCAAGGAAGCATGGGAAGGAGAAAAACCAGAAGAGAACCAACCCTTCCTTGACTATTTCCAAAGAATGAAAACCCGGCTATCCAAGCTGTGAGAGTTTGCCTGTGACAACCTTGAGAAGGCTCATCCACGACAGCAAATCTTTTTTGATAAGGGCAAGAGGTGGCGACATCTTCAGCTGCATGATTGGGTGTTAGTACTTTTACCATCTTCCTTCTCTAAAGCCAGAGCAGAATGGAAAGGTCCCTATGAGATCATTGAAAAGATAGGGCTGAAGACCTACCGTCTCTGCCTTAGTAAACACAAAACCCAGATATTTCATATTAACCTGCTTAAAAAATGGTTATGACCACCACCAAAAAACACCCTAATAATGAAACCAGATCTCAAAGAATCAACATCCACTCTGTCCCAACTGGACATAAACGACACTCTGCCCAAAACACAGTAGAACTGGATACCCTGCTCTCCTCTTTTTCTCCTATCTTTTCTGACAGTCCAGGACGGACTAACCTGATAGAACATAACATCCCTTCGATACCAGGCAAAACTGTAGGACAACGGCCGTATCGTATTCCTGCAGCCCATCAAAAAGCCATTGAGGATGAAATACAAAACATGCTCGCCTCTGGTATCATACGACCCTCTAAAAGCAACTGTTCCTCACCTGTAGTCCTCGTACCCAAACCTGACAGGTCTATAAAGCTCTTCATAGATTTCAGAGCCGTGAATTCTATTATGCAGTCTGCTTCCTATCCTCTGCCTGGGTTAGACAAATTAATTGAACAACTTGGGGAAGCTCAGTATATAACCACCTTAGATTTAACCAAGGGATACTGGCAAGTTCCCCTTTCCCCACAAGACCAACCCAAAACGGCCTTTTCCACTCCTTCTGGCCTGTATAAATTCACTGTTCTTCCCTTCAGACTTCACGGGGTTCCGGCCACTTTTCAACGTCTTATGGACATAGTATTGCAAGACCATGGGGGGTTTGCATCTGAGTACCTCGTGAAATCGTAATATACAGTCCTAACTGGGAACAACATCTCACCCATTGTAGGAAGCCTAACAAGACGCCGGCTTGCATATCAATTCCAAAAAATCCAGAGTGGCCTATCATAAAGTCCAATATTTGGGGTATCTCTCGTGAAACAGCTTAATAGAACCCCAACAGGAAAAGATAAGCGCTAATGCCAATAACCCATTTCCCACAACCAAGAAATAAGTCAGGGCCTTCCTGGGGTTACTTGGGTACTATTGCCACTTTATTCCTCATTACTCCCAGATTTCTTCACCCCTCACCGATCTCCTAAAAAAGAATGAAAGAGGGAAAGAGACCTCTTTCACCCCCCTTGTCAGCCGTCCAGGCCTTTCAGGACCTGAAAGAGGCTATTACACCCAGTCCTGTTTTAATATCCCCTGATTTCTAAAAACCTTTCATCCTACAAATCCATGCCTCTGACACGGGTTTGGGACCAATCTATCCTAAATATCTGAGGGCGGCGCTGAACAACCCATAGCCTTTATCAGTCATAAACTATTCCCTGTGAAAAGACCTACCTTGTAATTGAGAAGGAGTGTCTGGCAAAGGAACAACGCCAGGATCCTGCAGTGGTTCCTCTCCCTCCAGCCCTTTACGTTCGAGGTCAGGCACCAAAAGGGTAGGCTCAATGCCAACGCTGACTTTCTATCCCGTGTCAGTCAGTTCCCAGATTGTGAACTGTCTAGGGGGATATGTGTCACGTGGGACTTGCCTGGGATCAAGAAAAAGACGCCTCTACTGACCTGTTACCACCTTATATCGCTCTTGTCCTCAACTTTCAGTCGCCGTGGGAATCCTCCTGACAGGACTATTACGTCCCCTTTAACGCTTCCCGGAATCCCCAACCCAGCTGACTCCGTCATGTGGTCCAATCGGAACCTACTATTCTGGGGCAGCAGCTCCTTTAAAAGACACACAGGAAGAAAGGCTTGTCGTAATCCCGTACGCCACGGAAGCGTCGACACGGAGGGAAACCCGAGAGAATCCTGGAGGATAATCTGAGAATGAGAAGTGATGGAGCAAGGTTTCGTATGTAAGAAACTTGCTTGGATTTAACCCTCTCGAATAACATGTAATAATTAACCAACATGTTTTGTGAATACTAATAAATGCACCACACAACATATCTTTCATCAAGAGGAAGCTTACCTATGTGCTTTACTAACAAGTAAATTGAGTGACCTAAAATGGCTGCCAAAAAGCTGGAACCTTTTGCGCATGCGTCTACTGCATCTATGTAGTATGACGTCTTTTGCTTTTGATGGGAATTCTTTGCAGCTGCGCAGTAGTTATAAAGATGGCCGCTTTGAACCTTTCATTGTAACACACATGGCTATGCTTAAATTAAACCTTGCATGTCTTGCTAAACTGCAAATGCAATAGTTAAAATAAATTAAAGGGATTAAAGTAGGAATAAGTGGTATACAGGGCATTCATTTATTTTCGTATTCTAACGTGACCTTCTTTGACTTTATTATTAGTTCGTACTTGGGCCTGGAAGGTGACTGAGTTCTCCATCTTGTCTGAACCCTACACATGCACACTGGGATCGTAACTTCTGTGCCGAATGGTATTGAACTACAGCCAAAGACTGTCTCACAAGCAATGCACCTGAGAACTGCACCTTTTCACCCGAAGAAGGGAAGAAGAAAAATACAATTCCAAATACATTGAACATGATTCAATTTAAAGTTGTTGGGAGGAATAAAGCACGGGAAAATAAATGAAGGGCAGGAACATAGAACAATGAACTTAAAGAAAGTTACACCACATTAGTATGGTGTGATGACCTCTCACCATCCCATTGACCAATCGAATGAAGAGAATACACGAATATTGAAACATTGGAGGATGGTACATACACTGAGAATAGTATAACTAAGGTAGGCTCAGTCAGTTAGAGTGTCCGATTTGTCACAGACCTGTCACTGACCCAACACTGCAGCAGAAGAAGGCGGATGCCACGGAGGTCAGAGGGCTAATCGAGCACTCTGAGAGAAGAATCGAGAGAGGCTAAGGGAGAAGAATCATTGATTGCTGAAGAAGAATCGACCCATCTAGAAGGGGAAATCGATGAGAGTAGCACTAGAGCGGGGTGTAACCCTAACGTTGCACTTAAAGGAGGTTACCTGTCCTATACTGCACCTGTCCTAATCTGTTGGCTCCTGATAGTCGTGAGCCCTTTCTTTTCCAGCCCGTGGCCAGGGGTTGGTCCTCGCACCATTCTAGGTAAATATAAATCTATGTGGTATGTCCTTGTACCGTTTTCCTTCTCCACTCTTCCCAGGTACCAAAGTCATGAGATTTTACTAAGTCTTTTATAAATTTCTTTAAATCTTAAATTTTCCTAGATAAATTGGTGTTTTACATGTCTTGGTATTTGACCCACAAAATATTCCATAGATAAAGTTTTAAAAAACTCCTGAGTCTGTGGTCATTCAATGAAATAAAGGTAAATGTTATTTTTGCCTATAATGCTAACAAGCTGATCTATCGACCTGAGTAAACTAAGAACTAAGGTGACAAGGGATTGGTAAGAAATGGTGTATAGGTATAAGTCATTATAAGGTAAGGAAATGCTACTTACCAGTATGCATCTGTTCTTGGCATGTAGAGCTGCAGAGTTGTACACTTAGCATTAGATCGCCACCTGGTGTTGGGCTCGGATGATTGCATGTTGTTGTCGTCTTGGAAGAAGTCTTTGTAGTCACGAGATAGGTGACTCCTCCCTTGGACAATAGTGCGCATGGGCATCGGCTCCATCCTTAGATTGTTTTTCGCCATGATGGGAAATGATGGAGTTAGCAGAAGTAAAGAAAAAAGGATGTCCATGCGTGTGCATCTAAGTAAGATTAAACTGGAATAGATACAGGTCCCGGGGAGGCGGAAGGCCGTGTACAACTCTGCAGCTCTACATGCCAAGAACAGATGCATACTGGTAAGTAGCATTTTCCGTTCGAGGCATATGAGCTGCAGATTGTACACTTAGCATCGATTGTGCAGCAGTGTCTCCCCTAGAGGTGGTCACCTGTCTCTGTTGCAGTAGTTTGAAATAATGTTTTAAGGACAGCTTGGCCTACTGCAGCTTGTTGCTTGGCTTGCACATCAACACAGTAGTGTTTAGTGAAGGTGTGTGTTGTAGACTATGTTGCTGCCTTGCATCTATCCTCTAGGGGGATGTTTCCTAAGAAAGCCATAGAGGCTCCTAGTTTACGCGTTGAGTGCACTCTAGGCGGAACTGTTAACATACGTTTTGCTTTTTGATAGCATATTTGTATGCATTTTACAATCCACCTTGCAATCCCACCTTTGGAGATGGGGTTGCCTTTATGAGGTGGAGAAAAAGACTCAAACGGTTGTTTTGTTTTTCGGAAGGACTTAGTCCTATCTATATAGTAGAGAAGAGCTCTTTTTATCATCAAATTTTATTTATCAAAAATGAGCCGCGGCAGCGCCAGCAGGTCTAAGTGTTCAGCTCTCCCCAAGGCAAGCCGCAGCAGCGCTAGCAGGTCTTCCTTGTCCGGGATACAACTACACATACATACAAACAAGATGAGCCGCGGCAGCGCCAGCAGGTCTCAGTGTTCCGCTCTCCCCAAGGCAAGCCGTGGCCGAGCCAGCAGGTCTTCCTTGTCCGGGATACAACTTCACACACATTCAACAAGGGGGACACCTGACGCCTAAAACACATTCAGCGGTATACGGAACACATGAGGCATCAAACACATTCAGCGTGGTAAGGAAGGATACAATTATCGTTGATTCAGCAAGCTCCCCATCCCAGAGAACTTACACTCCATTATTCAGCAAGCTCCCCCTCTCAGAGAACTTACACTCCGTTACTCAGCACACCTCAACATTCATCCACACACCCTCCCCCGGACCGGTAAGACAGTTTTCACCGCCCCTGATTCCTCAACCTGACCCATGTGGCACAGGTACCGTTACTCTAGGGAAGGGACAAGGACCGCACATATTGGACACAATTTCGCTGCCACCACTGGATCCCACCCTCCTGGTGAATCCAGAAACACATTGCACTTAGGGGGATGATCTACCCTCCCGAGCTAGGGACACCTAACTCACAGTGCACCAGAACCACATTTTTCACAATAATAGACATTTTTAGCATAGTGCACCAGAACCACATTTTTCAAAGGAACAACAATTTTTTTAGCAACGTGCACCAATAGTTTCTTTTCTTTGCGACAATCTAAAACGGCAGAGTGTTGTAGTGGGGCCGGTTATCACTGAGGTACTGCGCAAACACAAGTCCAAATCCCACCGCTGCCACCAATGTTAGAAATGGGATCCCTGGTTGGCCGAGGCTTGTGCCAAGGCCAGGCAGAAATCACCATTCCTAGTTAGGATAGGGAAGTCACCCGCCAAGACAACCCCTGCTCACCCCCTTGGTAGCTTGGCACGAGCAGTCAGGCCTATCTCGGAGGTCATGTGTGAAGCATTTGCGCACGCACCCCCAGCAACAACCTTCCGGGCCCCCCACAAAAGGACTCCACACAAGATATATATGAAAATAGCTTTTGTATTAAAAAGGACACATAGGAGCACATACCTTACAGGGTGCCAGAGGCACGGGCAGGATTTACAAGGGACAATATACAGGACAGGGCCATGGGACCGCTGCCAGGGATATGCACATGATGGAGTCGGCATTTAGAACCTATAACAACTGGGAGTTTCCTCGAACTAGGACTAGAACACATAATCACCAGGAGCTTAGCATTAGAATACGTCACGCCCCGGGGTTTCACAGGACTAGCACTAGAACTCACTCTAACCAGTATCAGCATACATGAGGCAAGGTTATACAGGAGGGAAGGAATGACAAGTTACATAACACAATAGAGGCGTCATCAGAAGGCAATACGTAATACTCTCAGAGTCACAATTGACATCACTCAACACTTCCAGCAGGCAATGTCACGATGTTCCGGGCAGGCTGCAGGTAGCCAACCATAAGCCTAAACGGGGCAGCTGCCCACGAAGTGCTGGGCAGCTGTAGCGCCAGGATGGGGCCATTGTGGGAGCCTCGCAGGCTCGGAGGGCCAGGGACACGTGGTGGGGCCTCCTCGGGGCTCATGGGCAAGGACACGTTGGAGCCTTCTCGGGGCTCGGGAGTCAAAGATGTAGCTGGAGCCTCTCGGGGCTCAGGGAATATCTGGGCGGAGCCTCGCAGGCTCGGAGGGCCAGGGACACGTGGGGGAGCCTCCTCGGGGCTCAGGGGTAACCATACGGAAGGAGCCTCACGGGGCTCAGGCCAGAGGGGGGAGCCTCTCGGGGCTCCGGAGTCAAGACATGACAGGCGGGATCCCCCTCTGGGGACCCGGCATCACTGGGGGCCCCACGGGCCATGGTGGAGCCTCTCTGGGCTCAGGGGCTGAAGCTATGGGCAGGCGGGGCCCCCCTCCGGGGACCCGGCGTCAATGGGGGCCCCGCGGGCCTCTGAACACATCTGTGCTCACGCGGGAGGGGAGGGGCGGCCACCGGAAATGTGGCCCGATGCCCCGCCTCCCCTCCTGCATCACTCACCGGTCGGCGAGCGCGCCGGTCTCTCTCGCTCTCCGGGGCTCCCTCTCGTTCCTGGGGGGCCCCGGGTGGGAAGCGGCAGTCATCTCGCGGGACGCAGGGGCGCGGAGTAGGCTCCCGCCGCTCCCTGCATGCTCGGATCTCTCTCAGCAGCTCCCCGGGCCGCCGGCCAATCAGAGCGCGGCCCGGGGAGACGTCATCGGGCCAGCAGCCAATCAGTGCGCGGCCCGGGGGCGGGCCTCACGCGGGGTCCCGGGCTGCGGCGGTGAACACAGGGGAAATTGACGAGGGCCAGGATCCCTCGATCAGGCAGTAATGAAGGGGCAAGCGAGGTAGGCACTCGCTGGGGGGGCTCGGGCCCCCTCCCACGAACAGGCAGAGGCCGGGTGGGCACCGGCGGGAAGAATTGAGCGCCCCCAGTGCTAGGGGCAGGACGGCAGCGCCTCCAGGCACTAGGACTGCAGGGAAGCGCCAAGCGCGGGAAGCAGGAGAGAAGCGCCCCCAGGCGCTAGGCAGCAAGAACCGGGGGATAAAGCGCCTCCAGGCACTAGGGTAGCAAAAGTCAGCAGAGTCTTGACAGGGACAAGGACAGCAGTAGTTCAGGGGCAGGGCAGGGCTCAGGGAGGCAAGCCTTTCCCCTGAGCCCAAACAGCAGCATGCTCCTTCAGGAGTCAGTCAGGACCAGCAGGAAAGAGAGAGAGAAGAGGGCACACCCTCCTTTTATACAGGAGATCCCTTTGTCTAAAAAGGGGCAGGCAGGATGAGAACCAGCTAGAACTGGTTATCAGGAATTTCTTGTTACTGGCCAGGCTAGGACACCAGACGCACCCCAGGTGGGTGGAGCCAGCATTGTGGGGGACAGCCCAGACCCATACAGGATACAGGCACAGCCCCTCCCTCACTTCAGCCAATCACGCGCCAGCATACTTACTGCACACACACACCGATGTCTAGAAGTGGCACTTCTCTTCTAGCCACACACAAGCCGCATACATCATCTTGAAGCATTCAATCACACGAATCCATACATACCAGACTCGGGCCTGTACCCCCCACGCACCAGGAACTATCGGGGACACACACATGCCCCATGCATCCCTATGGGAGGGCAGGCTTCATTCATGTCCACGCACTCAGAGCGGGAATCACCATTCCCAGGTCACATATAACAAGCCGAACTTCAGGGGTGGACCTGCCAGAAGGGCCCGGTCCAACAAGGATCTGAATGGATTTCAGCAGTAGCAGTTCCCAGGCTGCGAGCCAAAGGAATTCAGTTCTGGATTCTGTTTTGTGGGGCACAGACGTGTGTGTAAGTGGAGTTCCACAAACGTCATGCATCACAGAGACCAATTGAGTCAGCCTCCAAGTTCAAGCATGCAGAGAGCACCACTATACCCGAGTGTGAAATTTTCAATGTGTCTCGAGCTGGGTCTGGATCAATTTAAAGCCCCCCACCTATCAAGGGTGTCCCAGGGAGAAGATCTCTCACCAGGGTCTGAAGCGCCTGTAAAGTTGAGTCTAAGAGTTACTGGGGGACATAGTGCAAAGCAAAGTTATAATGTCTGGCCTTCAGGCACCCTTCAATCCCCATGAATCTCCCTTGGGGGTCCGTGTGAGAGACGGTTATTGTCAGTGGAAAAGACCTGTGCAGGAAAATTGCCACCTCTCTCATGCCCCAAGAGAAGCCAGGATGAAAGATACAATTGTAGCCATAGTGGCCAAGGAAAGGGAAGGTGCTTCGTAAGATATGGGTCTCCTGGAAGAAGGGCACATCAGGTCTGTATCTTTTGATATAGTGCAGGAGTGCTGATCTCTGATATCATTCTAACCATCTGGAAGGGAGATTATCAGAGGGAGATTATTCTGCCTCAGTTTATAAACAAGATGAGTTTTGGTATACATTGCTAGAACGCAGAACATGCACGGTTACTGTTGAAATGGGGTTCTTAGTTTGCTAAAGTATGCACTTAAGCCAGGCAGAACCCACCACTCCAGTCAGGGTAAGGGAGTTACACATCCAAGATAATCCCTGCTCATCCCCTTGGTAGCTTGGCCAGAGCAGTCAGGCTTATCCCAGAGGCAATCTGTAAAGCATTTGCGCAACACACACCAGTGACACAATAAATTCACCACAAAAGCGACTCCACACAGGATTATAGAAAAATATGGTTTATATTATAGACAAAACACAGAATGAATCATAAAAAATGTGCATATATGTAAAACCTGTAATGATACTTGTTATCCTGGCAACTGCAAGGTATAAAACAATATTTAATAACATTTAGGGCATGCAATGTAGCAGTTTGTTTAGCGAAACAATATATAAATCATGCAATGTCACCAAAAGTACATACCTAACACGTGAGTGTAAGCTGGTTTCAAGGGCAAACACCTGAATTGGAGTTGAAGCATGTGACGCAGTGCACCTGTGCTCTTTTTAGATGTTAACGGGTAAACAAGAACAATAATATAGGACACAGTCATCTGCATGCCTATTGCAATCAATACGGTCCTTTACTCGAGAAGTCCCTCATTTAGGAAAGCGGGGGCCTCCGTTGAGGTTTCATTCAAAACTCTCAAAAGTGCTCCCCAGGTATGTGCCAACACAGGGTGAGCATAAACACACTTTGCAGCACCGTGGGGAGACCTCGCTGTGTCCCGTGCACTCAAAAACAAAATGTAGCTGCCCATGACAGCGCGGTGCAGCTGCTAATGATGCACAGCTTTGTTTTGTTCCAAGAAACGGGGCTAGGTAAATGCCCAAGTGTGCTATCTGACAAGGGCGCTCCTCCCATCCAAGAGTGGAGGAGTGGAGACGGGCTCACGGCTTCTCCCGGCCCCACTCACCCTCAGGACTCTTCGGGGGCATGGTAGAAGCATAGGGACACAGGGAAATGCTGTGAGCCGACGCGTACTCTTGTTGAATGTGTGACTACAGAGTCCTTCCTCCCCTGGTATCCCAATGATGTCTGTTGAAAAAAAAAGTCATTTACAACCATACAAGGAAAATGTCCTATAAATATGGTCTATATGGTAACGTGCATGTTTATTACTATTTAATTGCAGAGAAAATGAGCAATCCCAAAAAGTAGGGTATAAACGAGGACCTGAGGAAAGCCTGCTGACCCTTCATGGGCTATATAAAGGCTGAAACATGTCGACCTATCAGATGCCTGGGAACATTAATTCCTAAAAGCATCACGCTGATGTATTTTAACCTATCCCTACATCCCTGTCATGTGGGACTTGCCCGGGATCAAGAAGACGATGTCTCTACTGACCTGTTACAACCTAATATCTCTGCTGTCCTTTACTTTCAGTCGCCGTGGCAATCCTCCGAACAGGACTATTTTGTCCTCTTTAACTGCAAACGCTTCCCGGAGTCCCCGACCCAGCTGACTCTGTCGCGTGGTCCAATCGGAACCTACTATTCTGGGGATGCGGCTCCTTTAGAAGACACACAGGAAGAAAGGCTTGTCGTCATCCCGGAACACGGAAGTCTCGAAATGGAGGGAAACCCAAGAGAATCCTGGAGGGCAATCTGAGAAAGAGGAGAAGCGCTTGTCGATCCTGTAGACTCTGAAGAAGCAAGGAGACCGAAAACACGGCAGAGAACTCTCGAAGTGCCTGCAAGGGAGCTGGACCCCATCTGGTACAGCGGACAAATCAGCCACACTCCAGGAGGAGTGTGGCTCACAGAGGTACGTGCCCGCATATGTGGGTGGCTTTCCAAAGGGGACGCGGTGGATAGCAATCCGCTCTGCAGGCGTAGGGAGGGAGGATCGTAGGGGTTAACTGACTAGCTCTGAGGGTCCCGACTGGGGTTAAACTCACAATGGTGAAGATCGAGGGGTTTTCCCCACACTCCTTTCCCTCAACACCATTAGTAGAATCGGAGTGTATGGTGACACTCGTTTTCTTTTTTTTCTTCATTTTACAGGCCATGTATGACCCTCCAGCCGACCGGACCTTAGAATGAAGGCATAAAGTGGGAGTAAGAAAAGGAGGACCTCAAGTTTGGCTGTTCCCTACCTCTGATGCTGACAAGAGTGAAAAAGACTTTCAGCATTCTTTAAAATCTGTCAAATGACGGAGTGCCTATAAATAAAACTCCTTGTTTCACCACTCTAGCATATGGATCCATTTATAATTATCTACATGTGGTGTCAGAAGTGGGATAAATCCATTGGACTGCTGTAATGGATAACCTCATCCAAAAGCTTATACAAGGGCAAGAGAAGCTAAAGTGGGCTGTGTAAAGGCATATGTCACCGGCCCAAGCTGACAGGGAACTATTCCGCACGACTATCACTCAACAATTAGAAAACTTGTATAGGGTGTCTGACAGGCAGGACAATTTTGCAAAACAAGTTCCTACGAAATAAGGAACCCACTACAACTTTCCACCATAGCCCTCAAAAGTATATTGCAAGAGAGGACCCGGACGCTTCTCTGCTTAATTTTGAATGGGCCGCCTGAGTGTCAGGATGGCCCGAACATAAATGGTCTTTCTTTATAGCCCCCCCTGTTAACGGGAGAGGCTCAGGATGCGCACCAGGCAGCCAATCCTACTGGTACCACACCCTATAATACAATAAAGGACATCATTTTAGATCACCTTGGACTGGACGCAGAAGCATATAGAGTCCACTTTCGGAAAGAAAAAGGAAGCCCTGGAGACACCACGAAAACCTTGTTCCACAATCTAAAAATGGCGGCAGATAAGTGGTTAAAACCCCAAGAGCGAACAAAAGAAGAGATAATGTCCTTAATTTATCTCAAACAGTTTTTGGAGGCCCTATCTTTCTCTACTCAGAGATGGCTCAAATAACATACTCACATCTCTGTGCAAGAGCCCGTACGAAATGGCCACTACTTATTCCAGAGCCAAACCCAGATATCTCCTTGGGAGGTAGAGAAAATTGACGCTCTGGTCCTGGGAAAATGGAAAAGAAATTCAGCAGGACCCAGATAGAAAGCACAAAATTTCACCCACCAAAACCTGAGGCTTTACCGGTGAAAGGACCCTAATGTTTTGACTGTGGTAGCTGGAGTCACATTGCTTGCTTTTGTCCCCAGAAAAGGAACACCGAAGAACCAAAGGATGTCAGTTACCTCCCAAGACATGTCCTGTATTCTGAGGAAATGGGTACAGCATTTTATGTAAGTTTAGTTATCAATGGGATCTGTATAAAACACTGCTGGGTTCAGGGTGTAGGCAATCGGTGATTCAGAGCTCCCTAGTCAGACCAGAAAATATAACAGAGCACCGACAAATACCCATCAGATGTGTGCACGGGGATGTTAAGACCTATCCAGCAGCCCAAGTGAATGTATGACTCCCGGATGGAAGGGTGATACAAATCACCGAAGGGGTGTTGCCCATTCTACCCAAAAGCTCATACTAGGTATTGATCATCCTGAATTCATGAGACTCCATAGAGAAAAAATAAAGGGGAGACCAAACACTTCTACCGCCTATTTAACACAGGTCCTGTAGGAGGGAGATCAGAACTTACGGTACCCTTCAGGTAGCTTGACAAAGGGCAGCGGCTCCTTCCACCACCTATCCCTCCTTCCTAGTTGAGCAGGACCTCCTCTATAGGAAAGAAACCCAAACATCTCTCAAACAGCTACTTGTCCCACAGAGCTTCAGAGAACAAGTCATGTTCTTCGCTCACAGCCATTTACTGGCAGGCCACATGGGGTCCCAAAAAACCAGCCAGAATATTTTGGAACACTTCTATTGGCCGGGTATACATGCACAAATTGAAAAATACTGTAAAGAGTGTGGAATATGTCAAAAGAAGAATCCATATTGCCCCCCCCCCCCGGCTGTACCCTTACAACCCCTACCTATCATAGGGAAGCCATTTGTACGTGTAGGTGTGGACCTCATAGGACCCCTGCCAAGACAACGAAAAGGACATCAGTATGCCCTTGTTTTTATCGGTTATGCCACAAGATATGCAGAAGCTTTTCCTTTATGGACCCCAAATAACTCTGCCATCTGTGAGCAGTTAATAGGACTCTTCTCACATGTGGGGTTCCCCATGAGAATCTCACAGATCAGGGTACGCCGTTCGTATCACGCCTAATAAGTCAGGTATGCAAAACACTGGGCATTACCCACATAAAAACATCAGTGTACTACCCCCAAACAGATGGGTTGTGCGAGCACTATAGTGGCACGATCAAGCTAACCCTAAAAAAGATGTTGGCAGCAGAGGGAAAAGACTGGGATGCGTTACTCCCCTTGGCCTTGTTTTTTATCCGCTGTCAAAAACAGAGTAGCCTTGGGGGCTCACCTTTCGAACTTTTGTACGGGAGACAGCCCCGTAGTCTCTTGGAGATTACCAAGGAAGCATGGGAAGGAGAAAAACCAGAAGAGAACCAACCCTTCCTTGACTATTTCCAAAGAATGAAAACCCGGCTATCCAAGCTGTGAGAGTTTGCCTGTGACAACCTTGAGAAGGCTCATCCACGACAGCAAATCTTTTTTGATAAGGGCAAGAGGTGGCGACATCTTCAGCTGCATGATTGGGTGTTAGTACTTTTACCATCTTCCTTCTCTAAAGCCAGAGCAGAATGGAAAGGTCCCTATGAGATCATTGAAAAGATAGGGCTGAAGACCTACCGTCTCTGCCTTAGTAAACACAAAACCCAGATATTTCATATTAACCTGCTTAAAAAATGGTTATGACCACCACCAAAAAACACCCTAATAATGAAACCAGATCTCAAAGAATCAACATCCACTCTGTCCCAACTGGACATAAACGACACTCTGCCCAAAACACAGTAGAACTGGATACCCTGCTCTCCTCTTTTTCTCCTATCTTTTCTGACAGTCCAGGACGGACTAACCTGATAGAACATAACATCCCTTCGATACCAGGCAAAACTGTAGGACAACGGCCGTATCGTATTCCTGCAGCCCATCAAAAAGCCATTGAGGATGAAATACAAAACATGCTCGCCTCTGGTATCATACGACCCTCTAAAAGCAACTGTTCCTCACCTGTAGTCCTCGTACCCAAACCTGACAGGTCTATAAAGCTCTTCATAGATTTCAGAGCCGTGAATTCTATTACGCAGTCTGCTTCCTATCCTCTGCCTGGGTTAGACAAATTAATTGAACAACTTGGGGAAGCTCAGTATATAACCACCTTAGATTTAACCAAGGGATACTGGCAAGTTCCCCTTTCCCCACAAGACCAACCCAAAACGGCCTTTTCCACTCCTTCTGGCCTGTATAAATTCACTGTTCTTCCCTTCAGACTTCACGGGGTTCCGGCCACTTTTCAACGTCTTATGGACATAGTATTGCAAGACCATGGGGGGTTTGCATCTGAGTACCTCGTGAAATCGTAATATACAGTCCTAACTGGGAACAACATCTCACCCATTGTAGGAAGCCTAACAAGACGCCGGCTTGCATATCAATTCCAAAAAATCCAGAGTGGCCTATCATAAAGTCCAATATTTGGGGTATCTCTCGTGAAACAGCTTAATAGAACCCCAACAGGAAAAGATAAGCGCTAATGCCAATAACCCATTTCCCACAACCAAGAAATAAGTCAGGGCCTTCCTGGGGTTACTTGGGTACTATTGCCACTTTATTCCTCATTACTCCCAGATTTCTTCACCCCTCACCGATCTCCTAAAAAAGAATGAAAGAGGGAAAGAGACCTCTTTCACCCCCCTTGTCAGCCGTCCAGGCCTTTCAGGACCTGAAAGAGGCTATTACACCCAGTCCTGTTTTAATATCCCCTGATTTCTAAAAACCTTTCATCCTACAAATCCATGCCTCTGACACGGGTTTGGGGACCAATCTATCCTAAATATCTGAGGGCGGCGCTGAACAACCCATAGCCTTTATCAGTCATAAACTATTCCCTGTGAAAAGACCTACCTTGTAATTGAGAAGGAGTGTCTGGCAAAGGAACAACGCCAGGATCCTGCAGTGGTTCCTCTCCCTCCAGCCCTTTACGTTCGAGGTCAGGCACCAAAAGGGTAGGCTCAATGCCAACGCTGACTTCCTATCCCGTGTCAGTCAGTTCCCAGATTGTGAACTGTCTAGGGGGATATGTGTCACGTGGGACTTGCCTGGGATCAAGAAAAAGACGCCTCTACTGACCTGTTACCACCTTATATCGCTCTTGTCCTCAACTTTCAGTCGCCGTGGGAATCCTCCTGACAGGACTATTACGTCCCCTTTAACGCTTCCCGGAATCCCCAACCCAGCTGACTCCGTCATGTGGTCCAATCGGAACCTACTATTCTGGGGAAGCAGCTCCTTTAAAAGACACACAGGAAGAAAGGCTTGTCGTAATCCCGTACGCCACGGAAGCGTCGACATGGAGGGAAACCCGAGAGAATCCTGGAGGATAATCTGAGAATGAGAAGTGATGGAGCAAGGTTTCGTATGTAAGAAACTTGCTTGGATTTAACCCTCTCGAATAACATGTAATAATTAACCAACATGTTTTGTGAATACTAATAAATGCACCACACAACATATCTTTCATCAAGAGGAAGCTTACCTATGTGCTTTACTAACAAGTAAATTGAGTGACCTAAAATGGCTGCCAAAAAGCTGGAACCTTTTGCGCATGCGTCTACTGCATCTATGTAGTATGACGTCTTTTGCTTTTGATGGGAATTCTTTGCAGCTGCGCAGTAGTTATAAAGATGGCCGCTTTGAACCTTTCATTGTAACACACATGGCTATGCTTAAATTAAACCTTGCATGTCTTGCTAAACTGCAAATGCAATAGTTAAAATAAATTAAAGGGATTAAAGTAGGAATAAGTGGTATACAGGGCATTCATTTATTTTCGTATTCTAACGTGACCTTCTTTGACTTTATTATTAGTTCGTACTTGGGCCTGGAAGGTGACTGAGTTCTCCATCTTGTCTGAACCCTACACATGCACACTGGGATCGTAACTTCTGTGCCGAATGGTATTGAACTACAGCCAAAGACTGTCTCACAAGCAATGCACCTGAGAACTGCACCTTTTCACCCGAAGAAGGGAAGAAGAAAAATACAATTCCAAATACATTGAACATGATTCAATTTAAAGTTGTTGGGAGGAATAAAGCACGGGAAAATAAATGAAGGGCAGGAACATAGAACAATGAACTTAAAGAAAGTTACACCACATTAGTATGGTGTGATGACCTCTCACCATCCCATTGACCAATCGAATGAAGAGAATACACGAATATTGAAACATTGGAGGATGGTACATACACTGAGAATAGTATAACTAAGGTAGGCTCAGTCAGTTAGAGTGTCCGATTTGTCACAGACCTGTCACTGACCCAACACTGCAGCAGAAGAAGGCGGATGCCACGGAGGTCAGAGGGCTAATCGAGCACTCTGAGAGAAGAATCGAGAGAGGCTAAGGGAGAAGAATCATTGATTGCTGAAGAAGAATCGACCCATCTAGAAGGGGAAATCGATGAGAGTAGCACTAGAGCGGGGTGTAACCCTAACGTTGCACTTAAAGGAGGTTACCTGTCCTATACTGCACCTGTCCTAATCTGTTGGCTCCTGATAGTCGTGAGCCCTTTCTTTTCCAGCCCGTGGCCAGGGGTTGGTCCTCGCACCATTCTAGGTAAATATAAATCTATGTGGTATGTCCTTGTACCGTTTTCCTTCTCCACTCTTCCCAGGTACCAAAGTCATGAGATTTTACTAAGTCTTTTATAAATTTCTTTAAATCTTAAATTTTCCTAGATAAATTGGTGTTTTACATGTCTTGGTATTTGACCCACAAAATATTCCATAGATAAAGTTTTAAAAAACTCCTGAGTCTGTGGTCATTCAATGAAATAAAGGTAAATGTTATTTTTGCCTATAATGCTAACAAGCTGATCTATCGACCTGAGTAAACTAAGAACTAAGGTGACAAGGGATTGGTAAGAAATGGTGTATAGGTATAAGTCATTATAAGGTAAGGAAATGCTACTTACCAGTATGCATCTGTTCTTGGCATGTAGAGCTGCAGAGTTGTACACTTAGCATTAGATCGCCACCTGGTGTTGGGCTCGGATGATTGCATGTTGTTGTCGTCTTGGAAGAAGTCTTTGTAGTCACGAGATAGGTGACTCCTCCCTTGGACAATAGTGCGCATGGGCATCGGCTCCATCCTTAGATTGTTTTTCGCCATGATGGGAAATGATGGAGTTAGCAGAAGTAAAGAAAAAAGGATGTCCATGCGTGTGCATCTAAGTAAGATTAAACTGGAATAGATACAGGTCCCGGGGAGGCGGAAGGCCGTGTACAACTCTGCAGCTCTACATGCCAAGAACAGATGCATACTGGTAAGTAGCATTTTCCGATCGAGGCATATGAGCTGCAGATTGTACACTTAGCATCGATTGTGCAGCAGTGTCTCCCCTAGAGGTGGTCACCTGTCTCTGTTGCAGTAGTTTGAAATAATGTTTTAAGGACAGCTTGGCCTACTGCAGCTTGTTGCTTGGCTTGCACATCAACACAGTAGTGTTTAGTGAAGGTGTGTGTTGTAGACTATGTTGCTGCCTTGCATCTATCCTCTAGGGGGATGTTTCCTAAGAAAGCCATAGAGGCTCCTAGTTTACGCGTTGAGTGCACTCTAGGCGGAACTGTTAACATACGTTTTGCTTTTTGATAGCATATTTGTATGCATTTTACAATCCAACTTGCAATCCCACCTTTGGAGATGGGGTTGCCTTTATGAGGTGGAGAAAAAGACTCAAACGGTTGTTTTGTTTTTCGGAAGGACTTAGTCCTATCTATATAGTAGAGAAGAGCTCTTTTTATCATCTAATGTGTGTAGAGGCCTTTCTGCCACAGAGTCTGGGTTTTGAAAAAACACAGGTAGCTCTACAGATAGGTTTAAATGAAAAGGAGTTATGACTTTTGGAAGGAATTTTGGATTAGTTCTTAAAACCACTTTGTTACGATGGAGTTGTAAAAATGGTTCTTGTATTGTAAATGCTTGTATTTCACTTACTCTTCGAAGAGAGGTGATAGCGATGAGGAAAGCTGTTTTCCAGGTGAGGAATTGCAGTTCACATTTATGTAAAGGCTCAAAAGGGGGTCCCTTGAGTCTTGTAAGAACAACGTTTAGGATCCATACTGGCGAAGGTGGCAACCTGGGTGGAATGATTCTTTTCAATCCTTCCATAAATGCTTTAATTGTGGGCACTCTGAAAAGAGACAGATGTTGTCTATTTTGTAAATATGCTGCAATTGCTGCCAGGTGCAGACGTATGGATGAATATGCCAAGTTACACCTTTGTAAATGTAAAAGGTAACAAATGATTTTCTGGATGGAAGCATCCAGGGGATCAATTTGGTTGTTGGTGCAATAAATGGCAAATCTCTTCCATTTAGCAGCATAACAAGCTCTGATAGTAGGTCTCCTGGCCTCTTTAATAATGTTCATACAGTCTGGTGGTAGGTTAAGATAACCAAACTCTAAGACTTCAGAGCCACATCGCCAAATTCAGTTAATTTGGGTCTGGATGTCGGATGTCTCCATGGTTCTGCGTTAGCAGGTATGGAGTCAGTCGTAGCTTTTGGTGTGGAACTAGGGATAGTTCTAGCAGTGTGGTGAACCACGGTTGGCGTGCCCATGTGGGAGCTACTAGGATTAGTTTGAGAGACTGTTGTCTGAGCTTCCGTACTACTAATGGTATTAGTGGTGGTGGCGGCGGAAAAGCGTACGCAAATCTGCCTGACCAGTTCATCTATATTGCATTGCCCTTGGACAGCGGGTGTGGAAACCTGGCGGCGAAGGTTGGGCATTTTGTGTTTTGGTGTGTGGCAAACAGATCTATGTCTGGATGACCCCACTCGTGAAAGAAAGGTTGAAGAACCTGTGGATGTAGTTCCCATTCGTGAATTTGTTGTGTCTGCCGACTCAACAGATCTGCTATCTGATTGTGAACTCCTGGAAGGTGCTCTGCCAACAGATATATGTTTTGTGGAATGGCCCATCTCCAAATGTTCTGTGCGATCTGGGACATTTGTAGAGAGTGTCCCCCCCCCTGTTTTTGTCTATAGTACATGGCTGTCATGTTGTCCGTCCGGATCAAGACAGCTTTGTTCTGTACTTGTACTTGGAACGTTTTGAGTGCTAAGAATATTGCTAGCAGCTCTAGATGGTTGATATGGAATAACTTTTGTTGACTGTTCCATTGTCCTTGAGTTGTATGATGTAGGAGATGGGCTCCCCATCCTGTGAGAGATGCGTCTGCTTTGAGCACTAGTTGTGGAACTCGCTCGAGGAACGGCCGCCCCTTTGTCAAGTATCTGGTGTTCCACCAGTGCAGAGAGTGACGTGCGCGGTTGTCTACCAACACCAGGTCTGTTAGTTGACCTTGAGCCTGGTTCCACTGTTGTGCTAGAAATCTGCAGTCTTGCATATGGTACTATGAAGATGCAAGATGCCATCATGCCTATTAGTCTCATGAACACTCTGGCTTGCAGAGATTGTTGCTGTTGAAAAGCTGTGACTAAGGCTTGAATACTCTGTATCCTTGCTGGACTGGGATACGCTAGAGCTGTAGACGTGTTTATTGTAGCCCCTAGATACTGATGTATGTGGAAGGGTTGCAGATGTGACTTGGTGAAGTTGATTGTGAACCCTAAGTCGTGCAATGTTTGGATTGTCTGATGGGTGTGTTGAACACACTGATTGAAAGATTTGGCTTTTATGAGCTAATCGTCTAAGTAAGGGAAGACATGTATTTGTTGTCTCCTGAGATGTCCTGCTACTACTGAGAGGCACTTTGTGAATACTCGGAGCGCTGTTGTCACTCCGAATGGAAGGACCTTGAACTGGTAATGTTGTCCTTCCAATACAAACCTTAAATACTTCCTGTTATGTTATGTTATGTTATGTTAGTATGTATTTGTAGAGCGCACATTCACCCTGGGGTTTCTTGGCGCTGTGTACCGCTGGGGAACCTGTCCTGGCTTTCCCTGTGAGATGGTCCCTATTGGGCATCCCCAAGGTGAAGCCAGGCATCCCCGGCAGCGAGGGGGCTGTTGTGGAGATTAAGCAAGCTATTGCCCAGAGTTGCAGCTTGGGACCCATGGTTAGAGAGGCACCGAGGCGAGATTTATCGAGCCCGCTGACATTGGTCCCGTACCCTGCCGCGTCGGGAATTGAACCCTGGTCCCAGGCCGACCTCTGCTTCTGGGTCTGCCGCCTCTAACCGGTGAGCCACACTTCTCCTGTGAGCAGGATGTATAGGAATGTGGAAGTAGTCGTCCTTTAGGTCTAGTGTTGTAAGGAAATCGCCTTGTTGGAGCAGTGGGAGCTCTTGTTGTAAAGTGATCATGTGTAAATGATCTGATTGTATGTAATGATTGAGGGGCCTGAGGTCGAGAATTGGTCTTAGTGTTCCGCCCGTCTAGGGAATTAGAAAATACGGCGAGTAAACCCCTGTTCCTTGTTCTTGTAAAGGAACTATTTGTATTGCGTCCTTTAGTAGAAGTGACAGAACCTCTTGTTTGAGCAGAGTAAGGTGTTCTGTAGACATTGGACGCTGCCTTGGTGGTATGTTTGGAGGGGTTGCTGTAAGTTCCAGGCAGTAGCCAGACTGGATAATCTGTTTTACCCACTTGTCTGTTTTGATGGAGTTCCAGACAGGCAGGAATTGTGCTAATCTGCCCCCCACAGGAGTGGAATTCTGTTGGGGGAGCAGAGGGAAGTCACTGTTTTGTGGTGAAAGAGGTTTGATTACTGTTGTTACCCCGACCTCTTCCTTTATTGTTATTCCCTCTATATCCTCCTCTAAAATATCCCTTGTTAGAGGATGTTTGTGTGTTGGATTTGAAGAATGTGGTATTGTCTGCACCAGTTTGTTTGGAGGCCCATCTATAGAGGGAGCGACGAAAGGAACCTCTAGTTTGTGTGGACTGTAAAGCTCCCATAGATTTGGCAGTGTCTGTATCCTTCTTCATTTTTTCAAGTGCTGTATCTACTTCTGGTCCAAACAATTGGTTTTGATTAAAAGGTTGATTTAAAATGGTAGTTTTGACTTCCTGTTTAAAACCTGAAATGCGTAGCCACGCATGTCTTCTAAGTATGACAGCTCTAGATGCAGTGTCTGCTACATCTAGTGCGCACTTGATTGAGGCATTAGAAATAAGCTTGCCTTCTTGTATAAGGTCAGTGGCCTGGGCCTTATATTGGTCAGTTAAACGTTCTAACAGTTTCTCTAACTGATCGTAATGAGCCCTATCATATCGGGAAAGGAGGGCTTGTGTATTAGCTATGCGCCATATATTGGTAGCTTGCGCAGCTATTCTTTTGCCTGAGGCATCTATGACCTTGGATTCTTTGTCAGGTTGGGGTGCTTCACCTGAAGTTTGTGAGTTTGCTCTCTTCCTATCATTGGACACAACTAGTGAATCTAATGGTAGTTGTCCCTTAATTTAGACTGGATCTGCAGGTGCAGGTCTATATTTTTTCTCAATTCTAGGGTTTAAAATCCTAGTACGTACAGGGTCTTTAAAAATTTCTGGAGCATGTTTGATGACCCCTTTAATCATAGGAAGAATTTGAACAGATCTTTGTGATGGCTGGAATTATGTTGTTTTGCCCTGCAGGGAATACCCATAGTAAGAATCAACACATTCCCATATTTGCAGGTCACCTTTGACTCACAGTAATCTTGGGCTCCATTCCTGCTGCAGAAATGTTTCAAGTTTTGTAACTAGGTAGGTTTTCTGTTTAGTCTGGCTTCAAAAGCAAGCAACAAGCTCACAGCAGCTATTGTTCACATATATAAAAGGAAGAGTCTGCTCACCCTTACCTGTGGGGGTCAGTGCTTGAAATTGAAAAAATAAAAGTGTAGGTACTCTGTACCAGAGTACCTGCTTCGTTCTGAGAAGTGCCAGTACTCTCCAATTAAAATTACTACATTTCTCTTGAAAAGTGCCGGCACTCTCCCTCTCAAAATTTAAAAGTGCCGGTACTCAGTACCGGACAGTCCCGGCCCATTTAAAGCACTGGTGGGGGTACACAACTGTTAAACAAGTGCAGGAAAAGGAGAGCAGAGTACTTAGGCGCCAACATACGCTGTTCTTGGGGAACTCTGTCTACCACATGTTGCCGGCGCTATAATTTTGGCCCTCGGGATCTTATGGTGTTCCATCGAGCGCAACCCGGAGGCCTCCCTCAATAGGGAAATAATTCTGGACTGTCTTGCATGTTATAAGACCCTTTCAGTGGCGGTTTTACCATTTGGGCGGTGGGGCGTTGCCTCACTAATAATTATCGGGCAATTTATTCGAGCGGTGCGTTAATAGAAGTTTTATAAATTAACGCGCCGCTCGAATAAATTACCCGATAATTATTGCCCTGCGGCCGTGGTGTCAAGCTGAAGCTTCACTGTGATGTTACATGCACTGTCTGACACTGGGTGGCGCTGGAGTGCCGGCACAGTGCGCACTGCGCATGTGGTGTTTGCTCGACTGCCTCTGTGCAGCGAGCAAACTAAATGGTTATGAAAAAGCAAGCACTGCAGAGTACGGGGTTTGCTCATGCAACATACCCCAGTGCTTAAAAAATTAGCGGCGTTTTTTTCGTGCTCAGTCGAATCCTGATGCTGCTCTCTTTAGAGAGCAGTTTCCTCTAAAGGAGCAGCGTCAGGATTGGCTAATGGCTAGGCTACTACTGTACTGTACTGTACTGTACTAGTGTCTGTGTTTTCACGGTCTAGTGTTTCACCCCGGGGGTGGGAGCATCTAACAAGCAATGCCCAATCACTGTAGTGGCTTAGTGTTAAGCCATTCAGTGATTGGGCATTTCTAGTTGCTGGGCAAATCGGGCCGGCCCATGGCCAGTCACCCTTCCTCCCTTCCTCCTCGTGGTCGACTCGTGAGTCGTGACTCATGCGTATGAGGGACTGAGACTGGTCTGACTGAGGCCTCACCTTCACCTAGTCGTCTGAGTCTCTTCTCATCACCCGCCACCTGCACTTGAATTAAATAAATTGGAGCGTTGTTGGACGGGGACGTGTGTGTGAATTTCCGATCGGACCTGCAGGTATGGGCATAATGGTGGTGGAAAACATAAAAGTTAAGTTGATGACATGAGGGTCGGGCCAAACATGCATGCAACTATCTATGGAGAAGTGTGGCTCACTGGTTAGAGGAGGTAGACCCTGAAGCAGAGGTCAGACCCGGGACCAGGGTTCAATTCCCGACGCGGCAGGTTCTTGAGCCCAAAATATCCACGGACTCGATAATTCTCGTTTCGGTACCTACTCGAATCACGGGCTCCCACTCTGCAGCTCTGGGCATCAGCTTGCTTAATCTCCACTACGGCCACCCGCGGCGGGATGCCTGGCTTTCACCTTGGGGATGCCCAATATGGATATCTCACAGGGAAAAGCCAGGACGGGTTCCCAAGGCAAGCGCCGAGATGCCTACGGGTAATCGAGCGCTATATAAGAACGCATAATAATAATAATAATAATAATAATGCTCTGACCATTCACTATGGCAGTGAGTCCGAGGAAAGAGGGCCGTTGCTCCCATTTTCACCGCCGCGGGAGACACCCCATCCACAGGAGGACCTGTTTTGTCCAGGGCCCTGTGTGTGTATGTGTATACATAAGAATGTAATTTTCGTAGGGGATGCCATTGATTCACAAATTGCCCTTTATTAGAAACCTCCTGGAGTAAGTTTCTGGTCCGTTTGAATGATTAGTTCCATCTCTGTTATCAGATAATGACACGTTGTCCTTGTCGTTGAAAAGGACAAAAGGCCGGTGAGTTTCCTGAAAGTCACCTCCCTGCGTGGCTCGGTGACGCAGAGCCTGCTTGTACCAGATGGTCATATGACCTTTTTTGAGCAGTTTTACATTTTGTTCGATGAGTACAAGTTTCAGCTTCTTATCGTTCACCAGAATCACGAGAGTCACCTCAACTTGTCCACGCAGCCTCTGGAGGGGGGTGAAGGGTGGAGGGTGGGGGGTTTAAGTTTGAGTTTTAAATTATTTTTAAAGCGCACGTACACCTGGCGGTTTCATGGCGCTACAGTATACCGGTTCCTTAAGAAGCAGAGTGGGGGGTGACAAGGGTTAGCTTATTGAGAAAAAGCTATAAAAAATAGAAAGGTTTTGAGCCTTTTTCTGAAAAGAGAGTATTGGGAAGTGCATCTGAGGTAGGGTGGGAGAGAGTTCCAGAAATTGGGAGCCAGTGTGGAAAATTTAGAGCCCCCCCATTTTTTCCGGCAAAAGCGGGGAACTGTCAAAAGATGTTGAGAGGAAGAGCGGAGTTCCCTGGCGGGAGCATAGGCATTAATCGCTGAAGAAATGAAAGCAGGAGCGGAGCTTAGCTGAGCCTGGAAGGTGTGGCAACCCACCTTAAACTGGGAGCGCTGGCGAATGGGGAGCCAGTGCAAGGATTTCAGGAGGGGGGTGACGTGATGGGATTTAGACAAATTGTGAACCAAGCGGGCGGCTTGGTTCTGTACTAGCTGTAGTCGTCGTATGCAGTAGGCTGGCTTGCCGTGGTATAGGGCGTTGCCATAGTCCAATCGAGAGACGACCACTTCTAGTACAATTAGTTTCAAGGCGGTGAAGGAAAAGAAGCGGGAGACCTTTCGGATAGTGCGGAGAGAAAGAAAAGAAGAAGAGACCACCGAGCTCACCTGGGAGTGCAAAGTAAGTTGGTCGTTAAGTTTGAAACCAAGCGTTTTGACAGAGGAAGAAGGGGATGGAGGGGACCCAAGGGAGGGGGGCCAGAAAAGGGGGGACCAGGGACTGGAGCAACCACCTGTCAAAACCAGCTCTGTTTTATCTGGGTTTAGTTTCAGGTGGTTAAAATTCATCCAGTCCCGGATAAAGAGCATGGTAGATTGGAAATTGGATATCGAGTCAGAAGATTGAGAGAGAGAAAAGATGAGCTGGAGGTCATCCGCATAATTGTATACGGAGATCTCCCTTTCCTGAAGGGCAAAGATGAGGGGTGCTATGTACAAGTTGAAAAGTAGAGGGGAAAGGGAAGAGCCCTGAGGGACCCCGCATTTTGACGTTGACGGGGTTGACGTTCATGATACACTGTCTTAAGAGTGTTTATATCCCAGCACGTGACTTCTCCACGTCAAGGTGCTCACGGCTTCACCAGTTTGGTAGTTACTCTTTGCTGGTGTAGAGCTGAAATCACACGACCTGCCCTGGTAACACGCATGCACCAAGGGCAGGCAACAGGTTTTCAAAATCATCAATGTTGCTAACTTCACAATCCCGGAAGCACACATTTCACTATTTGTGCCCGTGGGCGTGGATATAATCAGATATAAACATCTGGGCGTCGCGCTGAGCTTTGTACTGTATGTTCTAGTTACCATGACGCAGTCGCCCTATCTGCATAAATCTAGCAGTTCTTTCTACCCTTGCTCTAAATTTGGAGTATCTGAAAGCCTGCAACCACATGCTCTCGGCAGACGTTGTAAATGTCTACACATTACTTTTAATAGTAGCGCCAACGTTCTTGGCAAGTTGGCTGGTCACGAGTTAGGTGTCGCTCCAGTACCTTGCTGCTTATTCAACTTGTATTCACTAGTGATGAATTTATGTAATGCTATTTTTTATTATATATAAGTTAACACTGGAGATTTGCTATGCTGCATAACGGTAGCTCTGGGAGTGAGAGAGCACTACATGATGTGTCTGACACTCTTGTTCCGCCCACGCGGCCCCCTTCCGTCGTCCACACCGCCATCATTTCTGGTGTTATGTACGGCAACCGGGCAGGCAGACAGTTCAAATCGCACCCAAGGCTTGGCTTGTGAAGCATGGGGCTCTGGACACCAAAGTGTCTGACACGTATCCTGTTGATTGTGCGCTCTAAAAATAAATCTGCATTACATATTGGATTCGTTTCTGAAATAGCTTTTTGGTTTTAACTTGTGAATACTTTGAGCAACAAACTTTACCGTTTTTTCTTCAAGTTACTATGAAAATCTGTTTTCATTGGCTGGTCACGAGTTAGGTGTCGCTCCAGTACCTTGCTGCTTATTCAACTTGTATTCACTAGTGATGAATTTATGTAATGCGATTTTTTATTATATATAACACTGGAGATTTGCTATGCTGCATAATGGTAGCTCTGGGAGTGAGAGAGCACTACATGATTCAATCTTTCACAATTGCTTTATTAACCTTCCTGCTTTCACAAATTTGCATGAAAATGCACCATTTGTCCACTCTTTTTTCAAAATTCCCCCCGAAACCTCCTTAAGGGTTTCGGGCTCGCTCATGGTGCAGTACGATTTTCATTTTACGGCCTACCACTTTCAAATGTCACCAGCCGCCACTGGACCCTTTACATTCCATGGATTCGGTGTATCGTGTATGTGAGCAATAAACTAGGACGACTCTTTACTTCTGATTTTCATAATCGGATTGGAAGACTTCTCTGTTTTCTCTCCTTTCTGGTGCTCAATTCCCCCATCTAGGTGGGAGACTCCACATTCTTTGAGGTAGAAATACGTCATTTCCCTTTCTGCAGCTTCAAACGTCCTTGACTCTAATGCAACTGATGGTGGAATTAAATTCATACTTGCCAGCACTGCTGATTTAGGCGGCAGACTCTTGCTTCTGTGTCACTCCTACCACCAACTGAGTTAACCCGGCCATCCTAAAGCTTTTCAGGACGCGGGTAGGATGCAGTATTTCTGCACAATGAGCTCTGAAAGGTACATGAACAATAGAGGCAGCATAAAGCTCAGCAGTCAATAAGCTGCTTGATAAAAGTATGTTCAGCCAGAGAGGGGCCAGAAGGTGCAGGTGGTATCAGGCAATAAATAACAATACATATTTCAAGCTCACACAGTTCAAAAGCTACTGCATTACTGCCCAGGGCAAGTCAACACCTGGTATGCAATAGAGTTGTTTGTCTGGGTAACCAAACCGGTCTTTCAGTTTCCTCAGAAAAATGGCTTCTGTAAAAAAAAAAACATTTTCGCCTGCAGGCTGGAGATGGCCTATGTAAGCAACTAATGTCTTCTATAATAAGCAGTTGCAATGCAATAGGTCTCGTATTTGTCAAATTTTAAGTCATCCTTCGGAGATGGATAAATGAAACACACGTTATTATATTAGTCGGCTGAGTAGCAGTAATGCCTAAGATGGTAGTGCTACAAAACGACAACACCAGATACCAAATACTATCCACTGCGTGTTGGGAGCAGCCGGACAATCTAACCAGCCATGGCTCACCTCTACTTTCTTATAGTTCAGTTCAAAAAACTTTATTTCGGTCGAAACGACCATAAAAGTATACAAAGAATATACATCACAATTCCATCCAGTATAAAATATTAAAATATTATCCAACCCTCTTACAAAAATGCAATTGCATCAATGGTACATGACCAAATCCAACAGGCTCATTAAAGTGTATATGCAAAGTAAGTACATTACAGGAGATAGTAGCTAGAAAAAGCAAGCACGAGGTTAGACCCAGCAATAGTGGCATACAAATACAAATTGATGTTAAGCAGCATTAAAACAATCCAAAAGGACTTGACTCATCTTGAAATTAAAAACACTAAAAAAAAATTTAATAAATATTTAAAAGCCCAAAAACATTAGGGACAATGTGCTACTGGTGGCCATGTTGTCAACTTTAGAAAAAAACAGCGCCTATGCCACATAGAGGTCAGGAATCGAGAAAAATCAAAAACAATAGGCTTGCGGGTATCAGACTTCAAAACTCTGTATGCCTCCATGTAATGTGCAAACCGGAGAATCCTACACAATTGAACAAGCCAACGCTTTCTTACTAGTTTATAGCCAGGGCAAAAAAAGAGGACATGAAGCTCCTCCTCCTCCTCCTGATTACATACTGGGCAGACTCGCTGAGCAGAGTTTGACCATTTACACAAAAAAACACGAAGCAGCAAGATGCCCAATCTAAATTGGATATATAGTTTTCTTGCCATAAATGGGGGGATGTCATCTAAAAAGGGGCTCTAGCTTGGACTCGTCTTTCAAGAATAAAAATTGAGCCTTCAAATGTCCTATGGATGAACTCCATTGAACAACAGCTAGCTTACTCATCCGGTAGGCTTTGACCATTTCAGAGCGCGAGATTGGAGCACATGCTTCCTCTGGATCACTCCACAAGCTTCATTTTCCCAACCTGCTACATTCTACTTTTATGTGAGTAAATGTGGGGATTTGTACTGCTCCCTGGAGGTTCAGTATCTCTTTTAATTCTGCTCTATAAACTGCCAGTTCCGGGGTCACCCATAGTGTAGGTCAGAAAGTATGGGGTCTAAGACCTATCTCCTCCTCAATAGGTCTAATTCCTAGATCCAGCCTTAAAGGAATAAGGGGGGTACTGGAAGGGAGACCCAGAATCTGTTTCCTAAAGCTATTTTCTACTTAACTCACGCCTCCACAAGAACAGTGCCCCCATAATTCAGCACTTTACATTATTGCACCCCTGGCTTGTGCCTTATAAATCTACGCTATAGGCCCAGCAGGTTTGGAGGATGAGTTTCTCAGCAATTTGGTAATTCCTCCTGTGATCTGGGCTAACTTGAGCTTAGCTTTAGCAATTTGTGGGCACCACTCCACATTTTCGGTCAGGGTCACCCCTAAATATTCAAAAGCTGACACTCTTTCCAGCATGATGCCATCTAAACAGGGGTTAGAGCGGGATGTCTTGGGTGGATTGAAGACCATGAACTTTGTCTTCTGGGTATTGATCTCCAATCCCCGGGCGCTAAAGAAGATGGCATAGCCATCTAATACATTATGGATACCTATAGGAGATTTTGACATAAGAAGGGTATCGTCCGCAAACATAATTGCTGGAACCTTGGTGCCTGCCTGTCAACGCGTTAATAAAGAGGCAAAACAGGGTGGGTGCAAGCACACACCCCTGCCTTACTCCTCTGTCAACTGGGAAACGAGGGGTCATGTCACTTCCTTTTCCACACCTGACTTGGCAAATTTGCCTTCATGCAATCTTATAAGTATCCTCAGGAGGTAAGGGGGATCCCCATATCTCTAAGTACCTCTCTTAGCTTTGCTGTGGGCACCAGAGCAAAGGCCGTCTTCAGATCCACGAAGATCAAATATAGGCTGCCATCCTCCATTCTCACTGTTTTCCAAAATATAAGTTGAAGTCTATAAATTTGATCAACGGTGGAAGTGTTCTTCCTGAATCCGGCTTGGTATGGACTTAGTATCTCGTTGTCTTCCATCCATCCCTCTCTACGATCAACAACCACCTGTGCAAAGAGCTTTTGTGTCATGTTGATCAAACTGATTGGTCTTTAATTGGCTGGCAGAAGTAGTGATCCTTTTTTGAAAACTGGGACTACTTCTGCCCCTGTCCAGGTTTCAGGGATTGGCATGCCTTTTATAATAGCATTAAATAGAGCCTGTAGGTAGGGTCCCCAGATTTTTAGATCGTAGCGGAAGAGATCGCCAGGGATCTTATCCAGACCCCGGGCTTTGCCAGGTGGAAGATTATTTATCGCATTTACAACTTCAAGGAAGGTAAACTCTGTGGCTTCATCATGAGTAAAAATATTCAAAAGGGGAGCGAGGGGTGGGGGCGAATTCCACTCCACGGGAGTGGGAGGTCCAGCTACAGCGTGTGCCCCAAAATGTCAAAACAAAAAGGAGCTGTGCCGTTCCTCAGGAGGAGAAAGGTGTGAATCACACTAAGTGGTGCCACTGGTTTGTTGTAAGATCACAGTTGGGCATCCATGTTGTTGGATGTAATGCCCCCACACACCCTTGCAGGTGTCATGCTTCATCATCTGGGCTGCTCCTCATTGGGTTGGCGGTGCAATACCCAACGGGCTCACCTCAAAGAGGGGCTCTTTACCGGAGATCTTTTATCCAACAGCCGTTTTGTGAAGTGCCGGTGTGGGGCCAGGGGTGTGTAGACTTGGAAGTGAGTTAAAATAAGGCTGGGAGTACCTGTAAGAAAATCTTTGTATTCTGGGGGCCTCCTGTCTTAATTAAAATGTGTGATAACAAGCACTTGATGGAATATTATGTTCCTGTTTCAGTGCTGGTTAATATTTAGTGGTCATCATGAATAACCCTAGATAGAATTATGGGTATGTCCACATGAGGTCCACATACTTTCTTTATGGTGTATAAGGACTGAAAATGCTCTTCCCAAGCTTCTGAAGCTATGTTTGTTTCTAATGCTGACTTACCCTCAGTGGTGCCCGTGCTGACTAAGGACCAGAACTCCAAGTCTATAGTGAGCAGAGCAGATTTTTACGCATCCCATCTGTTTGTTTCCCATGACTATCCCGATAGTCGGGGGATCTCTTTGTATCTCATCCTCATTTCTGTGGTTAATAACTTATCTTTGACTTTAATGGCCTCCAGTAGAGCCCGTTTTGCCTTACAGCAACTATTATTCAACCATGATCGAATGGCCCTTTTTCCCCCTTTGTTGACTCCTTTGGATAAAATACATCAGCAAATTTAAGTACTAATCCTGCATGTAGATCTGCAACTTTATTAATAGGGACATTGCTACCTGCCGCTTCGGCCACTTCTCCCAGTTCTACTAGAACCGCGACTACTGCTGCATATAGTGCAGACAGTTTCCCAGGCGACTGCTGAATTGCCCCCCACTTACGTCTTCTCCTATTGTCGGAGAGCACTAATCTATTATTGTTAGACCTGGCACCTTGGCGTGAGTCTCCCTTCCACTTTTTGCTGATGTGCCTCAGATGTTTTGCTGGTGTTCGTTGCTCAGGGCACTGCGCCACGGCCAATCCGTGCCGCAGTGCAAGTGCTCCCAATGTAAAGTGTTTCCGTAATTGATTTCCATGATTGGCTTTTTTGGTTTACTATCAGTCCCCAGTAAAGTGCACTAGGAGTGCCAGGGCTTGTAAATACAAATGCTGCTAGTGGGCCTGCAGCGCTGGTTGCGCCACCCACAGAAGCGGCCTCGTAAGATGTGTTTTGGGTCTGCCATTGCAGAACCTGCGTGCAGTCGGGTACTGCCACGCTGACTGTGCAAGTGCACACACTTGCCAGTCCCTAAACCTTCCCTTAACTTCATATCAGTCACCCCTATGGTAGGCCCACGGGCAGGGTGCATTGTGAGCATAAGGTAGGACAAGCCCTGATGTGTGTGGCATGTCCTAATCATGAATTACCGCCCTTTTCGTTCTTCACTATTGAAGGGCCGCCTGTTCTCATAGGCCAGAATGGGCTGCCGGAATTATTACACGCTATAATCCCGGCAGGCTCAGGGAACATGGTGGCACGTCAAATTTAGTATGCCTGAACTCAGAATGATGAAATACTTCCTTTAGTAAGGTTTATTTTAATATCCTGTGTTTGCAAATGCTAAGTTAGCATTTGCTCGCCTGACTATTTCAGCCCGCCTCTGCCAGGATGTGTATCTGCTGTCTGGGATGTGTGAGTGACAGGGCTGGGGTAATTGCAGGGGACAGTCTGGGCTTCCAGGTGGTGAATAGAGTACTTACACCAGGATGGGTGGGCGGAGTAGTCCTTGACTCTGAATAGGGTTGTGCTCCACCACCACAGTGCTGGTTCCACCTCCTGCGGAGCGTCTGATGTCCTGGCAAACACATCCTGACATCTACAGACTAAGAACAACTGCAAGGATAGCTGCAAGCTCAAATCAGCATGTGCGAAGGTGGAAGATGCTAAATATAGTTAGTTTCTAGGCAGATTACAAGAGCAGTCAACACTGAGGGAGGACAGAGCACATGGCGAGCGCGTGGCAGCACATGGCAAACAAGATGGCTGCTAGAAATACAAAATGGCTTTCAGCTCATGCTAACAAATCCCTGCAATCTTTAACATGAAGTTCAGTTTTTGAGTGTGTGAATTCATTTGCTGACTGAGTGTGTACAACAAATGCTTAATACTGTTCTCTGATACTGCCTTACTGCTCAACCACACTATCCCAAATAGGGAGTAAGGTTCTATCTACTTTTACCTCCGCCTACCTTTTGGGTTCCACTGGACTCTGGAAGGATGTCCTTCAGTAAATGCCACCTGCTGCTTGGGATTCGGCATATTGCTTCAGTCCCACAAGGGCTGGGCATTGGCTCCGTGCCCTACAGAGCTCCTCCTTGGTGGGTCTTCCTTCCACATGCCATCCAGCAAGTTTTGGTAGGTCACCAAGGGGTGCCCTTCCCAGTGGCCTCTGAGGCAGCCCACCCGATGCTCCATTCACCTCACTGAGAAGACTTTCAGGGACTAGTTTTCCACTCCTTTTGCCTTTCCCCTACTAAGCAGCTGGCTGGGCCATTATTACAGGCTTCAGCCCTTTTTGACTCTCATCCTGGGCAGCCATGGACGTGGTCATAGGACAGATGCAATATATGTAAAGTAACACTCCCAGGCATATACCAATTACACAATAGATTTAAACAAACAAACTAGTCCAGTTTAGAACAAATACATTTTTAATAAGATTTAAAAAAAGGATAAAGAGACAACACTAAAAATCAGTGCATTGATTACAGTTAATAAAACATTCCTATAATTGTACATCTGTTTATACAATAGGACAGATGCAGTCAGGTAACCCCAATATCTCCACATGACCTTTAAGCTCCACATCCTTCCAGGTAGTGTGCCCAAGGTCTTTACCAAGCAAACAGTCCACAGGTATGGCAGGGCTCACAGCAACCTTCATAAGACCTGAACACTCTCCCCCCAATCACATGGGACAAGAACAACTCTGTAGTGTCCCCCACTGTTGTCAGCCACCACAACCTGGTGGAATGCATTGGGTATCAGCTGCTGTGGGAACACCAGCTGACTCCTTACCATGGTCATGCTGGCACCTGTGTCCATGAAAGCCTCAACCACACGCCCATTGATGCTGACCCATTGCCTATACTTGGCAGTTTTAGAGGGTACATGGATCCTGGGGACTTGCCCACTGTCACCCAGGAACACTAGGGTAACACCACTAAACTCCCCCCATTAATTGGCACAAACTCCTCCCCAGCATCATACTCACCCCCCATGGAACCTTTCCTCCAGTGTGAGATTGTGCTCTTTGCAGACACTTTGAATCTCCTTGTGATGTCCATACTCAAAGCACTCCTAGCACTTGATGGAATTGAGCTGTTGACTCTTGTCAGGGTAGTTTCTCTTCTGGTGGCAAGATTGGGAATGAGACCCAGAGCCTTTACTCTGTGAGTTGTTTTCAGGGCCTTAAGAGAACTCTGGACCTTATTTAGATCTCAGCGGATGAAGTACTCTGTAACAAAAGTGTCCTGTCTGCAATATTACTATCTCCATAGGATATAATGGGATCATAGTATAGAAGACGAAATTTGTGATGAAGTATTTCCATCCCGCTAGATCTAAATCAGGCCATCTGACTTTTAATCTCACCCTCTTTCTTCTGATGGGGACTTTGATCATTCTATTTGGAGTTACCCCCCAGATACCTTCTTGGACATTATGTTGCTGACTCAGACAATCGCCTCCTCAGCAAGCTTACGGGCATCAGAGAGCTTTCTGTCTAGCAGGCGTTGGTGCAGCATTGTAAAACAAGCATGTCCTCCTTCAAAATCAAGTTGTACATCCCTGTATAATCATCTGCTTTTCTGTCCCCCACAAATCCCTTCAGTGCCTTTCTAGCATAGTCAAAGCCGTCCACCCAGCTCTGTGATTGGCCCTGCCTCTCCTTTGATATTTATTAGCTGTTAGCCCACACTTGTTGACTAGTATGGTCTTCATAGCAATGTAGTGTGTCTGGTCCCCCAACTCTAATGTGAGAAGCTTGCCCTCCCAACTGTGGGTATGTACCGCCGCAACGTCCTAACCCAGGACTCCTCTGGGAACTTGGGCACACTTTTTGAGCCACTTCATAGGCTGAAAAACATTTGTCTAAGTCATCCCTCACTACATACATAGGCACCAAATCCTTGGGTATCACTTGAGGACACTGCAAGTACGCTACCATCGTTGATGCTTGACTGTACTTCCGGCTCTTATATGGAGATCCTTCAAACTAAGCACATGGGCCAAATAATTCTCATCAAAAGCAAGTTTCAATTTTTAAACCGACAACTTGACATTCCCTTCCTTCCTCCGACTACCAGCTCCTCTGGGGGGACAGGGTCTTAGAGGAGGCACTGTTGCCTGCGCTGGGAAACACCACTGCTTCCAACAAGTCGATGGCACCCTCCACAGACAGTTTCAGAGCCACATCAGACTCCAGAATCAGGTCATCCTCCTACTCGGGAATTTCCTGCTCCTTCTCTGGGTTTGTCATCCCCTGCAACATGAGTCTCTGCCCTGACCCTCAAAGCTTTCTACAGCACCACCTTTTGGGTAAAGCCTCTTTTAGAGCCTTGAAATCTCTTACCTGGATCAGTTTGCGACTCTATCCTGGGCAGCTCAAAATCAGTTCCTACAGGTATAGGTGCTGCTTCTCCACAGTAACACATAATTTAGCTGAAAAATCAAAAGGACAATTTGGTAGAAATGAAAGAGGTTCAATTTGGGTATCCGTATAGAATTTTAGTTACTATATGGCATTGCACAAACACAAGTTCTATCTTGATCACCAGTGTAAAAAATTAGGTTTCAGTTTGGCACAGGTATGCACCCTGTCCAAGCAGGAACCACCACTCTAGTCGGGGTCAGCTAGATACACACTAAAATATAATCTGTCCACACCCTCTGGTAGCATGCCAAAGAGAGGTCAGGCTTATCTAAAGAGGAAGAAAACAAGTTACTTACCTGTAACTTTGGTTCCCCAGTATTGGTAACTTTCATAGATTCCCATGCCTTGTATCATTCCCCGTCGTCAGCCTGGGAACCTCGGTAAATAGAAAATACCCTAGCAGTATGCACAAAAGAGAAAGTAAGGCCTAGGCCTCATCTCATTTTCTAGCCTATCTACCTCTTTTTGTAAAAGAGACCAAAAACTTGCAACAACCAATCAGATCAGCCTCACTGCAAAGAACCATCCTGAGAGAGCCTCAGAGCCTCAGATTTTCGCAGCCATTGTGTAACAGTAACCACCTTTGCTGGAGGCTGAGCTTTCCCAGGGGAGGAGGGTGGGTGCATGGGAATCTATGAAAGTTACCAATACTGGGGAACCAAAGTTACAGGTAAGTAACTTGTTTTCTTGCCTCAGTATTGAAACTTTTATAGATTCCCATGCTTTGTATTAGACAAGCTAGCAGTAAGGCACAAGTACACATTTTTTACATGAGTATTCAAATATCTCCGTATAACCATCTTCATATGACAATCATATACCTTGTAACAATACCTCGGAAAAATATGTGATACAAAATGTGCAATCATTGGAAGGAGGGATAGAAGGGAAAGCTTACCTCCCATTGGAAAATATTCCTCAGTACTGCTTGACCTACTGCTGCTTCGCTCCTTATGAAAGAGTCCAGGCAGTAATGCTGTGTGAATGTATGGACGCTGCTCTACGTAGCTGCCCTACAAATGTCTTTTATAGGAACTCCAGTGAAGAGCGCTGCTGAAGATGAAACTGATCTTGTGGAGTGAGCTTGAACATGTCTCTCCAGCGGTTTCCCTGCCGCTTGGTGGCAATAATGAATTGCACTTTTGGGGAGAGGAGTTGGCCTAACGGCTAGGGCGCTCGACCTCGGACCTGGGGATCTGGGTTCGAGTCTCGGTAACGACGCCAAAAACCTCCTGTGATACTGGGCAAATCACTTAATCTCCCCGTGCCTAAAATGAAAGTGTGTCCTTATGTAACGTAACTGGAAAACATTTAAAGCGCTCTGATACCTGATTCGATTCGGGTCTAGTTTGCTCTATATAAAAAAAAAAAACTCCACTCTTGAAATCCAGCGTGAGATTCCTTGTTTTGAGAGTGGAAGTCCTTTTCGAGGTGCACTAAAAGCCACAAAAAGTTGTGAAGATTTTCTAAAATCCTTTGTGCATTCAAGATCAAATTTGAGACATCTCTGGACATCCAAGGAATGTAGAAACTGTTCTGCAGGAGACGTAGGTCGAGGGAAGAAAGATTTTAGAACCACTGATTTGTTCAAATGGAAATCCGAAGGGACCTTTGGAATAAATTTCGAATTGGGCCTTAAAAACAAAGTGTCCTTTTTGAACTGTAGAAAGGGTTTTAAAATGGAGAGAGCTTGCAACTCTCCTACTCTCCTAGCTGAAGTGAGGGCCACAAGAAGAGCTAATTTCCAAGACAAAAATTTTAAGTCCACCCTGTGGATTGGCTCGAACGGAGGTCTCATGAGGTGAGCCAGAACCAGATTGAGATTCCAAGCCCGAGGCGGTGGCTGCACTCGAGGAAAGACCCTAAAAAAGACCCTTCAGGAATTGTTTGATAATTCTAGCAGACCAGAGAGAAGGACCAGAAGCTGTACTTCTGAATCTTGAAATAGCCGCCAGGTGTACTTTGATGGAAGAATGAGAAAGGCCTGACTTTGCCAGCGATAGAATGTAAGGCAGTATCTGATGAGGAGCTGGAGAGCACGGATGGATGTGTTCACGATGACAACACAGGCAGAAGCTCTTCTATTTAGCACAATATGTTTAAGTTGTACTTGGTGCGCGAGCTTGAGTTAAAATCTCCCTACAGTCCTGAGGGATATCTAAGCTGTGGAATTCTCTGTGCTCAGGAGCTAAGCTTTCAAATGGAGAGAGCTCGGATCTGGATGTACCACCTGTCCCTGGGACATTGTTAATAGAGATGGAATGGGACATAGGTGAAATGGATGGTCCTGAGAAAGCAGGAGAAGCTCCGTGAACCAGAATTGGCGAGGCCACGCTGGTGCTATCAAGATCATCCTTCAAGGTTCCATCTTTAGTTTCCTGAGAAGCCGCGGGATCAGGGAATTGGAGGAAAGGCGTAAACAAATGTGCCTAACCAAGACATCGAAAGAGCATTCCCCAGTGACCCTCGATGGTGATCCCTGCTTGCATAGAGTCAGCATTTCCTGTTTTCTAGAGTCGCGAATAGGTCTATGGTTGGAGTGCCCCAACGTTGAAAAACTTCATCCAGAATGTCTCGATCCAATTCCCACTCGTGACAGGCCGATTTCAGACGACTCAAGGTGTCTGCTGTTGTGTTGCGAGTGCCTGGTAGATGCTCTGCTGAAAGGACAACGTTGTGGAGAATCGCCCATTCCCATATTTCCTGGGCCTCTTTCGAGAGAAGATGAGACCTCGTACCTCCCTGATTGTTTATGAAATGCATGACCGTTGTGTTGTCTGTCCTGACCAGCACGGTTGAGCCTTGAACCCTCGGCAGGAAGTGAATCGCTCTGAGTTCCAAGAGATTGATATGAAGAAAACGCGCTTCAGGGTTCCATTGACTGCTCACCTGGAGGTCCTGTAAGACAGCGCCCCAGCCTTCCACTGAGGCGTCTGTGGTTAGAATCAGAGGGGATGGAGCCATCCTGAAAGAGAGACCTCTTGAGATATTTTCCTGATAGCCCACCAACTTGCTGCTTTTCTCATTAGAGGAGTGACCTTTATCTTGTGCTCAAAAGAGCCTTCCACCTGGCGCCATTGCATGTCTAGCTGTTCTTGCAAGGGTCGTATTTGCAGTCTGCAATGCGGAACTAATGGTATGCAAGATGAGATCGATCCTAGGAAAGATTTGTATAGACGAACTGACAGGGACCGTCGCTTTTGTAATTGGCTGGCAGAGAAGATTAGCTGTTTCTGTCTTTCCTCTGAAGGAAAAGCTTTGCAGCTTCTTGTATCCAGAATGGAACCCAGGAACTTGACCCTTCTGGATGGAAGAAAGACTGATTTGTCTTTGTTGAGATGCAGACCCAGGTGATTGAAAAGTTGGATGCAACTTTCAACTGCCTTTATCGTTGCTTGAGAAGATGGAGCTTTTATCAACCAATCGTCTAGGTATGGGAAAACTTCTAGAGATTGTTTCCTTAGGAATGCTGCTACCCGGGCCAATACCTTTGTGAAAATCCGCAGAGCGGATCTAAGCCCGAACGGCAGTACTTTGAATTGAAAGTGGCTCTTGGCTACTGTGAAGCGTAAATATTTTCTGTGAGCTGGGTGGATCGGAACGTGGAAATATGCGTCCTGGAAATGCAGAGTCGCCATGTAATCCCCTGGCTTTAGAAGACGCAAGATGTCTTGAAGAGAGACCATTTGAAAAGAGAGTTTAGTTTTATGAGATAGGTGTTGAGCTCCCTCAGATCTAAGATTGGGCGCCACATTTCCTCTGTTTTGTGAAATAGGAAAAATCCAGAATAGAACCCTTTTCCTCTTTGAGAGAGTGGCACTGGTTCTAACGCTCCCTTGGTGAGCAGTTGACAAACTTCAAGACGGAGAAGATGCAGATGTTTTGATTCTGTGGCGCTTGGGGCTCTGGGAGGTGGGAGTTTTTGAAATTCTAGTGTATAGCCAAATTTAACGATATTTAGAACCCACCGATCTGTTGTTATGATCTTCCAGCAATCGAGAAAATTAGTTATTCTGCCCCCTACTGGTGTTAGAAGGGGTGAAGGACCAGTAGGCAGAGCCAAGAAGCCACTATTGACGTTTAGAGGTATCTCTCCCCTGACGTCCCTGAATGAAAGGATTCTTATTGTGCCCAGACTTTGCCCAATGGGCGTCAAGGCGCCTATATCAAAATAACAGCTCGTCACTACATGTAGCATTCTATCATGGGTAGGCCCTCCTGAAGAACCAGGTTTTAAGTTCCTTTTTGAACAGGTCAATTGAGGGTAGCGTTTTTATCTCAATTGGGATGGAGTTCTAAAGCTGCGGAGCAACTACTGAAAAAGCTCTGGCTCCCCATCTCATCAGCCTAAAACGGGGCACAACCAGTTGGAAAAGTCCAGCAGACCGAAGACATCTTGTTGGAGCGTAGCGAGAGAGTAAAGAACCAATCGCATTCGTTGGTCCCTCCGCCATTGCTCTATATGCCAAGCAGAGAATTTTAAAAGAAATTCTGTGCTGCACAGGAAGCCAGTGAAGGTCTTTCCTGGCCTTAGCGGCAGATGATGTTTTAGGCAGAGCCAAAACAAAGCGTGCAGCAGCATTCTGCACAATTTGCAGCCGATGGATAAGGCTCTTCTTAGACTCCATGTACAAAGAGTTACAATAGTCCAATCTGGAGTCAACAAGAGCGACTGCAACCTGTTTGCGCGCCTAGGGAGAGAGATAACCACGGATTCTATTAAGTATCCTAATCACACCCCAGCATGTGGCCACGGTCCTGTTGACTTGTAGGGACAAGGAGAGTGAGGTGTCGAAAATCACGCCAAGATTTCTGGCTGATTGGGATGGAGTGGGGCAGATGCCAAGAGAAGAAGGCCACCACTCGCTCGACCAAACATCCTGGTCCTTCCCAAAAACCAATACCTCTGTCTTTTCGCCGTTAAGCTTAAGGGAATTGATGGTCATCCAGTCTGCCACATACTGCATGCAAACCCTGAAGCTAGAGGCGGATGTCATGACAGAGGAGTGAGCCAGAGACACCATGATCTGAGTGTCACCGGCGTAGGACACCACCTCCATCCCCTGCGATCTTACCAGTCTAGCAAGGGGGGCCACATAGATGTTAAACAGGGTCGGGCTCAATGCCGACCCCTGTGGCACCCCACATTGCAAAGACTTGGCAGGGGAGAGGTAGTTCCCAAGCATCACTCTCTGCTCCCTTTCAAGAAGAAAGGAGTTCAAAAGACTCAGGGCCGGTCCAGTAACCCCAGCCTCCCTAAGCCGAGATGTTAAAATGGAGGGAGACAGGGTATCGAACGCGGCCGTGAGATCAAGCAGGACCAGGACTGTAGTATGGCCAGAGTCCACTTTGCGCCGGATGTTATCGACCACAAGGGTAAGGGCGGACTCAGTGCTGTGGTGTTTTCGGAATCCGTGTTGTGTGTTATCTAAATATTCTGACTCATCGAGAAAAGAGGACAGGTGGAGGTTAAGATGGGCCTCCAATATTTTTGCTGGAGCAGGGAGAAGGGATATAGGCCTGAAGTTTTTAAGAAGACCAGGATCAAGGGACGTTTTTTTGAGGAGAGGCTTCACAATAGCCTTCTTCCATATAGATGGAAAAGAGCCCTGAACAATGGCTTTGTTCATAGCCACGAGCATTGGAGGAAGAATGCTGCTTCTACACTCTTTGAGTTTTTTAAGAGGTAGAGGATCCATGGGGGAAGCGGATTTAATCCTGTCAAGTAAGAGGTTAAGTCCCTCCAAAGACAAGGGAGGAAACTCCATAAGTGATTTAGGCGGGTCTTTGCCTAGAGACTCGAAATTTGATATGACAGGAGAGATGTTCTGATCCAAAGAGTGGCAGTGGGCTTCCAAAGAGACATGAATATCGAAGATTTTTTTATGAAAAAAGTCTGAGATGTCATTACAAAGTTCCTGCGAACTAACTACAGGATCCGGGAGTTGAAGGGAGCATAAGGAGTCAGCGATTTTAAACAGCTCCCTAGAGGATGTAAGAGAGCTGGTAAGATTGGAGAAGTACTCCTGCTTCTCCATTACCACTCTCTGTTTATACTCCCGTAGAGCAGACTTGTGAGCCTCTTGATCCTTAAGGTCCCAAGATTTTCTCCACCTTCTCTCACTGCTCCTGCATCCCTGCCTCAAAAGTCTCAGCTGGTCAGAGAACCAAGGTGCCGTAGGCTTACGCCGGGCTACATAGCGCAGTGATGCAGGGGCAAGCTTTTCCACTGCATTGGAAATGGAATCCATCAGAACTTGAGCTACCTCAGCAGCATCTCCCCGAGAGAGAGATTCAGTAGAGGGGACCAGAGAGGCAAGGGCCTCATCCGTGATGCCCCTGAAATTTCTCCTAAGAGTGAGTGAGGAGGTAGCCTGAAGGCCGGAACAAGGGGCAGGAAGAGCAAATTCCAACGGTACTGCAAGATGGTCTGTCCAGACCAGTGGCAGAGGGGGACCAGTAGAAAGTCTCCGGTCATTAGAAAATACCCCGTCAAGTATGTGGCCAGCCTTATGAGTGGGACTATTTACAAGTTGAAGAAAGTCACAGGCTCCAAGAGACTCAACCAATGATGAAGTGTCTTTTGAATTGGTCTCATCAAGGTGAAAATTAAAATCACCTAAAATGGTGAGACAGGACTTACCAAAGTAGGGTTCAAGAATGCTTAGTAAGTCCGAAGAGAAGCCAGACCTAGACCCCGGCGGCCTATAGATCAGGATCCCTGTGAAGGAGGCCGATGGGGCACACGTGATACAAAAATAAAGAGCTTCAAACAGGTCTTGAGGCATGGATAGTGATTTAATCGCGCAGGGAAGAGAGGATTTTGAAAGATCCTCTGCGCAACAGTCTATCCTGCCTATGCAGGAAATAGCCATCAGGGATGGCCATAAGCAAATCGTGACCGGAGGTGTCAGAGGCCCAGGTCTCCGTAATAAACACCCAGTCTGGCTGACGTTCCTCCACGAAATCGTGAAAGGCCACATTATGCTTGATGAGTGAGCGTGCGTTGATAAGGAAGCCAGATCTCAGGGAAGTAGCAGACTGTTTTTGAGGAAAAAAGGGCTTGATAGGGTCAATAGATGGACATTGGAAAGAGACTAAGCAAGTCCTACAGCAATAGGAGTGCAGTATACCTTCAGGCGAGAACCGATGTGAACAAGATTGAAATTTTGGTTTAAAAGAAAGGATTTCCGACATGGAGTAACGCCTATTTACCTCGGAGAGTAATGAAGGTGTAAAAGCTGAGTCCAGCCCGTCCTCAGCGCGGATGGGCGCAGACGGGCTGAACTCTGGCGTAACTCCGGCGGAAGTCCGGCGATCTCGCTGCGTGATGACGCTGCGCGTAGGCATGACTGGAATTTATACTGGCCGAGCCTCCTAAATGAGGACTAGACCGCGGAATGGATGACCCCTCACTTAAGATGGCCGCCAACGTGCCAAGGGCGAGGGACCCGCAAAATGCGGTGAAATATTCGAATTATGGTGCAAGTTATGAGGACAGCAGTGCAGGTAAGCGTCGCCACCAATCTAAAAACAGGGGAGAATATAACAACACAAATTAACCAAGATACAAAAAAACGGGAATTTAAAAACAGCATAGGCTGCACAGTGATCGAGCGCTGCACAGAAATGCGCCGAGGCTGGTGTAAGGGCTCACCTTGAGTTTACCTGGAATTTATACTGGCCGAGCCTCCTAAATGAGGAATAGACCGTGGAATGGATGACCCCTCACTTAAGATGGCCGCCAACGTGCCAAGGGCGAGGGACCCGCAAAATGCGGTGAAATATTCGAATTATGGTGCAAGTTATGAGGACAGCAGTGCAGGTAAGCGTCGCCACCAATCTAAAATCAAGGAAGAATATAACAACACAAATTAACCAAGATACAAAAAAACGGGAATTTAAAAACAGCATAGGCTGCACAGTGATCGAGCGCTGCACAGAAATGCGCCGAGGCTGGTGTAAGGGCTCACCTTGATTTTACCTGGAATTTATACTGGCCGAGCCTCCTAAATGAGGACTAGACCGCGGAATGGATGACCCCTCACTTAAGATGGCCGCCAACGTGCCAAGGGCGAGGGACCCGCAAAATGCAGTGAAATATTCCAATTATGGTGCAAGTTATGAGGACAGCAGTGCAGGTAAGCGTCGCCACCAATCTAAAAACAGGGGAGAATATAACAACACAAATTAACCAAGATACAAAAAAACGGGAATTTAAAAACAGCATAGGCTGCACAGTGATCGAGCGCTGCACAGAAATGGGCCGAGGCTGGTGTAAGGGCTCACCTTGATTTTACCTGGAATTTATACTGGCCGAGCCTCCTAAATGAGGACTAGACCGCGGAATGGATGACCCCTCACTTAAGATGGCCGCCAACGTGCCAAGGGCGAGGGACCCGCAAAATGCGGTGAAATATTCCAATTATGGTGCAAGTTATGAGGACAGCAGTGCAGGTAAGCGTCGCCACCAATCTAAAAACAAGAAAGAATATAACAACACAAATTAACCAAGATACAAAAAAACGGGAATTTAAAAACAGCATAGGCTGCACAGTGATCGAGCGCTGCACAGAAATGCGCCGAGGCTGGTGTAAGGGCTCACCTTGATTTTACCTGGAATTTATACTGGGCGAGCCTCCTAAATGAGGACTAGACCGCGGAATGGATGACCCCTCACTTAAGATGGCCGCCAACGTGCCAAGGGCGAGGGACCCGCAAAATGCGGTGAAATATTCCAATTATGGTGCAAGTTATGAGGACAGCAGTGCAGGTAAGCGTCGCCACCAATCTAATAACAGGGGAGAATATAACAACACAAACTAACCAAGATACAAAAAAAAAAAAAAACGGGAGTTTAAAAACAGCATAGGCTGCACAATGATCGAGCGCTGCACAGAAATGTACACATTTGTTGATAAGTTTGATGTTTAATTAACAACAGTTAAACACTTGTTTAAAAAAATGTGTTGCATGCATTGTATTGTAATACCATTTGGGGAAAATAATCAATAGAGACTGGTATACGCACATTAGCATTTCACACGCATATTGCATGTATATCTTAAAAATATCCAGCGTTGGCAATTTGCTGGACTACGAGACAGATATTTACGGAGGAGTACATTCCCAATGCACGCAATTAAAAGTCCCTACACATGTTACACATTTTAAAATACTTGTCAAATTTGCCTTATGCCAAGACTGACACTTCAGTGGTCAAAACATAAGAGTAGTTTAAACAAAGGAATGTTAAATAGCCCAAGTAGACAGCATCTGCACTCTAGCGCCTGCATTCAAAACTGAGCTGTGAAGTGCTCCATTAGTCCTGTGAGACAGTTGGTATAGTGGGAATGAAGCCTTGCAAATCACACTCACAGCCCTTGTTGGGGCCCCGGACAGCGACGGAGGGCCGAGGTGGGTTGCAGATGCGCGCGATAGCTCGCAAGTCGCGGAAGCCGGCTTGAGTAGGGCACAAACCAAAAGCAATTTCCTGCAGCGGCATAGGATGGTGCCTGGGCCCGGGCGCGGAGCCGCGGTACTCGGGAGGATAGGACAGAGGGGGCCCGCAGAAAATGAAGACGAAAGGGAAGGAAACGAAGGGACGAAAGGGAAGACGAGTCACCGAGCTCCAACAGGTGGGCAAAGTGGGAGCCTAGTAAACAACGTCCCAAACACGAAGGATAGAACACTTCATTCGGAGAACACCAAGCGGAATAGTAAAAACCGGAAGTCAGGCACAAAGAGCCTCTCTACCTCTTGAAGATTGGCGAGAGAAAGACGCCAATTGACTTTGTCATTGAGAGTACTGAGGCTTGAATGACTGAGAGGATTGTGAATAGGAGGAGTAGCGTTGTTGATAACCTCCCCTATACGTAGAGAAACCTTTTCCCCGGAACGGTACTTTTCGATATTGAAGTGTGCCCAAAGACCTTGCCGTTTCCGTATCTTTTTTTTTTGTCCTGTAAAGTATCATTTATATGCTTGCCAAACAGTATATCTCCATCGAAGGGCAGATCCAGAATTTTATTCTGCACCTCCGGGCGAAACTGGGTACATCTCAGCCAACCTTGACGCCTCAGGACCGCTGAACCTGCTAAGGCGCGAAAAGCCATTATAGCAATATCCATTGCACAATCTATAATTTCAGATGAAGATCGTTCACCCTCCTCCAGGATTTTCCACGCTTCCGCTTTGGCACTCTCTGGAAGCTGATCAATAAAAGGAGAGAGATCGCACCACATTTGGCGATCATATCGTCCCAAAATTGCTAGTGCATTAGAGGCTCTAACAAGGAGGCTAGACATAGAGGAAAACCTCTTGCCCACATTGTCCAGGCGTCTGCCCTCTCTGTCCGGCGGTGCAGTTAGGGGTGCCGTCGGGTTTCTTGATTTTCTTTGTTCCACATGAGAGATAAACGAGACCGGTCTAGGTTGACCAATAAGACAAGCAGAACTGTCCTTCGGAGCCTTATATTTTTTCTCCAGACGCGGTAGAACCGGAAACACAGTAGCTGGAGACTGCATCACCTTCTTGCCCTCATTCCAAACATGCTCTACTGTGGGTTTGGAATAGATAGATTTCTTGTAAGGCTCCTTAAAATCATAGAGGAAACAGTCTGATTGTACCACAGGAACAGGAAGGCCAAATCTTTTAGATGCTCTTTGTTAAGATTATGGAAACCCCCTATGCCCGCTGGAGGCGAATCCACAGGGTCCGGAGATGGTGAAGCCGGATCTGGGATAACATAATCGTACCATTCGGTGTCCGGATTTTGGATATGTTCCACATTTTGGTCCTCATCTGATGAATCATCATCATCATGTACTGTAACTACATCATGCCCTTCTGTCAAAGGTTGTTCTCCCTGCCTTTGAGATGTTGATGCCACAGAAGTAGAAGGAGGCTGCATGGTTTCAGGGGTTTGAGATGGGAACCTCTTTTTGTAATCCAACAACATCAGCTGTAGGTCATTTATTAGTGAAGACGGCATGGCCACCATACCTTGTCGTGATAGTTCCTCAGGTGTATCACGAGGTGTGAATTGAGCTTCTGGATGATGTTGACCCAAGTAATAATCATCTGAATCCGAGTCCCAGTACTTCACCTGGAGCTGAGATGGACTATAAGCATCTCCATATGGACTTTCATCCTTGTCAGAATATTACTCCTCCAGAAGAAGAGCTGGAGGTAATGGTGTCACCCTAGGGGGCTATGTCATTTCCGGAGTAATTAGACTTTTCTTGATAGAAATGTTAACTTTTTGGATTGTCGACAGTGTCGTCGATGGTGTCGTCGACGAGGGAATCGTCATCGCCGGAGAAAGAACTTTCGTCGATGGTGGAGTGGTCGTCGACGGTGGGCTGATCGTCGACGGTACCATCGACGAGGTCGACGTCAGAATCATCGTCACCGTCGTCATCGACATCGTCAACGTCGTCTTGGTCGACACCATCATCGGCGTCATCACCGTCGAGGTTGTCAGTTTCGTCGACGAAACTGAGGTAGGATGTATCGTTGATGAAGTCATCGTCGACGATGTCGTCGGCGAAGCTCTCGACGACGGGCCCGTCGACAGAGCTGAAATTGAAACCATCTGGATTTTTGATGTCGTCGTCAACGTACCTGAGGAAATTGTTGTCGACTGACGAATTTTCTTCTCTCCTTTCGCCTCCTGTTTTTCAGATGGTGAGGAGGTAACAGAAAGGCCTTGGCTTGCCTTCTTACCAGATAACACCTCAGGAACAAGTCCCTCTTTCTCCTTTGTACCTTGGTGAGGAGATTTTTTGGGACTAAGCCCTTTAGACCTTTCAGAGGCCTTTTGAGAGGCCTTAGCAGGAGGTTCAGCAGATGTAGAAGGGGAAGACCTACCCCTTTTTGTAGACCTCCTCGAAGATGTTGCTGAGGAGGAATCTTCACTATCACAAGAAAGAACCTCTTTCCGTGACTTCATCTTCTGTAACCAAGTCAGAAGTCTTCCTTCCAGGTCTCTCAGAGTCTTGGTGGAGAAAGTCCTGCAGATCTTGCAATCAGTGGCCTTGTGATCTGGGTATAAGCAATAAATGCAGTCTTTAGGCTTATCTTCAATTTATAGCCTTTTCTTTGAGCAAGTAGCACAGGCCTTGCATACAGCTTTCTTTTCTGACATCCTGAAGATAGATTAGATGTAGAAAACCAAAGTTGAAGAGACAACTGAGCAGAGCTCAGTGGAGACTCCCTTAGCACAACGTTCGGTAGAAAATCTGAGGCTCTGAGGCTCTCCCAGGAGGGTTCTATGGGGTGAGGCTGATCTGATTGGTTGTTGCAAGTTTTTGGTCTCTTTTACAAAACGAGGCAGATAGGCTACAAAATGAGATGAGGCCTAGGCCTTACTTTCTCTTTTGTGCATACTGCTATGGTATTTTCTATTTACCGAGGCTCCAAGGCTGACGAAGGGGAATGATACAAAGCATGGGAATCTATGAAAGTGCCAAAACTGGGGCAAATGTGTAAAGTATTTGAGCAAACACGCACACACAGCAACATATTGAAAACACCATAGAAATACTCCACACAGGGAGAAAAACAAGACCATCATGATTAAAATCTAATAAGTAAAACCTGAGCTATGACTTTTTCAAAATTAAATCAAAATATAATGCTCAGAGTTAAACAGCACCAACCAAGGACTTTTGGTCACGCTACACCGAGGTACATCCAAAGGTTCAGGCCAAACTCATTGGAGTGCCGTCAGATACAGGGACGAGCCTTGGCACACTGAAAATGCACAGGTTACTTACCGGTAATCTTCATTACTCCAATTATTGTCTTCCTCGCCACATGAGTTACACAGTGAGCTTTAGCTCCACACCAGAACCCTCCAAAGCAAATTAGCATCCCATGCCTCCCATCCCTCCCCAACATGGCCGACCTCCATCACCTGTGACCCAAGGGAGGGTCGACCCACCCAACTTCCTGTAGAACTACCAAGCTCCAAGAACCACATGAAGCCGAGAGCCAAACAGGGAGGGAGGGATGGGAACTCATGTGGCGAGGAAGACAATACTCGGAGTAATGAAGATTACTGGTAAGTAACCGGGGCATTACCTCCTCATAAGTCTTCCTCGCCACCAGAGTTACGCAGTGAGCACATACCCAAGCCAAGCTGCTTCATGGAAACTCACAAGAAATTACAGAAAATGGGAGAATGCAAAAGAGAAGGGGGAATCCAAATCAAACAGGAGGACAACCACCAAAAAGAAGCACCGAAGGCGTGAACCTCAAGAGCTGGAAGAACGAGCCATGAGAACCGTCCAGCAGAGCCCCCCGCGGAAGAAGCACCCAACACCACCCAGTAGGGAACCAGGAGCAAGTGTTGAGAGAACCAGGAAGAGGCCCAACCGAGAATCACAGGGGGCCCCCTTGAACAAGGGCCCAGGAGACAGACAGACCCCAGGAAGACCGACCGTGCAACCGGACAGAAACCACCGAACCCCGGGCACCAGAGACCAGCAAGACAGCCAGCAGAATCCAACCACACAGGGCGGAGAGAGAAGACAACAGACCAGACCGGACCGGACCTAATAGTGACAAACATGATGATACAGCACCAAAAAGACACAATCCGTACCAAAAACAGCAACACTGCCCAACGAACAACTGATAGGGAGATAGCAGAAGCCATCCCTGAACCAACGATCGGCGGGAAAGTAGGCAACAAGCCACCGAAAACGGGGGACAACCGAGGGGATCGTGGGCAGAAGCCAAGGAAGCAGACCTAACACAAAACGTTCCGGCAGGAGGAGGAAGAACAGAGGAGAGCAAAGGAGGGACCCCAGCACTCCAATCTGACCTGCAGATACGATGGCCACCAAAAAAACCACACCTACAAGGAGAGGAACCTGAAGGCCTCGGACCCCACAGAATGGCCAGTAACACTAAGAGAAGAACCCAGGACGTCCCCAGGCAAAGAGCCCCAGGACACAGCAGGAAACAACTCCAAAGCAACCCGGCCACCAAAGGACCCAAACTGGCAAACAGAAGACCGCAGAATGCCTGTAAGGCCACCCACTGAGCCCGTAGAGCAGAAGGGGCCAAGGCAAAAGCCAACAGAAAGGAAAGCAACTCACAATGGGGCCACAGAAACAGCTGTAGCCTACAGCACCTGGTATTCCCAGGTGGCCATCCATCCATCCAGTTACTAGCAAGGCCCAACCCAGCTTAACGTCCAAGTTCAGAGGAATTAGGTGCTTACAGGGTGGTACGGCCACAGACAGCCTGGTGACAGGAGTCCTCAAGCAACGCCACCACCACCAGAGAGCAATCCTGAGACAGGAGGATCAACAACACCAAACAACACAAGAGCCAGGTGGGAAGAAGATGGAGAACCCCCACAAGAAGTGGAGGGCCAAGCAATGGGAAAGGAAGACCCAGGAAAGTCCAGCACCCCAAGACAACCCATACCCAACGCAGAATTAACCAAGGACGGTGACCCCGAGGGGACGGTGCCAACACAACAAGCGCCATGCCCAGGCCAAACATGCAAAGAACACAAGCAAGCCAAGGAAACCGAGGACAGGCAGAAGCAGGGAGCCCGGGGAACGGAATGATCGTGCAACCAGCCGCCACGCCCCAAGCTCAGGAGGAGAGCGCTGAAGAGAGGCAAGAGAGCAGTGAACTCGGAAGCAGAAAGAGCCACCGTCGGGCAGCCAAACTGCACCCGTGACTGAAGGGTCACTACTGTCAAGGGAGAAAGAAGCCATGGACCCGCCTGCAGGGTAACCTACCGATCATGCACAGACCGGGGGAAACCAAAGACGCACCCGCCCCCAAGCAGGTATGGGTCGTAACCCCCAGGAAGCTAACCCCAGAAAAGGAAGACTGCAGCAGAGATTGGACACCCCAACCGAGAAAGGACCCAAATCAGTGGCGACACAACCATCGGCCGAACGGAATCTGCAGAACAAGAGACAGACTGGGGCAAGAAATGGGCCACTAACGGGAACAGAGAAAGACGAGCCCAGGGATGTACAGTGGCAGTGCTAGACAACAACCACGGACAGGAGCGGAATTGAAGCCGGGAGACAACCCAGGCAACGCCCATCAACGACAGCCTGCAGGAAAGAACACCAACCCTATGAACATCAGCAAGGGAAACCCGAGGGACACCAAGCCCCGGGTGAGGAACCAGAAGGGACTATATCAGGTGGACCCGGAACTCCTGATGAACCAGGACCTAGCAGGCCCTCCAGACAAGAATAGCCCCCAAAGGGAAAGAAGAGGCAACAAAGGATGGGAGCACCAGAAACCATCCCTGTGGACGGACCCGACCAAGGCCACCACCACTGTGAAGACCCCTGTGGCAGAAGAACCGGAGTGCATGACCCACACACAAAACCGAAATACCAGACCAATGGCCCATGTACAGGAAGATCCCGAAGGCCTGCCAACGGAGCCTCCCTAGTAGGCATGGCTGAAAGCAGGGGAGCTAGAATGAAAGCCCCTGGATGGAGGGTGTTCAAAACAAACAGGAGTCTACTCACCCAGGTCGTGACGTAAGGCAACAGAAGCACACCAACAGGGGGCCCAACATCCAGAAACCGAAGACCAGCAGGACTAGAACGCAAGGGCAGAACCAGCCCCTCGAGACCGGGAGACGGCGGAGAACAGGGAGCCCTGGTCGAGGCCCCGTTCATGAAAGGGCAAGCCCATTTGGGAAGAAAGAATCACCCCAGGGACGGATAGACCGCCCCACAACCGCCAGGGTGGAATCAAACACAGGAACAGAGAATGAAGCAATGAAGGGTCAAGTACACTACACAAAAACATAAACACAGACCAGCACTGAAAAAGGGAAAACAGAAGTGCAGGTACCCCCTCCATAGAGTACATGAATGCAGCATAGAAGAGCGGTCACTGCACCCTTAAACATTTTGCAGCAGCTGGAAGCAAGAAGGGAGCCTCCCATCTAAAACAAAAGAAAAAAGGGGCCCAGACTCAAACCGCACAGAGAAGCACTGTACGTGACCAAAAAGGGGGCAGGTAAAGCAAATAAAATAACAGCCATTGTGCGAGCCAGCAAAAGACATAATGATATCGTGAAGCAGTAGGGAATAGAGAAAGGAGGCAACGGGATGTCTACCCCAACCTGCCATGCCAAACGATATGCAATCAAGGCACGCTCCCAAGGGCATACCCAAGCAACGAAAAGAGAACAGCATCCCACAGAGGGCGGCAACATAATATATATATTTTTTCACTTTTTATTTTTTACTAAGCATGGCAAGAGTATCAGAGTAGCCGGGGATGGAGCCAGGGCCCCAACCACGCAAAGCATGCGCTATACCACTGAGCCACATCCCCTGTAGAAGAGGCAAAAGAAAAGGTGCCAGCAATGAACAGAGACTCAAGTAGAGAAGCAGACAGAGGGCGGCCACGTTCACCCCCACGCTGCCAAAGAGAAACAGAGAGCCCCTTTACCTTTTCACGGGCCAACTGATCCCAGAGCCAAACAGAAATGGAACCAGCTCGGGAAAGGCAAAGGAAAAGGAAGCAGCAGGCTCACCACAGAAGATGCTGTACCAGCCCTTTGCAAGGGGACACCAAAGCCAACTGCCCAATTACAGGCCTAAGGCTGGGCATCCTGTGCAATGAGGTCAGACGCCATGCAACACGCACCTTGACCAGGCCCTAAACAACCAAGGAATGCCAAGAGCAACCAGCCAATGGTAGCCGGAAGCCGGCTGTGCGAGGCACCATCCCCCGGGAGGAGGGACAGGAAGGAAGACCTGAGGATGCAGAGAACCTCCGGTCACCCAACTGCAGGGACGGGAGAAGAGGCGTGCAGGAGAGCGTCCCGCTGCCCACGACCCCACAGATGGTGACTAGGCAGAATGCAGAACAAACAGATGAGCACAGGCACGCTGGCCAGCAACATCGGCAGAGGAGCGAGCATTCCGAGGTGAGCCCATAAGTACAGGGCCCCAAGCTGTCAGAGTCCGCTAGAGCAGGGCCAAGGAAAATTGGAGAGCAAAAATCCGCCGTAGCCTGCTAGTGTGGGGCTAAATAACATAGGAGAGCACAATCCAGCCAAATCCCGGCAGTGCAGGGCTAATTAAAACAGGGGAGCACAATCCCGCCACAGCCCGCTAGTGCAGGGCTGATAAGAGAGCGCAAACCCACCAGACACCGCTAATAGTGAGAATCATAGGGGCAGAGCCCCACACCACCAGAGACCAGCGCAAGGGGAGACATCCCTGCCACCAGTCGGCAGCCACAAGGTGCGGGGGGAAGGGAGGGGAACCCAGCCAATGAACCTGCTCGTGCACGGCCTCACCCTTACTTATTTGAAAATCGAACTTGGAGAGTCTGCAGCACAGAACAAAAGAAACAGGAAGTTGGGTGGGTCGACCCTCCCCTTATACTGGGTCAAGAGTGATAGAGGTCGGCCATGTTGGGGAGGGATGGGAAGCATGGGATGCTAATTTGCTTTGGAGGGTTTCGTTTGGAGCTAAAGCTCACTGCGTAACTCTGGTGGCGAGGAAGACTTACGAGGAGGTAATAGAACCTTAGGAGGACCTCGTCGATATAGAGAACAAGAGGCAAGGAGCACGGAGGCGAATTGTCAGTGATATAAAGAATTCATAGGGGATGCGTTGTTGTCAAGCTGTCCTCTCAGGGAGTGCCTCAGGGTCAAGCAGTACTGAAGATGATCAATGCATCGTTGTCAAGCTGTGCACTCTGGGGTAATTAGTTGTCGAGCAGCACAGGAGCTGGTGATGCGTCATCGTTGAGTGCACTGCGCCAGTTTCGATTGACGCAACATCAGCAATGCTTCAGTATCAAGGGTTGTAGTAAAGAATGCCTCACTTCCAAGTGCTCTGGGCTAGGTTGGCATCACTTGTGAGGGCGGAACTCACAGATGGCAGAGTCCAGGTGCTGTTAAAAGGTTGCAGGAAGTCTTTGACTTCCCGGAGACTTCAGAACAGGGGGCAAGCCAGCAATCCCCTGGAGTCAGTCTGGATTCAGGTGAGATAGATCCAGTCCATTCCTCAGCAGGGCAAAGGTTAGCAAGCAGCTGGCAACAGGCAGCATATCATAGCAGCAAATCAGTTCTCCCAGAGTAGCAGTCCAGCAGAGTCGCAGTCCATGTAGCAGTACAGCAGTCCTTCTTCCTGGCGGAGTTTATTTTATTTTATTTAATGCAAATTTATATAGCACGAACATTATTCAAAGGTGTCAGAGCACTTTACAAACAAACTAGTTGCAATACATAAGGACTTGGGAATACATGAGTTACATAAAAGACACAAACAGAAAAAATTGCAAATGTACAAGTTGTAAAGTCACACAAGGAAGAGATACAAACAGAAAAAATTGCAAATGTACAAGTTGTAAAGTCATTCAAGGAAGAGATACAAATGGATAAACTCTAAGAATCACATAGGAATGGTAGTGAGTAAAAGGTCTACTACATATACTAGTGGTTAGAGTTATCTCTAAATACATAAATATACAAATAGATTTTCTCAGGGTTCCATTTTACCAGCGATTAGGCTTGGACAAGTATATATCACATATTTACAGAGTGAAAAGAGAAGTAAAAAGAAAAAGACCCATGTCGTGGGCATCGATGGAAACCATCTCACCATGGCAAGATGCACCCAGGTCCAGACCCAAAATAACAGGAGAGCAGAGTTCCATTAAGTGGGGTCAGAGGGGGGACGCAGTTACAGCACCAAGGGAGGGCAGTAGAATGGCTGCTGTTTCACAAGATGTCGGACCAAGAACAAGAACGACAACAGGAGTGCTCCCAAAATGGAGGGGCGCACACGGGTTCCAGTCACAGGTCCCGTAGTGTACTGTTGTGGTGGGGTTAGAGACCCAGTACCTATACCCAGTTGTGTCTTTGAAGTGTCTTTAAGTGCACACAGGTATGTTCTTCCCAACCCCGGCTCCAGACTATCAGTAGATGGTAATCAGCACTCTGAGTAGGAAACAGGACACTGCCTATTCAGGTGTAAGTATCAGCTCCCACATCTCTTCCTGCTCAGGAGGAGCCATCAGAATTCATATGAGTATGCAGACACACCTAACCTTCCTATGTTTGTGGCTGATGAGAGAGAATGCACAAAATTTAGCTATCCCCACCCCAGTTGAGTATTGTAGACAGGCTGCAGGCACACTGACCAGTAAGTGCAGAGAAATTACAACTTTTTCAAAGTTGCATTTCTAAAATAGTAATGTTAAATCCAATTTTACCAGTAAAGAGGATTTATCAATTCTATTCCACAGATATAAAACATGATGCAAATACTTCTTTCTAATCAGGAATTACAGCTTAAAAGTGTATTAAGAGATTCCCAATGTTAACCCATGAAATGAATATGCCTCACAGTAGTGAAAAACGAATTGGGGTGCTTGCCACTTCCAGGACATGCAAAACAACAGTACATGTGCTACCTTTTACTTGCACAGTATCCTGCCCTATGGGCTACCTACCTAGGGCCTACATTAGAGGTAACTTATGTATAACAAAGTTTAAGGCTTGGCAGATAGTTTTAAATGCCAAGTCGAAGTGGCAGTAAACTGAACACACGCGCCCTGCAATGGCAGGCCTGAGACAGGTTTGTAAAGCTACTTGTGTGAGTGGCACAATTAGTGCTGCAGGCCTACCAGTAGTATTGAGGTTACAGACCCTACGTATATGCTGTACCACTTTACAAGAGACTTATAAGTAAACTAAATAAATCAAATGTTTATACAGCAATGTTACCATGTTTAGGGGAGAAGCACATGCAATTTAGCTATGGTCAACAGTGGTAAAGTCCTCAGAGTCCTAAGGCTAACAAAAAGGATCAATATCCACTTGTCAGCATATTCCTCATCACTTCAGTTTATATGCTACTCAGCAATGCGTGAATCATTAAAATGTGAAAAATGCAAAAAAGGGCAAGTAATAGTACAAACAGGGAGAAAATCTGAAAATACGATAAGGAAATAGACACATTCATTTGTGAAAAATGATCAACTCAAAAAGGAGAGGTGGCCAACGATGGACGGGAAGTTAAGCGTCTGCATTTAAGCTCCAGGGGTGCACTGTTCCCATTAAAATTATCCACTTGGATTTCTGCATCTGCATTTGGCAATGAAGTATTACATGCGCCGTGGATTTTGACATGTTTACAAACAAATGAATGTCCAACAGTAGAGTTGTATTCTTCTCCAGTGATAAAACCTTCCATATTGGTACGTTCACAATGATATGTAAAAGGAAGTGACAATAATTCATGAATGAAGCTGCTTCCAAACGGTTCATATCTACCTTCCAGGAAATGTTTTATGCAAGCTGTGAATTGAACTGTCAAGATAGGCAGTGAAATAACGCTGTATATTAATAACCACAAACCAAAAGGAATTTTAGCTACAGTAAATGGAAGTTGTTCTAATTTTTCTAAATGCAGCACTGTGCAGGTTGCATCTTTTATGGCCATCAGTAAATCAAAAGGCAGAAACAAATCATTACAATTCAAGTAATGCCATAGAATCCTCCCATTTTTAGATGTTTGAAGCATCCAGTTGAACTGCATAATAAATCTATGCTAACTTTGCCCAGGATACATCTTTGACATGTCACTCTGCACAATATCAATAACAGACAATACTATGTTGTTTACATTGTAAATACGAGATGTAACCCCTTGCATGCGCGGTGCATTTTTGAGCTGTGCGGGCGATTTTAAAAGTGGGTGGCATTTGGACAGCCCACGGCCATCCTCCGCACATGCCCACCATGACGCATGACAGCCGGGGGCTGTCTTGAGCATGCAAGGGGTTAAATGATGACCATTTAGAAGGAAATTTTTTTGGTAAAGAGTTGCCTTTTTTAAATGCATGTACGGCTGTCAAGATATCATTATCTATGCGAGTTTAAGATCACGTTAGTGCTGCTATTTTACATGCGGTTACTGCAGAATTGGCTGCGTCATTAGCCAGAGATTTCCCTACAGCATGTGTTCCCACACGTTGATGACTCAATGTATATATTACATGAGTTTGCAGCAACCTATATGCTTCAGATTTGCCTCTTTAACCCAAAGCAGTTTGTGCTTAAATGTACTAAACTTTGAATCTCTTATAGGTTCGAGAAGCAAAGCTTTCCATTCAGCCAATTAAGCAGGGCAGCCTCCTAGAGACTGTGTGTGTGTGTTGTTTGGGGATGAAAATCACCATCCAACATAATACCAATAAAGATGGCACATATGGCAGAGTACTGCTGCTTAGAATCCGTAGCTGGTTGAGCTGAACCATCTGTGTAAATTATATATTTATACTGATCAAGAGGAAGAACAGTAGAGGGCAATAAATAGACATGTTCATACTGTAGAAATGCTTGTGTTTGCAAAAAAAGGGTTGAAGACTAAATACACATCTACAGCTAACGGTACTTACCGAACGCTTTTTGCAATCCAAAAATTCCTATGAATTTGAGGCTTTTATGGACATTATTTTCCCAATACAAGCTAGAAAACTGTTTGTTCAGTGGAGGCTGGGTACTTTACCTATTAAAATCTTTACTTCAAAGTGGCTTCCAGGGGAAGATAAGACCTGCCCGGGTTGTAACTCCCATGATGAGGAAGAAACCCACCTTCTCTTCTTTTGTCCGGCATACTATAGACCAAGGAAACATTGGCTGGTCCCCCTATGCAGGAATTTGGGTTTCAGGAGCCACATAGAAGCTTATAGAGTTTTGAGAACTAGTACTCTGCCCCACATAGTTTTTGCCATGGCCAAATTCATTATGGCTATGCGGCGCATTAGGAGAAAACTGTTAAATACTTAATACCTCAAATCATGATTTTGTTTTTAAATATGGACTGTGATCTTTTTAACAATTCGTGTATGTTTTCCCCTTGATATGAAATGTTTTATCTTTTTCCCCATCTTGTTTGAACGGCATGTAATTACTTTATGTAATGTGTTTCCAAAATTGTTGTTAAATGTATATTTATGTATCTTTTATGGTCTCATAGACCGAAATAAAGAATTTTGGATTGGATTGGGTTTGGACATCTACAGCTGTTAAGGATGTAGCCTTTTGTATGTCTAGGTGCTAGTGCCTGACCAGTGAGAATAACAAGGAGCATTGTTGTTTGACCTTGTCTATGGTGTTCAGACTTAACCCAAGGAAAAGAAGAGAACACAAAAACAGATGCAGGTTCTGTGTGAAAACAAAATGTGGCACAAAAGTGAGGTTTTTATATAGTAGCATGTGCAAAAGAAATGCGGCGTAAAATGTGCACAACTAGGCTAACCAAGGAAAAATGACAGTAGGCTAAGCAGGAAACACACGACAAAGTGCTGCTGGCTCCTGAAGCAGCTAAGGAGGATGCTGCCCAACAAAAAAGCCAAGCGGGAGAACTGGGTGAGACAGAGCACTCTCAAGAACAAAAAAAGAAACAATAAATATGAAGACATGTTGCACAAGGCCATGCGGCAAAAACAAAGGAATGTGGCCAGAGATTCATTAATTTAAGTATTCATGCTTTGTGCAAGGGGGCACCCCTTAATGTTCTGCGGGGGTGGGGGGGTTGGTGTGAAATTGACAAGGTTTTCTACTGCTTGTAGTAACCCCAGGATGGCAGCTAACCGACAAAACAGAGGGTGGGGTGTGGTAGTAGTGCAGCAAATCCTCGCAATGAAAGTTACAAAGGCACTGACCCTAAATCTGCAAGGTCAGAGGAATTAGGACTACCCTAGGCTTCACATCCCATTTAAAGTACTCCTTAAGATGGATCATTTGCTCTAGAGGTGGAAGTGTAGCACCTGCTGAGGGCTGTTTCTTCGGTTGTATTCTATGTGATCTAGTTAAGAAAAACACAGACACATAGTTCATATTTGTCCAATGCTTTATTTAAAAGTGTTGTTTACAACGCATTTAAAAGTCTATATGATTCTACATGATTTAAAAGTCTATATGATTCTATATGATTTAAAAGTCTATATGATTCTGTATTGTACAGGGAGAAGGCTACTGTTATTTATGAGATCATAGCCCCCTAGGGGTCAAATGCAAGCTTGCCAAAGGTACTTCCACCCACCCTATGTAAATATGTAAATTACTGCATAGTATTAAGTAGTGTGTGTTTTATAAATTTACTTTTCCCGTTCCTACAGAAAAGGCATTTATTGAACAATCATTTATTGAGTGTAATTATTGTGTGGCAGTGAGTGATTAGTAACCAACACCACCTCCCCTGAGAAAGCCTTGGAGTGCTCTGCTTTGCTACCTTGAGAGAGTCAAGCACTAGGGGGAGGATTGTCGAGCCATTACTTGTCGAAGTTTATAACTAATGGCCCGTTTCCTTACAATCCAGTTGTTGGAAACTTTATTCCGACAAATCAACAACTAAGATTGATTATAGTTCTTCCTTTGACAAGCAGAGTGTGTTTTGCATAGCCGCTTATGGGATCATTTAGCCCTTGTTGAGGTGTTCTTATGCCAGAGCAGTGGACGGATGTACGTCGCTGCTGTGGTGGACTTCACCCACCATAATTAGAGATCTATGAGTGTCAGGTGGAGATCTCTGTGCTCTCAGAGAAACCTCTGCCACAACAGCTCCCCCAAAATCACTGAAGCCATGTACAATGCACCCCTAAAACAAAGGTTTTTGAAAAATAAACTCAAGAAGCAGTAATTTTCTCCTAGAGCGTGGAGTTGTTTTAATAGTTTTTCTGTTTGGGATTACCAGGTTTACCCTGGTGGTCCCAGACAAGAAATAAGTACATCAGTAAGTCGGTCTTAAATAAAGAAGCTGAAGTAAGGTGGTTTGACAACAGGCTTTATATCACCGTCAACAGAAACAGGACTCTTAAATCATCAGTCTCCCAGAAGAAGCTCAGGGGCTTCCCGTAGCTCACCAGCACTATATAAATAGTTATCATAGGTGAAGCTGAACTTAGTACTAGATTTATCATAAGATTCTGTTGCCCTTGCATCACGTCCTGCTTGGCAGTATAAATCTAGAGTGATGAAAGGAAGCATATCACTTCTTGGCTTTGCTCTGCAGCAGGAAGTTGTTACATGGTAGATAGTGAGTGTTTGCATGCATCCACCAATGTATTTTGGCCCATTCCCAGATTTTCCAAGAATGGTAAACCTAGGAATGTATCAGAATTGTACGACTTCCTGATACAGATACAACACGGAGAAATATCAATATTTCTCCTGGCTTTTTCCTCTTTCTAAGTATGCTGCATCCTGCAGCACAAGAGGAAACACTGTTAGGACTGTTTTGTACAGGAAGGTGTGTCTTCCTGCACAAAATCAATTCTGCATGCAATTTAGGAACACTTGCAGCATGACACAAGTGTGCCTGCATTGGCGCTAACCAGCACACAGTGTGCTAGTAAAGTGAGAGAGCAGGAATGTGCCAAATCCTACTAGATATGGCACATTTATGACCTCTCCATTTGACGCAGCATAGCAAGTTGTTTTGATGAGTTGTGCTGCATCACAGTGGCAGCCAATGGAAGGGTTTCATGATAGCACTCAATGCACCATGTCAGCCTGTGGGGTCTGCCGCACGACCATCTGTCTCCACTTTCAAACTAGCAAAGTCACAAGGAAATTAGTAATGTTTTTTTTTTTGTTTTTTTTTTTTTTGTTCAAAAACCTTTATTTGAGCAAGCATAGAAAAATACAAGAATGGGCCTACAACCTCACGGGCTGGCCGCTAATAATAAGGCACAAGGAATAAATTAGAAATGTACTCCCGTGGTCAGGCACAAATCAAGTACCAAGCATTACTCCCAACATATCACAGAGCATATTGAATTTTGTTTTATACAAAAAGAAAAACAAACACTAAAAAGGCGAATGCACAGTAATCAAGGTCAGCCCAAAGAACGGAGGGGATGGTCAACAATCAGGAGAACATACCAAGAGCCCTGAGGCTCTAACAAGGTCGGGGGGGGGGAGCAGCGGGGAGAATCGTAAATTCACAAAACAGTATGAAAAGGTTCCGGGAACGCTCGCCTAGGGAGATAGGACAACATCAGTAGTGCCTACAAGGGGAGGGGTACAGATATCCCCACGATATTCATTCCACTGGCCCCAAATCTTCGTCCACGCCCTGGGTCTGCCCCTGGCCACATATACAGTCTTCTCACGAAACATGGACCAGTCCATGTTGTCCTCCCATTTCGAGACCTCAGGGGGCCTGGATGCGCCCCAGAGTTGCGCAATATCCCGTTTCGCAATCATGTAACCCAAGGTAGCCCATCTGGTCTGGGCTACAGAGTAGTCAGTGGGCTCCCACACATTCAACAGACACCGTCGTGGCTCCGGCCGCAGGGCAACACCAGTCACAGCAGTCATCACCTCAAGCACAGCAGTCCAGTAGGCCGCCACAACTGGGCACTCCCAAAGAATGTGTAAAAAAGTAGCACTCGACCCACAACCACGCTTACATAACCCATCCAGGGAAAAGTCCATTGTCACCAGACGCGGACCAGTGACATACACTCGATGAAGGATTTTAAGTTGAACCAAACGGAGACGGGCAGGAATGGCTACCTCCTTGGGAGAAGAGAGTGCCGATTGCCAATCCTCGTCGTCCAGTTCCAACCCATCGCCGACCCAAACCTCCCGAAGTCGGACCAATAAGTCTGCCCGATTATTGATCAGCTTCTTATAGATCAGGGAAATAGTGCTATCAGGCAGGTGCCCATCAAGGACACGATCTTCGAGGGGGGAAGACTCGGGCAGGGCCTCATCAGGAGTCAAGACTGAGGCGAGGGCGTGTCGGACCTGCAGATAACGAAAAAATTCCCTACCATTCAAACCGTATTCCGCCTGGAGGGCCTGGAACGACTTCACACTACCTTTCGAACAGACATCACCCACCTTACATATCCCAATCATATCCCAGCGGTCGAAGCCCTTAGTAGACCAGAGACACCCCAAACGTTCCGAGGCATAAAGCGGCGTCGCCAGTGTCATTCGATCCTCCCATCCCAAACTCACATTCGCGGCTCGCCACACAGTTACTGCAATCCTGGACGGGCCCACAAGATGGCGCCCGGCTGATCGAGAATAAAGCGCTCTATTAAAGTCCCCACCCGGCAACTGGAGTCTATCCATCTCGAATGCAGGATTTCGACCCGGTGAAAACATCACGTGATTAATAGCAGACAACTGGGAAGCCCAATAATATCGCTTGATATCGGGGAGCGCCATGCCCCCGTCGTACCAAGGGATGGTGAGTTTCGCGAGGGCAATACGTGGACGCCCGTCCCAAATCAATTGCCTTTGAAGACTCTCGATCTCTCGGAAATAGGTCTTGGGGATGTCGTCATAGGAATTCTGGAGCGCATAGAGGAACCGCGGCAAGGACATCATTTTAAACAAAGCCGCCCTGCCCAGAGGAGACAAAGGAAGCTTACGCCAACGGGCCACGTCCAGTCGCAATCTAAGCAACGGGGGGAGGAGATTACGCTCAAATCGGAGCGAGGGGTCCAGCGTAATGAAAATCCCTAAATATTTGAAGCCAGACTGGACCACCTGGATAGGAAGTCTGCTCGGCAATGGGGGTAAAACACCCGAAAGAACATACACGCAGGACTTGGCCCAGTTAATAACGAGGCCTGAGTTGGCACCAAATGAAGTGAGAACATCAAATAAAACAGTCAGAGATTTACGCGGGGAGGTGAGATATAAAAGAATGTCGTCCGCGTAAAGCGAGACGCGGTCCTCAAAGTCCGGTGACCAGCGAATCCCCTTGAGCGAAGGCTCCCACCGAAGCCATGCAGCTAATGGTTCCAAGGCGAGTGCAAAAAGCAACGGAGACAAGGGGCAGCCCTGACGGGTACCCCTGCCAAGGGTGAAAGGGGTCGAAACTCTACCATTTACCACTACTTGCGCCAGAGGTTCAGCATATAATAACTTGATCCAACCAATAAACTCAGGCCCGAAACCAAATTTCTCAAGAGCCGCCCAAAGATAAGGCCATTCCACAGTATCAAAAGCCATCGAGGCATCCAACGATGCCAAAATGGCCGGCTCCGTCAGAAGCCCCGCCCTCGCAATCGCACCGTGGAGACGACGTAGGTTAAGAGCCGTGTTGCGATGCAGGATAAATCCGGATTGATCTGGATGGACCAAGCCACTAATGACCGTCAGGAGGCGGGACGCCAGGAGTTTCGCCAATACCTTGGGCTCAACATTCAGCAGGCATATGGGCCTATAGGATGAACAAAGGTCCAGCGGTTTACCATCCTTGGGGATGACAACTATCGTGGCCAGTCGCTGATCATATGGGAGAATACCCCGTTCCCGGGACTCCAGAAACATGGCACGAAGATACGGCGCCACTCTGTCGGGACGCAACTTGTACAGTTCAATTGGCAACCCGTTCGGGCCCAATGCTTTGCCCGAACGGAGTGAACGGATGGCAGTAGCTATCTCATCAACAGTAAAGGGGGAATCCAACGCTACACGATCCAAATCGGAGACACTGGGCAGAGCTATATCACGCAATAGAAGGCGAGAGTCAGCCACATCCCTCACAGACACAGGGGTATATACCACACGGAAGTACTCAGCAAAACAGTCAACTATTCCAATCGGGTCCGTCACACTCTCACCACTCGAAGACTGAATCACGGGCACCACACGATTAGCTCTCTCCTTCTTATCCAGCCATGCCAGCAATTTACCCGCTTTGTCCCCCACATCATACAAACGACCCTGTTGCTCCCGAAACATCACTTTAGCAGCATCCGTGACCATAGATTTATAGGCAAATTGTTTCAGACCCAGGGCGTGGAGTTTCGCAGACGTGACACCCGATTCCAAAGCATCCTCCAATGCAGAAATCTCTCCCTCAAGGTCCACCACCTCCCTATTCCTCGCCCTCTTAGCTTCAACAATAAGGGAGAGGGCCTGCCCACGAATCACCGTCTTAAAGGCCTCCCACAGGGACACCGCTGAGGAAACCGACCCCTCGTTATCCAGAAAATATGCGTCCAAAGACTGAAGCAAAAGGCTGCGGGTCTCGGGGGAGGTAAGGTACCACGGATTGATGGGAGCCACCCGGCCCGCTGCCTCCACTACAACCTCAAAACGGAGCCAGAGCGGAGAGTGGTCAGAAATACCCCTGGGTAGGTGTACAATCTCACGCACCGCTGGCGACTGAGCCGCAGGCATCAGGAAATAATCCAGTCTAGACAGACTCCCATGGGCCCCAGAGTGAAAGGTGTATTGAAGCTGAGTAGGATGCAAAAGCCTCCAGCAATCCACCAAGCCAAAGGTATCCAAAAACCCACCCAACCACTGTTGGGCCGCAGGAGTATCTCTAGGGGGGTGGCGATCGTGGAGACCGGAGAACACCGAATTAAAATCACCAGCCAGAAAGAGAGTACTATCAGGGAGGTCCAACAACACACGGCCCAAATCGGAAAAGGTAGAAGTCTGCAAGCCGGGGGGCACGTAAACAGTAAATAGGGAGAGGGCACGACCCTCATAGCGACCCACAAGGACAGCATATCGCCCCCGATCATCCTGAATCACATCATCAATAGCTAGGGGGAGGGAAGCCCGAACAAGGATACCCACACCCCTAGAACCCGAGGTAAACCCCGAATGTGCTACGAGGCGATAGCCCCACCTATTCATCGCATGACAAACATTGCCTACCAAATGAGTCTCCTGCAGGAAAACAATATCAGGAGATAAACGTCGTATACATTTCAACACCACACTCCGTTTGATACGATCCCCCAGACCGTTAACGTTCCATGAAACAAATCTCAACCCGCTACCCCCCATCCCACCCAGCAAAGCCAAAACCCCCCACCAATGAGCATGACACAAGAAACATCTTCAAATACAGGATAAAGTCGCCTTGAGAACAGAACACACAAACAACGAACTTCCCAACCGCCCACCCCCCAAATAACAAGAAAACACCCCCCACCCTGCACCCCTGCAAAAAGCTAAAAAGCCACCCCAACCTGCAGTGTGCCTGTCGCCCAAGAACCCCTATTCTACACAAAGACCCCGGAGGAGGAAAGGCTCCGTCCCACCCGCCACCCCGATCAAGACCAGTAACGAGAAAAAGAACATACATCAAATCACATAAGCAGTAGAGGAACGTAGGCATACACTCCTGGAAAGAGTTATTCAAAACAAGGCACCAGGCAAAGACGAAATGTTCAGCTCTCTACACCACCTTCAGCACCGCCCGGGTGGGTATCGGACTCAGTCTCAGGAGGTCGGCCAGGCAAGGAGTCCAGCTAGTCATTCACAGCATCCGGCCGATCAAAGAAGAAAGTTCGGTCATTATACTCAACCCGCAGCCTGGTCGGAAAAAGCATAGCGTAGCGCATCCCCATGTCCCTAAGACGCTTCTTGGCACCACGAAATCCCATCCGCTGCTTCTGGACCTGTTGGGAAAAGTCCGGATAAAAGTTCACCGTGGCATTCTCAAAGGCCACCGGGCCCTTCACCCGTGATGCCTGCAGGATAGCGTCCCGATCCCTATAGTGGAAAAGTTTTGCAACAATAGGTCTCGGCGGGGCACCTGGCTTACCCTGGCCCCCCGGAACACGATGTGCACGCTCCACTGTGAAAAATTTACTAAGGCCAGATGGAGAAAGGTGGTTTTGGATCAGGTCTTCAACCAGGAGATCAACCGAGTGGGGTTCTGGATTCTCCGGAACACCAACCACGCGAACATTACAGGGACGTGCCCTGTTCTCAAAATCTTCCAAGCGCCGGGTCATGAAATCATTCACCCTACGGAGATTGCCAATCTCCGTCTCTATCTCAGAGACGTCCGCCGTGAGGCTGGATGATTTGATGTCCAATGACTTCACCTTTTCGTTCGTTTTTGAGAGATCGGCTCGAATTAAGTTCAAATCGATGGCCACGGTGTCAATTTTGTGGGCCAAGGTTTCATATTGTTGGCCTATCGACTCCCTCATGCCAGAAATGGCGCCCATGATGTCCTGCAAGGAAGGCTCCGTCGACGCATCCACGACGTGGTCAGACGCACTGGGACCGGGCAGGGCAGCTCCGGGGGACCCCTTAGAGTGGGTATAACGGTCCATGACGTTAGATTGGACCGGACCCCCGCGCAGAGGTGTCTTCGTCTTCCGCGTCTCCCGGTCCCCTCTGCCCGCCATTTTGGAGATGCGTCACAAGGAGATTCACCAGGGTCAACGGACCGGGCACCAGAAAGGGAGGCCTCGGGACCAAAGGACCGCAACAAGGGTACCACTAGGATAGGGACAGCCAAATAGGAGAATAGTCCAGCCAAAGGCCCGACAGCCGACTCGTGCCCTGGACCCAGCTCTGGCCCGACCCTCTCGCCGATGTCCCAGTCAGAGGCAGAATCGAAACCGAAACTTAAGAAGGGGACCCACAAGTCCAATCCCCCTGCCGTTGTTGTTCAACTCCAAGACGGCCACTGAACCTCACCCAGTCCCGGGCGCACCTCAAGGGCGGAGCCCAAAAGTTCGAATCACCGTAACTCAGGCACCCGGTGTCAAAATAAATTTCTGAAAGGTCCAGGTAGATCAGCCCAACGTCCTCTATACAAATCCTCGTGAAAAATCAGGATTTATGCAGGATATTATGCCGGGAGCGGCGGGGGTCCGGGGAGCGCTGTGCTCACGCGGCCATCTCGGATGCCCGCCAAGCTCCTCCTCCGAAATTAGTAATGTTGATGGCACGGCTCTGCCAGTCACACTATGTGTCTGAACAATGGGCAAGCCTTGGTGTATGTTGTTTTCTGATTCATATTGTTTCATTGATGCTGCTTTTTGCCCCGCTACACACCCACTTTTTCCCGCCACTGCCACCTTTCTGTTTCCCACCCGCTGCTGATAACCCCGCCCAGTGCCTCTCCTTCCTCCCAAGACCCACTTACTCAAGGCTGCAATGCAGTTGCAGCACACCAATGGCAAACCCATCTGCACCCGCCCACACCTGGACCACCTCAGCACCAGGAACACAGGATCTCGCAATACCCAAAGCTACACTGGTGCTGAATTCATTGCCTCAAGCCACTGACTCCGCTGTCGCACATTTCTACGCTCAACAGTAGGACTTTTCTCATACTGCCACTGTCTCTTCTCCCGCAACACCGAATCAACCACACATGCAACCGCCCGTACCATGCAAACCATGACTGCACCTGGACAGCTTCACTACCTTCTGCTCAACGCCTGATCACTTGGCAAGCACGCCACCGAGATATGGCACACCATCACCTCCCTCACCCTGACATACCAAGATCTGGCTCAATGCTGCCTCCGCGGCTGACATCGCCACAGTCAACGGTCACTAGATAGCAGACCGTGCTCGTATAAATGGACACAGAGGTGGAATCGTTATCATCCACAAAAAACAGCTACTGCACAACTGCTGCAGACGACACCACTCGATCATTGAGCATCTAAAAAAAAGATGGCAAAACCACCATCAGAGACACCCTCACCTACAGCCCTTCAGGAGCACACCCTGACTTATTCAACCCCATCCATGAATTTATTGCTACACAAGCCATCAACTCCAAACAATACATCTTCCTCAGAGACCTCAATTTTCACCTTGATGACCCCAACAACACCAACACAACCAACCTCCTCGAAAGCATGAAGAACATTGGTCTCACCCAACAACTCACCAACTCCACACACAACAGAGGACACACACTCAACCCTATCTGTACCACCAGCAACACAGTCAAGTACAGCCATGTGACCGAAATCACCTGTTCAGACCACTGAATCATCTACTTCTCCATCACAACAGCCGCACCACCAACTCCAAGCCGCCAAGCACCTCAAACTGCAGCTGGAACAAAATATCTAAAAACGAATGGACCAACGCCCTTAACACCTCCCTCCCTGACACCACAAGCAATATAGAACAGGCTGTTCAGAACTTCACTGCCGGGATCTCCAACTGCACCAACAGAGTTGCCCCGACCAAACCCACCGAACTCAAGAGATCCACCAACCATGCCAACTAGTACACCTCAGAACTGATAACCACCAAACACAACTGCAAGCAATTAGAAAGGAAATGTCGCACCAGCAAGGACCCCCCAGGCCGCACTACATTCATGCCATCGCTCAACCACTACCACCAGCTCCTGAAAGAAAGAAATCAAAAGATCACATTTAAGCAAGCTCCAACCACACCAAAGAACTCTTTAGCATTGTCAAGGAGTTCTCCAGTCCCTCAGCAACCAAACACATCATCACCCCTTTCCAGTACTCTGGGACACCCTGGTGGACTTCTTCCATGACAAGATCACCACCATCTACAAACCCTTCGACCCCAACCTGCCACCTCAGACATCCTCAGCCTCATCCCTCCCACAGATGCTAACTTCGACCACTGGATTACCACTTGAGATTAGCTAGCAACCACAGTCAGCATGCACTCTTTTTACTAAGGAGCACCCACAAACCTTTGCCTCCACTACATGTTCAACCTTGAGAACAGGACTATCAACAGGGAACTCTCAGTAATCTTCAACACCGGTCTATCAACAGGGAACTCCCAGTAATCTTCAACATTGCCATCAGCACAGCCACCTTCACCAAAGAATGGACACATACAGAAGTCAAACCGCACCTTCAGCAAAGAATGGACACATACAGAAGTCAAACCGCTCCTAAAGAAAATATCTGCTGACTCCAACAAGCTCAAGAACCACCTGGCCATATCTCTTCTCCCATGTCCTGCCAAAGTCCTCAAAAAGTTCATCAAGTGCCAGCTCATGGGATACCTGGACAACAACGATCTTCTGGACCCATCCCAATCCGGAATCCATTCGAACCACAGCACCAAAACCTCCCTGATCACAGCCACAGTAACATCAGAACCCTCCTAGACCGTGGGGAGATAGCTGCCACCCTGGCCACCATCGTCAAAATCCATGGGCTGAACATCATACCCTTGAAGACGACACCCAGATCATCCTCTCTCTGTCAGAAGAACCATCCACCACGAGGGTCAACTTCCATCTGTGCATGACCAGCATCACCAACTGGACGCAAAAAAACTGCTTCAAACTAAATACAGAATACTGATCTTAAGAAATGACTCCTGGTGGCTGTCTCAACTAGGGCCTTCACCCATTCCTACAGACTACACCGGGAACTTGGGCATTATCCTATATATCAAACTCACCATGTAAAAACAGATCAATGTAATCTCCTCCACCAGATTCCTTACACTTTGCATGCTCAGAAAGATCTTCAAATGGCTCCCTGTCAGCACCAGAAAAATCCGTGACTCAAGCCCTCATCACTAGCCATTTGAAATACATCAACACACTCTACAAAAGAATCACCACCAACCTCCTAAAGAGACTACTAACCATACAGAAATTTGCAGCCAGGCTCATCAGCGACCTCCCCATATGGACTCACATCACTCACCATCTCAAAAAACTCAACTGGCTCCCTGACCACACGAGATGTCGATTCAAGATGCTTACCTACGGCTACAAAGCCCTGCACCATCAAGGACCGGCATACATTAACCCTCGCCTGAGTTTCCACCAGCCCTCCAGACACTTGCTCTTCAACTCCCTTTCCTTTGCTCACCCTCGCATCCAACAAAGCAACAGTGGAGGACGGTCTTTCTACCTCAACTCTGGACCCCATCCTCTCAAGGAATTCAGACGGGGACTCAAGACCTGGCTGTACAACTGATTCCACCCAAGCAGAATTGCTCTGAGCGTCTGGATACCCTTGAAATGATTAGCAGTACTATACAAATCCGGTTTGATTGATTGAAGAGAGCAGGCTCTAGAACCAGAAATGAGCCAATTAAGAGCCTCTGTGCATGCAACTGTGTGTATGCATATTTATATATGTGTCTGTGTGCAGATATGTCTGCCGTTCTGTCCCTGGAAGCTATTCCTGGTGTTTAGTGCCACCAAAATTATACAGTGCTTGTCAGAACACCTTTCAGATGACCATTAGCCAAGCAGAAGCTATTGGGCCCAACATTGAGGATTGAGGCCTTTTACTTCTAATATCCCAAGGGCCTGACCTAAGATGGGCCCTACGCCACTGGGCTAAATAACCTTTCAGCTTTTGACTCTCATTGGTAGCACTGTTCAAGCAGTCCAAGGCTTCTTGGGAGTGCTGGACACAGGGGGTGAACACAAATAAATGACTGTTCAGTCAAACACTTGCTTTTATGAATAAAAGGAGTATTTATATACAAACGCAAATAAAAATACTACATTTGCAAACAGTACACGAAGTCCCCTGAGGTCAGGGCTCTAGTGTTTTATAGATGGTTTCCTGAGGTAGCAGCTATTCCCCATTCACTAAAGGTGACATTCAGGTCAGGACCCCGCCAGTAGTCCGAGTCTCAGTTGTACCAATCTGACCCTTTATTAAAGTCAAAAATGTTCGAGCACCAAAGCGCAATATGGTAGGCAAGTTCACGTAGGGCCGTTTGTCCCTTAAAAGAGTGTTATCCACACCAGCAGGACGTTAATGACTGAAGTCTATGAGTGCACCTCTTTTGCAGGTGCTGAAATTGTAGCAACTGCCTCTGCTAAGTTCATGTGGCCCGAAAGGGGCAATGGATTGGTGTCCATGAGTTCCTCACAGGAGGGCCTGATCAACGGTAGCCGGAAGGTTCTTGATGCTCCCCAGATGCCTAAATGTTTCTTGGGATCCTTGTCAGAGGAGAGAAGGTGCCACACTACTGGTCCTTAGTCAGGTTATGGGCCTGCCCGGTTCATCACGGTGCTAACCTCACTCACAACGACGGTCTCAACCAGACCACAATGCTTGACTTTTCCAGGTGGCCTTCGGCTTATGGGTCACAGCCCAATCAGTACTGCAGCAGTCGTCAAAGCATCCCCACCTGGCACACAGGGTCACCGTCTTCACTCTGTGCGCAGCCTATGACCCTATATGATTGGTAGCAATTTTTACGGCAGCCCCGCCTGGATTAGAGTTTTGCCAATTTAGCTCTGAACATGGGCTACTGCCCAATTGCCACAGCAGCAAAGTTGATGGTGGCTCCATTTGGCAAACAGGGTTGCTGAAATCCAACCTGCACATGGAAGATGACCTGAACAATGTAGCTATGTTCACAGCGACCCTCTTCTGGCTTATGGGGCTCACCAACACGTCCCTGCACATGGGCAATGACCCCATCGGTGCAGCAGCCATATCCGCCCACCTCTCTAGAAGGATTTAATCACCAGGATCCCGTACTGGACCTTTTTTCCTCCATCACTCTTCTCTTCCACTGGTGATTTAGGTTCGAGGAGTAGGTGGTCTTAGATTTCCTGGGGGATGTCCATTGTCGTTCATTTACAGAGACCAAATGTGATTTAGAGGCTGAGTCTTTGACATTTATGTTGGGGGTCTACTTCCTTTTGAAGTGCCCTTTCTTCTGCTCTGCCCTTCCTCCAGAAAGCAGTCTGTCACAGCATGAGCAACTCCAAATCTCATACCCCCACAACGTAGGCCATCAGAGTGACTAGATATTCACACCTGAATGTCAGCAGTGATATGTATCAGACAGTTATTGAAGGGCCTCAGCCCCATTCTCTATGATTGTCTTATCAGCCCCATCTACCTTCTGAGATGTGTCCAGGCCCCTTCCCAGTGACCTCTGTCTGAATCAAAGAGCACCCTTTGAAATGTATTGAAAAGTCTGCCTCTCTATTCCTTTGGTGTGTCCCATCCAGCTCACAGGAATGCATCCTCCAAATGTTCCTCTAGTTAGCCTTGGTCTCCTAAAATGAAACTTAGAGTCTTCCAAGAAATTGTACCATTCACAGGCCCATATACACTCATCACATGCATATATTATAAATAATCTGCACAACACTGCAATATCCCCGTATTGTACCAATCACAGGCCAAAATACACTCAGCACATGTATAAAACACTCGCACTGTGCAGCACTCCACACTAACCCGATGTACTCCAAGGGTAGGTTAAGCACACAGCTCACCTGCTGATCATTACATGGTATTTTGCCACCACTACGCTTGTGCTACTCACCTCTTCTCTTGGCAAAGGAAGTAGCCTTTCACTAGTATGAGTTTAGCACTTTGGGTGTCCCTTCTGGTCCAAAAAGCTTGGCTTATGTCATGGCACACACGCATGATCTGTGTTCACCCATGACAAAAAAATCAGCATCAAGGATCCAGGCATCATTACCGTTGGGGCTTTCAGGGCAGGGGTGCATGTCAAACATCATGCGAAGGACTTTTCCGTCCCAACATTGCTCTGAGGAGGTTCATCTCTGGTACAATTGTATCCATTATGGACTAATAGTGGCAATGGTATAATAGCTGTCAACCTTGCTATACTTTGGGCATTCCTGGTTTAGACGTGGATCACAGGCATTCCTCATTGACATAGAACACGGCTGGCTGAATTTAGCCATCCCTAACATAATTGTGGTTAACATTCTCAGTATAATGACCGTGACTGATATTTTGTGGGCATCCTGGCCATTATGGAGTGCAGTGGTGGCACACTGGTGAACCTCGTATTGTAGTGTCCATCAACAGCTTACTACAGGGCTCGATGGTGTTATAGTGAGCATCCATTGCCTATGATTTGTAATACCTGGCGTTGGAAGCTGATTCATGGTCATCCTTGCTGTATGGTGGACATTGGTGGACAAAAAATGATGGATTAGGAGGTGGCCTGAGAGGTTGCCTATGGATGAAAATAATTCAAGTATGAATCCTTCACCTTGTTGTTTTGTTTTTTTGACGCATCACTGTCACATTACAAATACAAGTTAATTAAATAAGAGAATTAATTAATGTTGTGCCCTGCAGTAAGACTATGAAAGCTCTTCACTCGTTACCAATTCACCTTTGGTTCAGCCCAGGATAAATAATAATATCCCTTTGTCATTAGAATTATTTCCACATAATTAAGAATTTACCACATTTGCCACTTAATCCACCGTCTGTTGCTTAATTTCCAGAGTGTGAGAGAATTTATATTTAAAGCTCAAACAGTTCAGACGTTACCAAAAAAATGCCAAACATGTTGCTTCACAGAGCCTTATCAATCCATGGTATGCAATAGAAATGTTTTTCTGGGGAAACAAAACTTTTTTACATTTCCACAGAAAAGAAACCTGACTCCTGCAGTAAACAGTTAATTTTCACCTGCAGGGTGGAAATTACCCATTGAAGTAAACTATTTATTTTTTGGGAACCGAGCTGAGTCTCACTCACACTGTGGGTGTGCTACAAATATGGCCACGTGGGGCACCTGCATGTACCACACACAGCGTGGCCCCCACTTGTGGACTGTACTCACTAGACACAGCATGGTCCTCACTTGTGCACTATACTCACCACCCACAGCGTGGCCCCCACTTGTAGACTGTACTCACCGCACACAGCGTGGCCCCCACTTGTAGACTGTACTCACCGCACACAGCGAGGCACTCACTTGTGCACTGTACTCATTACACAAAGCATGGCCCCCACTTGTAGACTGTACTCACCGCACACTGCGTGGCCCCCACTTGTAGACTGTACTCACAGCGCACATCGTGGCCCTCACTTGTGCATTGTACTCATCACACACAGCGTGCCCCCACTTGTGCATGGTACTCTTGGCGCACATCATCATCCTCACTTGTACAGTGTACTCACACACAGCATGGCCCTCACAGCAGGTCCTTCACTTGTGCACTGTACCCACCACACAGCGTGACCCTCCCTTATGCACTGAACCCACCACACAGTGTGGCCCTCCCTCGTGAACTGTACCCACCACACAGCGTGGCCCTCCCTTGTGCACTGAACTCACCGCACACAGCATGGCCCTCACATGTGAACTGAACTCACTGCACACAGTGCGGCCCTCACTTGTGCATTGTACTCACCGTACACATCCTGACTCTCACAGCGTGGCCCTCACTTGTGCACTGTACTCACCACACAGCCTTAGGACCCACAGTGTTCTGTTACCACCATTGATGCTGTCATTGGACATGCCATATGTGGTGCATTTCAATTTCATCTGTCGAGTCAGTGTTAGTTAGGGAAGGCCCTTCACTCTTGCCTTGTGACAATCACGAGGAGAAGGGTCTTTATTTCTGCTCTTTGCATTGTGCAGCACATATAGATAGAGGAATATGCCTCTCAGGATTGTGTGCAGGACGGTGCCCCTTCCTGCACAAAAATAATCCTGCAAGTAACACAGGCACCCTTGCACCATGGTGCATGGGTGCCTGCATTGGGGCTAGGCTGCCAAATGGCACCAGCACAGAGGAAAAGGCAGGAATGTCCCATATTACCATAAATACAGCGTATTACTGCCCTTTCCCTGTCACGCAGTGCAGCGTAGCAAGGTGACTTGCTGCACTGCGTGACTTTTTCAAAAACAGGCCCCATAGTGGCTTGACAAAGGGGTGGCTGACAGCTTCCTGGGGATGACGATCTCTGAGAGGCGGTGGAATATTCTGAAAGTGGTCTGGGGTGTCCCCGGGATGAGTGAAGGTGTCTAGTGGCTTGCTGAAAATCTCTGCTGGGCAGGCAGGCTGTGGCTCTGAAGGCCATGTAATGACTAGCGGGGGCCTTTGAATGTGGATTGAGGGGTGGCTGACTGGAGGAGGTCCTTTTGAGTATAGAATCATACACTGGGCGGCCTGAATGCCACTGAGGGTCTCTGAGGGCCTGCTGGCAGTGTCTGGAGGTATGCTGAGAGTTTCTGAGCGACAACTGCCTGAGCACTGCCTTGGGAGTTTGAATGCGGATGAATCTGATAGCCAAGTGGTGGAGTTTGAAGGCTGGCTGACCCTTAAGGTCTCTGAGGGCATACTAAGGATCTCTGGAGCTGGCCCAGAGTATCTGGGGGTGTTCCGGGCATGTTTGAGAGTTAGCTGAGGCATCTGAAGGCAGACAAAGTGTCTCCAGGGCTTGGCTGGGGGATCTCCAGATGGAAGTGTCAGAGTACAAGCTAAGGACACTGTGCCATGGAATGTTGTTGGATGTGATTGGCATACCTGATAGAAAGATAAGGGCCTTTGAAGATGAATAGGACACTGTCCCCCCACAGAGGGCAGACTGGTAGCGTTTGGGCCAACTGGGAGTGGCAGAAGCAGGAACGATGCAAACGGAATGGAAGCCTGGTCATTTTATTGGAAGGTCAGTACCCTTGATGGGCAGTGGTTAATTTCCAGATTCAGAAGGGAAGAGGCTAAAAACACTGCATCCCTTTTGTCCAGGTCCGAGCATGTGCTGCTGCTAAACATGCACCTCTGAGCTGGACTCTGCTGGAGATAGGCATTCGCAGGTTTGTTTGCCGACCACAGTGCTCGGTGGAAGTCCTTCTGTATGAAAGCCCCACAGCTGCTCCTGCATCTGCTTTTCCATCATGTACAAAATGCCTTCATTTTTTCTGATATAAGTTTCAGTAGCGGGATATTTCACTGTCGTCACAAAGAGTCCATTTTTAAATTAGTCTTGTATTTAAATATAGATTTTATTTCATTCAATTTAAGACATTTCTACATCACCTCTTTTTTGATTTTCATAATCTGATTGTACGACTTCTCTTTTTTTCGCTTTGTGGTGCTCGCTTTAACATGTCACACACCACAATACCAATTTAGGTGGGAGACTCTACATTCCTTAAGGTAGAAATATGTAATTTACCTTTCTATTTTTTCAAAACGTCCTTGACTCCAGTGCAAGCTGATGGGGGAATTAAATCATTCTTGCCAGCACTACTGATAGGTTCCCACATTTGAGTCACTCCTACCACCTACTGGGTTACGCAGGCCATCATAAAGCTTTTCAGGACGCGGGTAAGATGGAGTATTTTCTGCACAGTGAGCTCGGAAAGGTTTAAAAACAAACCATTTCCCACCTAATAGAGGCTGCATAAAGCTCAGAGGTCCATCAGCTTCTTGATAAACGTTAGCTTAGCCAGAGTGGTGGAGCTGGAATCAGGCAATAAGTAATAATAAATCTTCCAAGCTCACACAGTTTAAAGGTTAGTGGGAAAAATGCCACCTGCATTACTGCACAGGGCTGCTCAATCCATGGCATGTGATTGAGATGCTTGTCTGGGTAACCAAACCTGTCTTTCCATTTCCACGGAAACATTTCTTCTGTAAAAAACAATACTTCACTTTTACCTTCACCCTTAGGCAAAGACCTTTGAAAGTAAGCGATGATTTGTGTGGACAGAGCTGCGGTTCTGACATAATGGGCATGATTCATAAAGGTAACTTACGCTTTTAAGTACATTTGCTAATTTTCTTTTTTCACAACTGCCACTTTTGGAGTACTGACACATTTATAATAAGTTACTAATTTGCAGCAATTCCAGCATTACACATGGCCAACCACTGGTATTGCAACACCATCTCACAGAAACTGATGGAAGTAGGGACTTAACAATGAAACCCCTAGGGAGTAATGTTAAATGTAATAATTTTAAAAATATATAACTACAAATATGAATTAATATAAATTGGTGTTAAAACAATATATACAAATAGTACATATTTATTATTTAATTACAAAATATTTAATACATTATTTGTATTTGCTATATTATGTAACATTACATTTTATTAAAAATAATTACATTCCCTTCAAGTCATACTGCACATAAGTTTCAATAATTACTAATGTACATTTCAAAAATGAATTCAGGTGGGGATTTAACTTTTTAATTTAAACTTCAGAATTTTTTTTAAATTTAGGATCTGAATTGGAAAGATAGTGCAAAAGCAGAAAGTCAAAGTTCCAACCGGACTGTCCTAGCAGAAGCTACTCGATGGTCCTCAAACGACCGTTTTGGGAAGCAATAACACTCCCACTTGTTTCTTGATATGCAATAACATCCAAAATGGCCCTTGATACCGAAATCCCGCTTCCTAAAAGATTCAAGTAAGGTTCCTTTTGTTGTGGCTTTCAGTCCTGTGAACAACACCTTTACCCCGATCCTGATCATCATCATATATAGCTTTTCTTTTGTTCTAAGCATTCAACAAACACCATTTAAATAACAAAAGCAGAGAGGCAACAGAAAACTGTTGCCTCTCTACTTTTGGTATGAAATGTGTTTAACGTATGGTCAATGTGTAGCTGGCCATTGAGGTGGGCAACGATGTTTGTCTATTTTAGTGACTGCTTCAGGCAGAGCGTCATTTAACTCCCTGGCTGTCTTCCTTCCTTGTATTTTCTATAACTCTAACGTTCCTGACACCGCGATGTTGAGAAATTATGACAAGGGGTTTGAATGTGGATGTGATATATCACATAACCAAGTGGGGTTGCAGGAAAAATACTTACTCACCAAACTATCATCAAAATAATAACGATTAAAAAAAATATTGTCATCCTATACTTTTTTTGTGACCTTAACCTTTTTTGATTTTTTATTTATTTATTTATTTTCATAGTATAACAACCATAAAATACATCACTATTTGCACAATGTTACAGAATTCTCTATTTTTTGATGGCCTTTTGAGATGATACATCCCAAAAGGCTTTTTCCCATTCGCAAACGGAAAAAAGGCTTGATACATATGGCCCTAAATAATCCGCCAAGAAGTATTTGGAACAAGAATGTGGGTACCTGATTTTGGTTGTGAAGGCACAGTGGCAGATGAAAAACCTTTTGACATCCATAACGTTTTGGCTGTTTTATAGGACCTAAATGAATCCAGGGCACTACAGAGTAATGTCTAGGTGAAAAGGACTACAACTGGGGAAGCCAAGTCTGTCCTGGCAGGACCTGTCTGGATCCCAAAAATTGGGGACCTGGTCAGAGAAAAAATGGTAGACAAAAATTAATTTGAGCCATCATACAGAAAGCCTGTACTTGTCCTGTCAATTGAAGAACCAAGAACAGTACTTCTGCCACCACTAGCCAGTAAAAAGATTTGTCTAAATTGACCTAGTCAAACCACACTATGTGGCCGATACTAACTCGGGAGTTACAGACACCCTCCTATCGCAACTATAAAAGAAGTTCAAACAGAAGGACTCATCACGTTTTCAGGGTCACCTGCACGGAATGATGGACTATGCAACAATGCCATGGAACTCGCTCCTCTTGAAGCAGAAGATCAAAATGAGAACTCAACTGAAAGACAAATTTCAATTCGACCAAACACGGATATCTACATCAAAATGCCCCAAAAAGAGCAAGCTGCTTCCACAAGACCTGCGGAATTACCGAAAATTGATCGAACTGCATCTGGCTATTTGATTGTCATTGATATTTTTTAATTGGATCCAAGTAAACCTGAAACGTTGCCAGGCCCAAAAACTCGTATACAGCGATTTAAAGATTTCCTGAACCTTATTAAAAAGACTTACCTGGTATCACCTTGGGTGGAACTCTGGGTATCTACCGGAACTGTCTTTAGTATGCTTATAAATGAAACTTATCTTCGAGAAAGCTCTGCAGCATAAAAAGAGAATGTGATTCTGAAACCGCATCTATCATCACACTGAAAAGAAAGACCTATCCTCAGTGAACATTACAGCAGTTCCTATTCCTGATGGTATAGTATGGGACAACCTTTGATTACGATATATTTGGCCCGACAGTACTTTTAAAAATACTACATTTATTTAAAATTTCATTGAGTGGTATCATTACCTCCAGTACATTTTTCGATGATTGGGATAACGAAACTGTAAAAAATATGTTGTCTGATTTAGAAAAATCTGCTGATTTTTCTAATACTGAAATGTTAGAAGACACAACAGACTTTGTAACGATGTATTGCTATCAACATTATGGTCATCACTTTCTGAATAAATCTGCTAATTCCAGTAAAATGTTTTTACATACCACCAATGGGAACATTACCAGACACCACTGAAAAACAGTTCAAAAACATTTGCACAGAAATATCTGTATTCTTCAGGGTTTAACACATCAGAACCAGCCTCAAATTAGTATAAGGTTGCACCAACACCAGCACAGAAAATATGTTGACAAACACCAAACAGATTCATGGCCCAGTTGTCTGAACAAGGTTTCCACTTTTGGAAAGACACCATAGACTTAAAATCTGTCTGGGGTACAAGATACTGGCAGGTCAAAGGAACAAAGGCACTATTTATAGCATGCCTGATTCCTCAACAAATGATGTTTTTGAATGAAACAGTGCAACAAACAACCTGTCTTGAATTGGTCGGGAACAAGGATTTGAATACACCTCGGTTGACCGCACCATCACACACTGAGGGTAACATAACATCACGAGAAGAGGTTCCACTAGATGACATCATGCAATACAATAGATCAGACCCCGTTTGGAAGGGATAGTTGATTTGGCCCACAGACACCAATAGCTGTCAAGAAAGATGCTTGGGTAAAACCAAAGGATTTAGTATCAACAGGCCAGATCCACGTTATGTACAGAGACAACACCCAGGGGTAGTGACATTGTACTGTGTTGGGAAGTTATGCCTCGATTGGCTAAAGACCTCAACACTCACACATGTGAAACAACACTTATCCTTACTTACAGAGGATGTGGACCTAATGGATTTTTTATTAGGTCCTAGGAAGCCACGTCACAAACATTTCTACTGTCTATAATAAGATTTGGAAAATATCACAAAAAGAGGCAGCGGAAAGATTACGAGAAATAGATTGTATAAACCTACAGAAAATTCTAGCAGTGGTCGACAATGGGATAACAACACTAACCTCAAGGCTATATTCAGTGGGCAACATTGTATCTTCTGATATTGATGTACTAGAACAGGATTTGTCCATATTACAACACGGCATTCACAACTACGTTCTATTATGTTATTAAGCTGGACGCTGCAATCTTTGCACGCAGGCTATGTTCCTTGGCATTTCAGTACGTCTCTATTTTCTTCGTACAATTTGACAGAAAAACAGAGAGAAACGGCACAAAGGGGAGCAAAATACACAAAGCTGCGTTTTGAAAACCTGGATAGATTAGCATTAACAGTGGCAGAGTCACCGTCCACAGAATGGTTAATCCATGCCCACATACCTCTTCCGGTCACTACTTTTCAATTTCAATATTGCCATGAACAAATGCAGGCAGGCAGATATGAAGAAATGGCTAGGGAATTCATCAAGGATTCTTGGAAATTGCCGTACAGATTTCGCTGCCGGAGTAGGGAAAAATAATTGTTTCTAAGCTGTACTAACTGCGAGACTACTTTAAGTGGATCACTTGTTTGCCAGTATATAATACTTCATAGGTCCTATAACGGTTCGGTAGCAAACTTATCCTGTCACTTAAAGGGTGCCCCAGCCGCCGTAATCACTCCAGTGTTCAGGATACTTTCGAATGGGAGTTACTTGATGCTGAACGATCAAGGTTGCTGTGGGATGCTTCCGGGCATCGCATATCTGGTAACCGTGAGTTCCAAGGTGACTTGTTGTATGCAAGTATTGTTTCCACCAACATATACAGTCAGGGAGACGCCGTAAGGGCCTTCACTTAATGTTTCATTAATACGGTTTGAAGCTTCGAGCCAAATGAAAGCCATGCTTATACAGAAATCCGTGCCCTTAACCTCCGCTCGAGAGACTTTTGATCTTCAAGTCGCAAGGTCTTCAGCAGAGATATAGGCACTTATACGTACAAATTGCCCCTTTCATTTTGCAGAAATTGTAATTCGTATCTTTAACATGTCTGAAACGACAGGCATCATCCACCTATTTAAGATCATAGATTCTGGACTATTAAGCACCTTTCATACGGTCATCGGAGTTATACCAAACCTTTTACACTCCGTATCTTGAAGCATATTTGGAGGGCTGCCGCTGATCCTGTTTCTAATAGCAGGTATCCTGATTGTCATTTTCTGCTTCAGAATGGACGTCCCAGTCACCAAGGAGATGGAAACAGTACTCCTGGAGCGAAAATACCTTAATCGCATGGTAAAACATCTAGGCACACCTAGCCTACGTGCATCTTGGTCCTTGTAATTTAGACCAGTTTGGATGGACTCCATCTTACCTGTCCCCCGATGCCTGTTCTGCAGAGGAGAATGCATGTTGGATCTCTGTCTGACAATCCCATCATGTGTGTAACCAGACGTTGAAGCTTTACTGGACCCGATAACGGCCCATGTTCTGCAGTGTTCCCGGCCTATTCCTATGTTGATGGTAGCATTCCTAGAGCCACCACAAGCAGTAACTGCTCCTGTTGGTATGGACATTGGCTCCTTCTCTGACACCCAGGCCTTGGATGGTGCACAGGCTGTCCAAGCATCGGTTGTGGACAGTACGAAAGATCATCTATGCTCAATTGATATAATCTGCAAGGTGTTGCAGGGACCGTCGACTGCAGAGGCAAGCAACGAAAATGTTGCGTCTACCAGCCAGGACACATAAACATTTGACTCACTTAGCCCGTCATCTTCTGGGAACATTTTTCACTTTTAAAAAACAAACAGAAAATTGAACTCCATATCAAAATTGACATTCTTTTCAAGCATATATGGCTTTCAAATGCTTGTAGTGTTTCGGACTATACCTACGGACATACTTGAGCTATAGCTTAAGTATCAATTTCCATTTTCATCCCCTTTTTAAAACTTTTTTAGAACGTTTTTAACTTCTTAAACATTGTTTTTATCACAAAGAGAAACTAATGTTTTACCTATTTGCGTACAAGTATCTAGTCCACCTAGTAGTACGTTTAGAATGTAACTATGTTGCCCATTCAGAAGAGGAGTGGGTGTTACATTCCATATAGGTACCAAAATATAGGCCTCAGTAGTTGCATTACCCTTCAGCTATATTCTTCCCTACATTACACTTTTCACTGTTTACAGGGACTGACCTTTTACCTAGATACAACACTGCATTCAGAACGCTGGTTTTCCCTAGTTTGAAATCTCATACATAATGTATAAGGATTCTTGGAAGCACAGCAGGACTACATCTCCTTGATCTGAGAGCAGCATTTGATACGGTAAACCACCGTATCTTGATCTATCGCCTCAGAAACATAGGAGTAGCTGCCACTGCACTGCAATGGCTGCGCTCCTCTCTGGAGGGATGCTTTTTTCAGATTTTTGCAGGAGACAAGAGTTCTGAACCTCTGCCTCTGTTGTGTGATGTCCCTCAGGGCTCATCGTTGAGCCCTACTCTTTTCAACATATATATGGCCCCTTTGGCGGCAATCGTGGCCCCATTTGGAATACATATGGTGACGTACGCCGTCGACACCCAATTGGTTGTGGCGCTTACCAAGCAACGCAGCAGCCTAATGCCCTTCACTGTTGACTTACGAAAGTCTCTAAGTGGATGGGGGCGTCCCACATGAAGCTCAATGGTGATAAAACCGAGATCAGGATTCGGGGAAACCCTTTAAATGTAACAAAAGGAACCATGTGGCCAGCATGCATGGGCCCAGTCCCGGTCCCTAAGACCGAAATCAAGAGTCTGGGCATCTGGTTAGACCAGAACCTGACACTCAACGTGCAAGCAAGGAAGACTGTCGCTATTTGTTTCGGCCTGCTTAGAATGGCCAGAAAAGAGCTTCCTCTCCTTCCTCCCCAGCCAAGAAAATCCTAGTCCATTCACTGATACTCTCAAGGATAGACTATGGAAATGCACTTTACTTAGGGGCCCCGACTGCAGTAACCACTAAACTGCAAACGGTTCAAAACTGTGCAGCCAGACTTTTGCTAGGCATGCCAAATTGCCTCTTAGCCAAACCTGCCCTTCACTCTCTTTACCAGCTGCCATTAAAAGAAAGAGTACGTTTTAAAGCCCTCTGTATCGTCCACAAGTCCCTGCAAAGCGAGCAGGCAACTCCGCTCGGACAAGCTTCACTTAATTGAAGTCCCAAGAATCAAGAGAGACTGAGGTGGTGGCCGACCTTTTAACCCCTTAATGTAGCAAAACTTTGGAACGCACTACCGCTGCATCTCCGTAGGGAACCTAGCCACCTTGTCTTCCAAAAACAACTGAAAACTCTTCTGTTTCCCTAAATCTCTTCGCTCTTGATCCTGGTCTGCTCAGCGCTGGGAGGCCTCCGGGTAGCCATGCACTATATATGTGTCCTTTTGATTTCACTTAATTTCATCTATGTATAAAGTTCATGCTCAACGTTATACTTAGGCTAAAACAATAATACAGCAAGGTAGGACCCCTGGGAAGACCTATGGGTATATATACACCACATCTTGCTAAGATAGACAGAGGAGACCAAGACTTCCTGGATGACACACTGACCAGAGATGCTGAGGTTCCTGCATGCAGACACTCCAGCTTGCAGTGATTTAACACATACCTTGGGGGGTGTCCAACTCGAGACCAGGACGGGGTCCCACAGTCTCTCACTTCAGGCACTGGGTTGACTAAATCCTAGAGGTATTCTTGGCTGAGTTTTTTGTAATGATGAGGGAAATTCAGTTGTCTAATAATTTTGGCCTCATATCCAGTCTATTGCTGGGTAACAATGCTTCCACCCTTATCTGCTGATTTGATAATGATAGACTCTTCTCTTTTAAGACTGAGTAATGACTGTCTCTCTAACAAAGAAATATTGTAGGAAGTGAAGGTCTCAATCATTTTCAAGTTGTTAATGTCCTCCAGCACAGCTTTTGTAAATTCAGGGATCTCTGAAGGCATTAGAGCATTTGTGGGTATGAATGATGACTTTGGTTGCAAATTGGACATCTGAGTAGTCGATCCAACATTCTTGTCCTGAAAAAATATTTAAGTCTCAGAAAAAATTATGCAGTTTTGTTTGTATTTTGAAGAAATCTGTCCTCTCTGTGATCACATAGGACAATTCTTTACTCAGAAGGGATATTTAATTCCTATTTATCTCATGGAGTAAGAGATTAGAACCTGGATTGACTCCTTCTTGCTCAGTAAAGCCAACACCTGGTGCCTCAATGGTGGCAGCATATGGGGTCTCAAATTGCCGTTATTGAAGGTCTTTTGGCATTGCTCGGGCCCCACGTGTAGTACTGCCTGAGCATCTGATGTTCACCTGCATATTGATTCAATGTTCTCAACTGGTTTTGGTTGGTGCCTTTTCCTCGCTGGGCTTGGCCTAAAAAATTATTTGTACACAGAAGAATACATTGCTAAAGTAATGAGCGGACCGTCACTATGTTCTACAAGCAGCTCCACTGTCAGCACTAAGCCAAGGCAGGTACTTCTTGAGCATTTAGAAAATGCTAGGAAAAATCATGTACAAACAGAACTGCTAACTGTTATACCTAAGCTAACATTACACCACAGGGATTAATAGTTCGCAACATCCGAGAAATATTCCGAGAGGATAAGAAATGTAAGGGTGGTTTCTGTCACATGTCCACCACCTGCTCCAGACACTGGATGGTACTGGGGATAGAAACCACTCTTGAACATAGCAGAATAGAACTACAAGAAATTGAGATCGAGAAAAGGAACTCTTTGGGTGTGAAAGTCTGGAAGAATTCAAATTAGCTTTTTAAAACCTAAATAAAACAATCCAAGAATGTAATACCTTTGAATTAAAGAAAAAGGCTGATAAGGTCCAAAAGGACATACCCAACTATAGTAAGGAAAAATCATTCTCTTCTCTACATGAGGATTGCTGTTTCCAAACACAACCCACAAGGAAGAATGTTACTTGGGGCAGGTACAAAAATAATAAACTCTTAACATTCTCAGACTCCTCAGCCGGATCAAAATCTTCGGACGACGCGGGACAGGGACCGTGTTTTGGTCAAGGGATTCAGCCAACAAATCATTTTTTTAAGCCAAGCCCAGGGAGGAAAAGGCACTAATCGAAACCAAAGAAGAAAATGGAATTAATATGCAGGCGAACGTCAGATGCGCAGGCAGTACTACACTTGAGGCCCAGAGAGCTAATAGATGACACACAAAATCAAACAATGCCAGAAGACCAGCAATTTGAGACACCAGATGTTGTCAACATCGAGGCACCAGGTGTTGGCTTAAATGAGCAATGAGTCATTCTAATTTTTTTATCTCTCACACCATCAGCTAAATACAAATGAAATATCCCTCTGAGTAAAGAATTGTCCTATGTGATCATAGAGAGGACAGTTTTTTTCAAAATGCAAATGGAACTCCATACATTTTTTAGAGTTCTAAGACTTAAATATTTTTTTCAGGACAAGAATGTTGGATCGACTACTCAAATGTCCAATTTGCAACCAAAGTCATCATTCATACCCACAAATGCTCTGATGTCCCCAGATATCCCTGCATTTGAAAAAGCTGTACTGGACAACATTAACAAATTGACAACTATTAAGAACCCTCACTCCCGACAATATTTCTTTGTTAGAGAGACATTCATCACTCAGTCTTAAAAAAGAGAAGTCCATCGTTATCAAACCAGCAGATAAGGGAGGAGGCATTGTTATCCAGGAAAGGACTGAATATGAGCCGAAATAATTAGACAACTGAATAACCCTCATCATTACAAAAAAACTCAATATGAATCCACTAGCAGAGATCAAGCAGTGGATACAAGAACTAATTATGAAAAGACTTGATGATAGTTTCCTCTCCAAATTTGAATTTGAATTCCTTAACAAGAAATGTCCCAGAACCCTGGTCCTTTATACGCTGCGAAAATACACAGGGATACCTCCAATCCACCAGGCAGACCAATTCTATCAGGCTGCGGCTCAATCTTAGAACCAGTTGGTGAATACATAAACTCCTTTATTAACACCTTCAATGCTAAGGCAATTCCCGCTGGGTGCTGAGCTTTGACATTTCCCATTGTTCATGACAAGGTCAGCTCGTCATAAGCACAGCTCCAGTGTACTGCATGACCAGCTGGCCTTGTCATTAGCATGGAAGTGGTTAAGGAATTTGTCCCTGTGCTGGTCATGTATGTGAGAGACAGTACTTACATGATCAACCTCATTGAAGGATCAGAATACAATACTGCAGAAGGTATTCTAGTTATACTAGATATAGAATCCTAGTATACGAATATTCCCCAAAAGGAAAGTAGTGAGGTAATAAAAAAGTCCTTGATTTACGCCCTACCTCGTGCCATGTTCTCACGGCATTTATCACGGATCTCTTGAAAATTGCAATAATTACTTCATTTATTTATAAAAACATTTATAGAGCGCGAACGAAGGCCCTTGGGCATCTCGGCGCTGGAGTTACTGCAATGTGTTGAGCCTCATCAGACAGGAGATCATTGGTTGAAGAGCCATGTTTTTAATTGCTTGCGGAAGATCCAGAGGGACGGGCTGGTTCTGATCGACTCTGGTAGAGTATTCCACAATTTGGGTGCGGCTACCATGAATCTTCTGTCCCCCCAAGAAACAAGTTTGGTTCGGGGTACCATTAGGTCATGCTGGGAGGATGAACGTAGCGTTCTTGAAGGACGGTAAGGAATAAGGTTTTGGACAAAGAACGCCGGTCCCACGTTGTTCGAAGCCTTGTAAACCAGGCAGAGGGACTTAAACATGACTCTCCTTCTTACTGGCAGCCAGTGCAGCTGTCTTATAGTGGATGCGGCCGAGTGATGTTTGGGGATGCGCCCTAGAAGCCTGGCAGCGGAATTCTGAATGGCCTACATTTTCCAAAGCACTCTCTCCTGGGCACCTAGAAACAGTGCATTGCAGTAATCCAGGGTCGACAATACAAGGGAACTAACCAGTGTTTTGCCGACACTTCATGTTCAAGTCCACAAACTCCACATACTACCAACAATGCTCAGGAACATCAATGGGGGCAAATCTTGCTATTCTGCATGTTGGTAACTTGGAACAACAGTCCATCACTACCAGACATAATCTATTTCATGAGAACATTAAATGCTGGAAGTGTTATATTGATGAAATCTTTATGATCTCGAAGGGTACTGAAGACCAACTTAAACTGTTTAAAGCATTTTACATAGCTGTCAATATTCCATCACCTTTACCTACAACATCAATAAAGAAAGGATTCCCTTTCTGGATCTGGAGATGAAGAATAAAGAGAATGAATGATTGCGAGCCTATACAGGAAACCCACAGAAGGGAACATGCTATTACAATACAAGAGTTTCCATCCTAGAGCTCTAAAAGATTGGCTTCCATTTGGCCAATTCTTGAGATTGAATAGAAATTGTACCAAAAAGGAAGATTTTTTCAAAGAGGGAAACATACTAAGAGAAAGAGGATATCCGAAAAGGCTAATCAAAACGTTTATACAAGCATTGGCATAACCAATAGGTCTCGCCTTGGGACCTTATAAGTGTTTGGTTATCCAGCACAATATCCTTGGTGCAACAACATCAACTGTTGCATGGATAAACACTAATAAGGTCCCAAAGGCGAGACCTATTGGCTATGCAAATGCTTGTTCTTCGTAGCCCCTGCAACTGCTGCTAAATGGCACGGTTGTTAATGCCAAGGCTGCAGAGCCTAGACTCAACCTCATGCCTCCTTCCTTCACACCCTACTCTTAACGCCTATTTATCGCACTCTTCTTTTTAGGTCTGGCCTAGTGGTAGCTCTAGTACTCACACTGGCATCATAGATACAAAAAATTATAATACAAATACAACATATATACATACATATATACATATAAACACTATAGGTTACTCTCTTCATGCGCTGGTCTGTTCACGTCATTTACATTATGTGTCTGTCCAAAACACACAGTATGGTGCAAAGGGTCAGACCACTTCAGCCACTGGTTCTCTTTACTGCGAGGGACTGCAATTTATTTGTGCACATACACCTAAAACTTAGTCCCGTTCAGTCAGTCAGTCAGTCAAAGAAACTTTATTCGGTTATTTAAAACCATAAAAGCAAGACATGGTATACAAAACAAGTTTAAAATTCAATTAAACTTATATAAAAAGACATTACTACACTTTCATAAAAAGCACAAAAAAACGAATATTATTAAAAATAGATGACTGTAAGAGCAAATTTACATGGTGTCCAACAAAAGTTATACAAGTGTCAAAATTTGGTTTTTAGAAATAGCAGCCATTCTTAGTTTATTTTGTCTGGCAGCTGCTGCCAGAAAACAAGCTACCCCATATGTTGTCTGTACCGAGTTCAGCATCTGTAAATGTAATAATGCTGGCCGTACCTGGACAAAGTTCAATTTTTTCAGAATAGGTACCAGGAATTTTTTGCGAGCCACCAAATAATGTTCACAAAGCATAACTAAGTGGAGGGTGTCCTGTATGGAAAAACAGTCGCAGGTACAGGGGGGTAAGTTCTCTGGTGAGCCCCACTTTGATTGTGAGCCAAGCACAAGGTGTATTAGATTGAACCTGAACCTTATGAGTAAAAAGCGATGGTAAGGCTTAGTAACATATTTCAAGTAAGGTTCCATGGCTAAAGTTGAGGAGAGTTGAAAAAGTGATCGTACCATTGGTTTACCTAATTCTACCGTTTCCCTTTCAGCCTCCAACAGGTTTTGGAAATGCAGCTTGACCCACTTTACATCCTCTTTTTTTAAATTGTGGGGTAAAGAGTACATTTCTGGACGCCCAAGTCTCGCGCATGCCGCTCTAACATACGCCAGCCACGGGATGTTATTGGCTTTATCCAGAGACAGACAATCTTTGAGGATGCAATGATTTAAACTGATTTCCTCGTTTGTCCACGTTTTAACCCAATATATCACTGGGGCCATTTTTAAGAGGTCAGTAACGTGACCCAAGCCTAATTCGTTATGAATTGTGTGTATAGGGGAAGATTTAGGTAGTGATAATAAGGCTCGCAAAAAATTATTTTCTGAGATCTGAATGCCTGGGCATGAAACATAGCCCCATATGGCAGCCCCATAAGAGGCAATTGCCAAACATTTAGCTTTATAAATGCGGGTCATAGCTTCCATAGGTTTTGATCCCAGTTTTTTAGAGAAGTGCAGGAGGGCTGTAGTGGATCTAATAACTCCATTCTGTTTTAATCTCATTTGTGCACCCCATGTTCCTTTCTCATCGAAGGTGACGCCCAGATAGCAAAAGAAAGGGACCCTGGAAATTGGTGAACTATTACAGCTAAAAGATCTGATCTTCGTGTGTTTTTTCCGTGAGCCTGTAACCATAACATGGGATTTGGTCGAGTTGATTTTAAGATCGAGAGCTTCCATGAAGTCCCGTTCAGCGCCAGGGTTAGTAGCTTATTCTCAGATTTTGTTTTTGTTTTTATTGTATGTTTTTCTGATTGATATTTTTATCTTTACTTACAAGCATATACACTAAACCTTTAGACAGTCACTGACAATGCTTAATGCAAATGTCTGCAAAAAAGAGCTTAAAAAAAAACCTCAGGCTTGGAAAGACAGAACCTAATGGCTTTGCCATTGCTTGTTCGTCGCTGCCTTCACTCTTAGCCACTCTTTTCCTATTTTTCCCTCCTTTTTTCTCATTTTTCTGCCTTTCTGTCTCATTCTCTTAGTCATGTCTGATGATGAAAATTACTCTTAGTCCCCAAACATGAATGTACAAGGCACATGCAGCAGGCGCAAACAGCTATTCTAAGTTAGTGCGTCCTTTTACTTGTGTGTTCCATTTCAAGGGCTGTGCATGAGTGATTTGTTCCTTTAAAACCTGTAAGCCACACATGCATCACTTAAATGTGTTTCGCAAAACCAGACATATCAATTTTGCAAACGCAGAGGTGCCTAGATATGCAGGATATACATAATGTAGGGATAACTTCCTCAATCGCAAGTGACAGCTACTTCTGAGAATTGTGCCTTCCTAGGGGAACGCAAGAGGCGTGGTCAATGAAATGCAACACCAATCAGGAGCACACAGTCATGATTATTCACAAATATGTGTAGTGCCTTTTCTGCATTTCTATGCCCTTCTAAGAATACATTGGAACGGGGAATGGTATGTAAGGTTGGGGAAGGTGCAACAAAAATGTTACACAATTAAGAAGGAAAGAATTAATGAAAAATAATTCCTAAGAAAGGACAACAAAATCCAAATAACTTGTATTTTTATAACTTCCCACAAATATGCATGCCAAACCTCAGAAGCTCTCTGCATCAGTGCTTAATTTGAGCCAGTGGTTGCAGGGTGGGCCACCAACACTCATTTTTGGGAACCAGAACTTATTTTTCACCATAAGACTGACCCAGAGCAACAGAGACGAAAACACAAAAGGGGAAAGAACGAGTAAGAAAAAAACTGAAAAACAGCAACAGATGGTGAAAATAGGGACGAAAAACAACCTACCAGTGTCTCCGTGGAGGATGAAAGAGACATGAGGTGAAATCAAGACTAAACAGTTTGGTATTCGGCACCCTTGACATTCTATAGTGCTAGCTGCGGGATTGTAAGCAAAACGTGTTGGGACCAGGCACTTACCCGGTTACAACGTATGCACTTCACATAGGAATTTTTTTAAAGGCACAAGTCAGGTGTTTTTGTGAACTAAATACACTTACTTCCCTCAAATGGTTGTATTGTAAATCTGTTTATCAGTTGTAAATCTACAAAATGCATAAGCATTTGTCACACAAAGGGTTTGACTATGTGTGGTTCCTGTTGGATGAAATAATTACTGTACACAATAAAATCCTGCACTGAAGTATTCGGAATTTGTCAGATGGAATATTTATTGCTTACTATCTATATATATAAAAACAAATGTATGTCTGTCTGTCTGTCTGTTTGTCCTTTATGCATTACTACACCATTCCTCCGATCGCCATGAAACTTTGGGAAGTTGTTGAGTACACTCCCACAAAGGTTTCTGGCATAAAAAAAACCAAATTGGCATGCCTATCATTCTTCTCCGAAACATCAATCCACTACTACTATGCAACGGTACGAGACTTTCGGTGAAAAAGATGATTAACAATGTCATCGAAGCTACAGTTTTGAATGGGAAATTCAAGGGCGAAGATGTACTGTTGCCACGTATTCCAATGATCCCAACAGATATGCCATTTGGATTCAAACGTTTACAGTTTCCGGTGCGACTCGCTTTTGCAATGACCATCAACAAAGCACCAGGACAATCACTGCAAGTGTGTGGACTAGATTTGGAGAATCCGTGCTTCTCACATGGACAACTGTATGTGGCCAGCTCACGCGTCGGAAAACCTTCTGATTTATTTGTGTACGCACAGACGGAAAAACAAGATATTGTGTATCCACAAGCACTCGAATAAATAAACAGAATTAAACCAACACTTTGAAATGTTTTCCATATTAAAATGAATAAGTTTCAATAAAAATGACACAATGTAAATTGAATGTTATCATAACAAGTTTCCTTAAATTTCCTTTCTTCTGAGATCGCAGCAACGCGCGACAGGTAAGCTAGTCTAAAATATTTTTTTAAAGTTACATTTAACAAAGATATTCCATTTTCCCATCACACAGATTTGGTGCTGGCTATGCATCCTTGTACTGTAGGACAAGATGTGGCACACTGGATAAAATATCAACCGATCAAACCAGAGGAACAGAGTTTGAATCCTAGGGTGACAAATTTGTGTGATCCAGGAAAAATTCCTTCATGAGCCAGTGCCTGATTTTTCTGTTTCTGCTCTGATTGGAGCTGTTTAGAAAGAGGGCAATCATGAACACTAAGAGCCACATTTGAGCCCAAGATGGTAGCCACTGCGTGGTGAAGGGATGCTCAACAAAGCAATTCCAAAAAGGAGCTGGGAATCAACCAAAGGGAGTCTTTGGCACCAATTGGACTTTAGGGATTCTCAGAATCTTCCCGCAAGAATCTATAGCAATCAGACTCAAGGCCTCGCGTTCATATGAGACAGCCATCACTTGAGAGAATCCTGCGGGCCTGTGCAGATAAGTCAAAGGTGTCCAACACATGTCCAGGAGATCTAATTACATGCCAGACTTTCAGGCTATCCAGATAAGATACATTAGCATACAAGAAATGTAAATTTAACATATTTAGATATAAAGTTATTAAGCTGAGTCTGGCATGGATCACACCCACTTCCAAGGACCCTCTAGATCTATCCTCCCAAAAAAGCTCGGCCTTTATGGGCTTCTGAAACCGATAATTTATTAGGGTTTTGTTTCCTGGACACAGTTGGTGTCCTAGCCCAACTCGTTTTCACTGGTCAGATACAGTATCATGCTCACTGGAAGTTTGGGTGACGTACTTTTAGCTGTTTTGACTGCTAGGCCTAGCAGAGCTCTCTGAAAGAGTTCAAGTTCAAGTTCAAGTCAGCTTTATTTCGATTAATAAAAATCATAAAAAGCACACAGACACAGTAACATAATCTCTGAAAGAGAAAGAACGCTGATGTAATAGGCCCTACACTGATAATTTGTGCATCAAGAAAGTATAGCAATGCTTCGTAGTGACAGCTAAGTCTTCTTTTAAGTGCTCTTATTCGGCAGAGAATGGAGCTTTTAACCTCATGCGCGCGGCGGTTTTTCCCGCTGCGCGCTGAAGTTTTAAAAACCCCGCGGTTCATTACGAGCTCAGCTCGTCATGAGCACACGGCAGGTAAAACTCATGACGAGCTGAGCTCGTCATCAGCCTCGAAGGGGTTAAACACCCCCACGCCCAATTTGAGAACACTTTGCATCTCCATTAGAATCCTTCCTGTTCATTGTATATTTAGTGGGCTAGCGCTCTGAAGTGATGGCAACAATAATGCAAAGCTTCACAAAACACCTGAAATAAGCATGAATGATCACAGCATCTATAACCACTCTTTAATCTATACATGAACAGGAACAGTAGTAAATCCTAAAACAATCCAGTGAATGACTGGTTGAAATAACTTCAGCAAAAGCAGTTCTTACATTCTAAAGCAAAATAAGTCCGGGGACCTTACGCATTCTGGGTGTTGTAGGCTTGTTTTGCTTTCATTGCACTAATTCAGGCTCCCCCGAGTTGCTCACGAGCTACTGGTAGCTTTACAACTATGTGTAAGTAGCTCTCCGGCGTGCAGCCTGTGTACTAAATTTGAACCCTTTGTTTGATTTAATTAATACATGTGCACCAAAATTGAAAAAGTGTATATTTGAGAAGAAAATGTGTCTATATTCAGAGCTCATAAGATGATGTTGGGCAAAAAATGGTTGCTATAAAAAAAAAAAACGAGGTTGATATTTGAGTGATAAACCATGTGGTTATTGGGAGGCTTACTACTATCAGTATTACCTTGATGCTCGGGTCATTGCAGCAATAGCTGTATTATTACCCATGTAAAGGCATTCCAACTTGGCAAAGCTGTTTTTTTTTACATTACTGTTGGCAACCCTCCTGATGCACTGTGATAACTGCTGCTAATCTTGCATAGGGTGGCCACTAAGGTAATCTTGTCGGAAGTGGTCACTATTACACTTATAATAGTAGTTCATGATACTTTTCACTGAACAAAAGTCCCTCAACATAGAAAAGGTTGGAGACCCCTCCACTAATTAGACCAACACACCTGAAAGCAATGAGTTGTTGCTGAAAAGCGCAGCAGTGGGGACAGTGGCAGTAATACATAGTGGCCTTTAGAAAGCCTGGGTTTAGAGAGGGGTTTTTAGGGGAAGTAATGAGTGTTGATCCATTTCCTCAACCAGCCCCTTGGAATAAAGCTCCCTTTATAGTTTGACAGTGGGTGACAAAGAGGCTTCACATTTCGAATCTGTGGGCAGGACAAGAAGGCAAGCTGCTAACCTAAGACAACAAAAAAATGTGTATAATAGAAAGAAATATAGAGGCAGCCTCAGATCAGTGTGACACATTTAACAGCGCCCCCTTTCTACTGTTTTTGTACTGCCCTCATTTTCCCTATTTTCAAGTTATGTTTGTTTTTTCTTTTCTTGGATATCAGTAAATATTAAACGTTTCTGAGTATTCCCTAACAGAAATGGAAAGATAGTGCATTTTTCTGCATTAAAGCAATTAAAACAGCGTTGGGATGTTCTTGGCTCTGCCAGAGCAGCAGAGGGATCTACTCCGCTGCGCTGGCAGTCTACCACCCCACATACCTAGAGATCTCAGCCTGCCTGGTGGAGGTAGCAGCCCCTCTGAAGGCCTTGGGTCGTCGTGCAGTTTCACTTAGTCTGGACGTGGAGTGCCCGGCACAGGAAGCAATCAGACCCAATGTACTCTCCTGTGTCCATTGGAAAAAGTTGTTGGATCCACCACACGAGCAGCTAATAAACACCTCATACTAGAACAGCTGCTTGTAGCTCCTATTTATCAGCTCCCAGCTCTACCCAGGATGGTCACTGACTTCTGCCGCCCGGGGATCGGTTGCTGGTAGCCCCTGTGCGTCAGGCTGGCAGTAGGCCCTGGTTTCTGACAGCCCCCAGGCATCAGGTTGGCAGTGGGCCCTGGTTTCTGGAGGCCCTGGCGTGAGCATCATGTTTGCAGTGGACCCATGTGGGTTATGGTAGGCTGGCAGTGGGCACTGTTTCTGGGGGCCCCGGTGAACCTGGCACTGGGCATGCCCGCCAGCTGGTCGGTTGCTTGCAGTGGGCCCTGGTTTCTGGAGGCCCCTGGGCATCATGCTTGCAGTGGACCCATGTTCCTGGGTTATGGTAGGCTGGCAGTCGGCACTCTTTCTGGGGGCCCACTGCCAGCGTGGAGCCTGGCACAGGGCATGCCCGACAGCTGGTCGGTTGGAGGCCCCTGTGCTCCCGCGGGGGCAAGGAAGGACATGCGGGCAGTGGGCCCTGTTTCTGGAGGCCCCTGGCAGTGGGTCCTGGTTTCCAGTAGGTTGATATTGGGTCCTGGTTTCTGGAGGCCCCTGTGGGTTATGCTTGCAGTGGGCCCTGGTTTCTGGAGGCCCTGGCCTAGGCATCATGCTTGCAGTGGACCCATGTTCCATAGCTGCCAAGGTTTCAGATTGCTATGTGTGACATTTTAATAATTTCAGTGTAATTATGAGTGACATTTCAACGACTATGAGTGACACTTTCTCACGAGCAAAAATGAAGCAATTAAACATATAGGGAAACATATAAATATCAGAAATTACACCCATTTGAGCAACAAGAAACTCTACTTCAATTACTTCACTAAAGTGCACCAACGGGGGTTGTGCAAAAGCGACGGCGAGCTGCTCTGCCAATCAGTGCGCCCATGCTGAGTGATAGACTGAGTAAAAGCATCTATGAAAACTAAAAATAAGGCATACATAAGTAAATGCGCAACTTACAATATGTGTAGAGAGAAGATCCAGTGTGGAAAGCAGCATATTCAGGGCAATGTCGGTGACTTACCCGCCCATTACACAATCCCTAATACAAATAAAAGTTATCCTCCAAGCAAAGTGATAGTCCGCAAACTCGTCATATACAACACAGGTGGAAACAATCCTTTTAAACATGCAGCAGAGCTAGTCTACAGATATGTGACTGCAAGCTGAGCCAAGAGATAAATGAAATACGTGACTCTCTACAATGATACTGTGCTCATTCACCATGTTTACTACGTGAAAATAATACCAAGCACAATGCAAGGAAAAGTGATAATCAAAACAACTGTAAACAGCCCAAAATGCAGTGATTGCTGCCTAAATTAACAATCAATTATTACCTTAAACCTGATGATGCAGCACCCTCACAATCTCGATTCAAAACATAAACGATGAAAATACTTTAGTAGTGCATCAGTCACCAATGTTTAAATGCCTTTCGTCGAAAACAAAACGCAAAAGAAAAAAAAATGAAACAATATCCCTTGCATAATTAATTACCATTTGGTGTTGTATAAAGATGACTCCTGCTTATGCACAGAATACCAGTCGATTTTTCCAGGGGGCTTCTGATTTTTTGTAATATGCAACTGCTCTTTCAAACGCTCAGGGTGCAACATAACCAGGCGGGACAGAAATAAGAATGAATGATAGTCCGAATGCACTCCGTTTTTCCCAAAAAGTTATCTTAGATGCTCGAAGGCATGAATATCAGGAACGAGACCCGAGAATGACCGCCCAGCGTGACTGGACGAGTAGTGTGCCCCGCGAGCCTCCCAACAAATAGAACAGACAAATCATAATATTTATGAACTGGCGGTTAAGTGTGCCCCGCTGCGCAACATGTGAAGGTCTGTGAAGGTGAATGTTGCGAGTGTGGGTCGGCCGTAATACAAGAGTCGACTCCGAAATTAAAATTAAAACCTGTCCCCTTCCTCATAGTTTTTTCCAACACAAGTCTGCTGCCAGAGACGGGCATGCTAGGAAAATAAAAGCCTTGCAGCCTAGAAGGCCAATTACCCTGCAAGCAGTAACCAGAAAGCGTGCCTTGATAAAAACAACAACGAGGATGAGCTGCAAAAGACATCTTGGCTGTAGATTATTGATTGACCAGGCTTCACTTCGCTCCAGTTCACCATGTATTTATTTAAGTTCCTAACACAGTCAGACACATGCACGCTTTCTATCGCACAGTGAGCTCCCAGTTGCAGTTCCTTGTAACAGCATGCGATGGGGGTCCCTAATTATGCGTGACTAATGCATTTAGTGCGGGGATGCGGACACCAGCACTGAAATGCCTTGGTGTCACGCCTGATGCGTGACACTTGGCAGGACTAGTGTTCCTGGGTTATGGTAGGCTGGCAGTGGGCACTCTTTCTGGGGGCCCTGGTGAGCCTGGCACTGGGCATGCCCGCCAGCGGGTCGGTTGGAGGCCCCTGTGCTCCCGCGGGGGCAAGGACATGCGGGCAGTGGGCCCTGTTTCTGGAGGCCCCTGTGCTCGTGCGGGCAGTTGTGCCTGTGGGGGAGCGGCGCGTGTCTGTGGCGCACTTTGGAATCCTGGGCTCCGCGCGCGTGGCAGCCTGGACACCGTTGACACGCTGATGTCACTTCCGGTCTCGCTCTCCAGCCGCAGAGCCCTCGCGCCGCTCCTCGGTCGGTTGGGGTTTTGAAGCAGCTCGGCCCCGACGGGGAGGGCGAGGGCTCTCAAGGACGCCCCGCGGCTGCAGCTCGGCCCCGACGGGGAGGGCTCTCAAGGACGCCCCGCGGCTGCAGCTCGGCCCCGACGGGGAGGGCTCTCAAGGACGCCCCGCGGCTGCAGCTCTGCCCGGCCATGAAGAGGACAGTGTTTTCTTCTGCTTGCCGTGGCCCCGAGACGGCAGACCATAGAGAGGGTGAGGGAGTGCTGCAGTGAAAGTTACACAATATAGGGGCCCTGGGTCTGCAGGGGCCCTAGGACTGCAGGGGCCCTAGGACTGCAGGGGCCCTAGGTCTGCAGGGGCCCTAGGTCTGCAGGGGCCCTAGGTCTGCAGGGGCCCTAGGACTGCAGGGGCCCTATGACTGCAGGGGCCCTGGGTCTGCAGGGGCCCTGGGTCTGCAGGGGCCCTCGGACTGCAGGGGCCCTCGGTCTGCAGGGGCCCTAGGTCTGCAGGGACCCTCGGACTGCAGGGACCCTCGGACTGCAGGGCCCCTAAGTCTGCAGGGGCGTCTGCAGGGGCCCTGGGTCTGCAGGGGCCCTAGGACTGCAGGGGCCCTAAGTCTGCAGGGCCCATAGGTCTGCAGGGTCCGAGGCATTAGGAGCACCAAAGGCCTTGCATGTCGTGCTCAAAGCTGCAGTTTGAATTCTCACGTTGGAGGTGCAGTCACCTGTGCTCGTGCGGGTGAGGAGGGGGTGTAGGCTTAAGGCATCCTGTGCGCCTTGGCCAGGGGTCTGTGAATAATGGTGCAGCCCATCAACTGCCCACTAAAGGTTTCCATGGAGTTATGAGCGGGCTCAGCCCAACATTGTAAAACTAGGGCACTGGAAGCTGAATCCGTTCATACCGGTCGATGCAATTGATCGATGCTCAGTGCTTCCTAAAACTAGACTTTGAAAGAAAAAGTTCTATTTTTCCAGAAATGTTTTACTACTGGAAAATTAAGTTTGCCCAAAATGGAAAGGTTTATTTGATAAATAACAGTTTTTCCAGAAACTGATGTCTGATGAAGCAAAAGCTCATATTCATAAAACCTATTTTAAACTGATGGTCGCATGATAATTAAGATAGGCTATAGAGACTTACTGCTGTTATGTCCTTTGTGCCAGGGAAGTGCTGCTGTGCTGTTATTTCATTAGTCATGTGAAGGCATTTCATAATGCTAAGCTTTTCTTGTGTAATGCGGTCACTATTTTACAATCAATTTTACAAACAACAATCCTGATCTTGATGGGGGGGTTTGCCTTGAGCAAAAGTAGCTCTCACCCTTGTAAAGGCCGGAGAATGTTGCTCTAAATAGAGATGGTGAACTAGGTGTTCGGTGAGCTGCCCTCTCCGCCAGACACTCAATAATCCCCTTAGTCTCTTCTGAAGGTAATATTGGGCACCAGTTGAAATGTGATGATCTGGTAAAACTGGGATCTGTGTCCCGCCCACGTATCATCCAGTCTAGAAGGGGTTCAATGGATGTACTTTAAAGAAGAGATATGGTCCATATTATTAACCAGAAAATTACATGTACAGCCACATTCCAGTCCTTCTGTTGTCCTGGTGGAAATATAAAATAATTATTGTATGTTGGTTGTATGGCCTTATCTTTCACATTTGATTAACTTAAAATGAGGGATCTTTGTTTAACTTCACAGGTAGACTATGTTTACAAAATATGTGGACTCTGAAAGCTGTGCCAGACTATGACATACTGAGGTCAAGTCTAAGGACTGTGCATGGACACAACTATGTGTGGGGCCAGGTATACTAGGTTGACTGACTCCGGACTCTGGGGTTCACGGTTCGATCCCCGGCACCGGCGGCAGATTAGCCCAGCACCATGTGACTCTGAGCAATAGCTTGCTTAATCTTCCAGATGGCCCGCAGCGCCTAGAGACCCTTACGGGTGATTGTGCGCTTTACAAAAAATAATAAAAAATTAATTTAAAAAAGGATTGTGCATGGACACAGCTATGTGTGGGGCCAGGTATACTGTTTGTTTCAACTAGGCAGCCTAAAGAATCAATCAGGATTTGTAAAGCGCAGCAAATGACCCATGAGGGTCTCAAGTCACTGGAGTTGCTAGCTGCTTTGCAGTGCTCTGTTCATTCAACCAGCCAGGTCTTGAGTCCTTTCCTGTATTCCCAGAGTGTTGCAGATTTCCTGAGGTGCAGGGGGAGCCTAAAACTGGTTTGGAACATTGCTGTCAGCTTTTATTTCCTTGTATGCACCTCGTTGCAGTTTTGGAGTTGCCTGGCTCTGTATGAAAGTGGGCACTATCTATGGGTAAGGCAGCCCTTTTATGATGGTTTTATGAGTCATTTGCTCTCGTTTTGATTGTTAGTTTCATTTAACAGTGGTTGCACGTCATGGAGGACCCTGCGATTAGCAACAGGGGTTGTTCGACCCCAGTTATTCTGGATTTGACCCACCTGTTTTTCCGGCTCGTGCAGCAACGCCCACCCTTAGTGCGAGCTATTTAAAAGAGTGTAGGGCACATCCACTCAGCCAGAGACTGGTTTGGAACATTGCTGTCAGGCTCGCTCTGCAAAGCACTGTGCTGCCACGCCCCTGGACATGCCCGCCTTTGTGGCATGCTATTTAAAAGAGTGTAGAGCACATCCACTCAGCCAGAGACTGGTTTGGTACTTCGCTATCAGCTTTGATTTCCTTGTATGCCGCTCGTTGCAGTTTTGGAGTTGCCTGGTTTTCTCTGAAAGCGTGAGCCATCTTAGGGTTCGGCAGCCCTTGTATGATAGTTGTATGAGTTTAACTTTCTCTCGTTCTGGTTGTTAGTTTTGTTTACCAGTAGCTGCACTTCGTGGGGAAGCCTGCGATGTGCAACAGGGGTTGCTGGACCCCAGTTATTCTTGATTTGACCCAGAGGTTTTTCCAGCTCGCGCTGCAAAGCACTGTGCTGCCACGCCCCTGGACATGCCCACCCTTATTACGGGCTATTTAGAAGAGCGTTGGGTTCATCCGCCCAGCAGACATGAGTAGTAGGCACACCCAAGGCAAGCCCATCTGCACCTGGACTGGACCCAGCGCCTATCCCACTGATCTGATTGACTTGTCCGGTGCTATTATTCTGACATACTCAAAAAACATGCTCCCATCACTCAGGCCTTTGGGTAAAAAGTAAGGCTGTCCGATGCTGAGTCAAACTGACTTGGACACTATCCAAACGTTCTGTCCTGTCTGTAGAACGAAAATTAGTCAGGTAAGTCCCCAGAGGATGCAGCAAATGGAGAGAGCATACACAGGACACCCTACTGGAGGTGTCGTTGGCCTCAAATTAAAGTGCGTGTTAATCAATGCCAGGTCTTTGGTTAAACACCATATGGAGATGGCAGATTTTATTGAGACCCAGCTGATTGACATAAGGTTTATAGCGAAAACCTGGGCAGACCAAGCGGCAGGACTAGATTTAACTGCAGCGCTACCACCGGTCTAAGATATTCTCAGACTAGATAGACAATACAAGAAGGGAGAGGGAACAGCAGTCATCCATCGAGATTTTTTAATGGCTAATTGGACCCCCACATCCCCGGGGACGTATGAAGCACTTATATTCATTTTTAAACTCACAAAATCTCAGTGGTTCAATGGGCTTTTGGTATACCGACTATCTGCAACAAAAGGCTCCTTTTTTCAATTCTTAAAATCTTTACTGGAATCTTCCCTGAAATCTGATTTTACTATAATAGGGCACATCATTTTTCATCTTGAGCTACATTCTGACCCAGATATTGAGCTACTTATAGATAGAATGTCTTGCTGCACCCTTGCTCAGTTGGCAATTGAACCTACACATTTTGCGGGTCATACCCTCTATAGGTTATTCACCAGTAATCCTTCCATCTCCTGTCCCTCTACATTTCCCCTTACATGGTCAGACCACAAGGCTGTGGTCTGTGGTCTTTGACATAAAACCCACTATTGATTTTCTGGAAAAAATCACTGCAAAAACTGTAAAAAAAAGAAAATAAGTGATCTCTCGCTCAAGGCATAAGGTACAGCCACCTGAACTTATAGACTTTTTTTAAACATTTATTTATTTCTAAGTTTTGCAAAATACTACAAAATTAACAAAAATACAAATTACAATCACATACGAAAATAAGAGCACAGGTCACATACATTATACGCTATACAACGTTGGCTTGACTCCTGCTATTGAGCAAAGAGGCCTCAAAAACTTAATGGACAGGAGGTTGGTGGAAGCAGCTCATTATATATATCTGACTGAGTGTTACAAAAATCAGCAACAGGGGGACACTGCGATGCTAAATGGTAAAAAACTGCTCCCGGAATGTTACAACGTTCACAGCAGTCTGATTCACGCAACCCATATCTGTGTAAGTGTTCTGGTGTATAGTGAACCCTATTCAGAAACTTGAAATGTGCCGGTCTGTGCCTGCCGTTTAGAGAGACTTTACGGGTGACTTCGCAACAATAACACCATATGTCATCCGAGAGTTGCTCCCCAATATCAGCCTGCCAGGCCAGTCGGGCCCTAGAAAATGGAGATATATTGGTTTGTAAGGCCAAAGCATACAGTTTAGAGACCAACTTAATAGGGGATTGGGAGAGGAGTAGAAGGGAGAGAGGAGGGGTTTCCATAGTTCTGTGAACTCGTCTCCCAACACCGCCAGGAGAGCGTGCTTCGTTCTGAAGAACTGAAACTGCGTCAGTGCAGAGGGCTGCTCCTTATTAGCAATTGTGTAGTCCCAATTAACCATCTTGCCGTTTTTAAAAAGATCACCCATTTCAGACATACTAAGACTGTGAATTGATCCTAGCATGCCTTTTACTGAGCTAAAAACGTACCAGTGAAACCACTCTATTCGCATTCAAGGCGAGAACAATTGTGCTCCGGCAAACAAACCAAGGAGGACGTGCCACGCATGTGTCACGGAATTCACTGAATCCAGGACACAACAACGTCTGACCGGAGCCTTAGCTAAGAGCTAAGGCAATGACTCAGGAGCAGCAGCTGCTCTCGCTATGTGAAGATGTGGAAGATTTTGAAGACCGTGAACCCAGGCATGCGCGTGGAACGCCTGTGCAACCCGATAATAGAGCTTGAAATCTGGAGCTCCCAGACCACCAGCAGAGCACGGCAACAGTAGGGTGTCCATAGAAACTCGCAGCGCTTTACCCGTCCAAGCCAACCTGGTCATCAACACTCGCAATTGCCTAAACTAGTGTTGAGGAACTACTATGGGAATATTAACAAACAGAAAGAGAAAGCGGGGCAATACCACCATCTTCATCAATGAGATTCTCCCCACAAGTGAAAGCGGGAGACGAATCCAACAATCAACATCCTCGCTCAACTTTGCTGTCGCTCTACCGTAATTTGCTCGGATCACAAGTTCAGCATCCGAATGGACTTGAATCCCCAGGTAAAGGACCGGATCAGAGGTCCACTGTAAGGGGTAATATAGCTGCGTGGGAGTCGTGCAAGGTGTCAATGGGAAAATCAAAGACTTATCTCAATTAATTTTCAACCCGATAGCCTCCATATCGCAGCACCTCAAGAATAACAGGGGGAGATGTACTTCCAGGTTTCTAATATACAAGAGCGTATCGTCAGCATAGGCTGACACTATCAAATTATAGTTAGGGAAGCAGAGGCCCCTATGGCCATGATATTCCCTCAATGCTCTCAATAAGGGCTCAGCCGCTTGAGCATATAAGAGACTGGATAGGGGGCATACCTGGCTGGTGCCCCTTGAAATAACAATAGGATCAGAAACCGTGTCTCCAACACAGACTAGAGCTACCGGCAGATCATAGAGGACCCCAACCAGCTGCAAGAAATCATCGCCGACCCCCACACGGCGCAGTACAGCATAAAGAAACGGCCACTCAACAGAATCAAATGCCTTTTCGGCATCTAAGAAGACCACCGCAGCTGGGACATCCAGGCGGGTGTGCTGAAGAACTCCAAACACTGTTCGGAGATTATGTGAGAGTGTTACATTTTTACGGCCCTGAATAAATCATGCATGCTCAGGGCCGATTAACTGGGGCAATAATGGGGAGAGGCGGTAAGCAAGAATCTTCGTAAATATCTTAGTGTCTACATTAAACAAAAATAGCGGACGATAGGAGGAACATTTTTGGGGGTCCTTATCTGGCTTCAGTAAGGTAAAAATCAGGGCCTCCCACATTGTCTGCAGCATAATCCCGTCAGCCCCAATCTCCTGGAACAATGTGGCCAAATGGGCAATCAACAGATCACTAAAGGCTTTGTAAAATGCCAGAGTGAGTCCATCCTAACCAGGAGCACTGCCCTCTCTCATAGAATTCAATGCTAATCTTATCTCTGGATGCTCAATGGGGTGCATTAAAAACTCCCTATGCCAGTTTTGTAACCAAGGCAGTTCGATAAGTTCTAGGTATTGTAGTATGTCCTCATCACTAGGCGAGACCTTTGAGCTATAAAGCTCCTGATAGTAATTGCAGAACTCATTAGTGATATCTATCAGATCTGACCAAGTCGAGCCATCAGTATCTGATAAGATTGGGATGCCACTGGATTCTAACCTGTGCTTTGCCATGGCTGCCAGAACCGAACCCGGTCGAGCCGCCACTCCGTATAATCTAGCTGTTGCATATTTTCCCATGTGTTTTACCTCACTATCAGCCTCGGTGTTAAACTCAGCTAACATGGATTTCAGGAGTTCAAGCAATTGTGGAGAGGACTCCAGAGACAGATCATCCTCTAATGCAGCTATCTGGGTTTCCAAAAGTGCCAGCCTATCTCAGATTGAACGAAGTACCCCTGCATGTTCAGTGATGGCTATACGCCTAATAAAGGCCTTAAAGGATTCCCATACGGTAGCAAAAGAGTCTACTGTGCCAATATTAATTGAAAAAAACTCCGAGATTGCCTCATTAAGTTCTGCTTTAAAAACTGCGTCAAGCAACGAATAGTGAGGGAACCGCAATAAGAAGGGAGGGGGCCCACGCAGAGGAATGAAAAGAGTCAACAAAATAGGTGAGTAGTCAGAGAACATTCATGCTAATACTTCACAATCCTGAACCATGGTCATCAAGGTTTGCGAGATGAACCAGTAATCTATGCGTGTGTGAATGTCATGGGGAGCTGAGTAGTGTGTAAACTCTCCTATAGCTTTTGATTGGGCTCTCCACACGTCCACCATTTGCAATTCTACAGACACATCAACAATCGCTCTGGCAACAGCAGTTGGAGGTCTTAGTGGTCCCTTAGAGCTGTCTAACATTGGATGTAAATGTAAATGTACAGGAATTTATATAGCGCAAATCACCAAGCGGTTTCTAAGCGCTTGCTTAGGGAACCCGTCCTGGTATTCCCCTGTGAGATAACCCCGGCAGGGTATCCGCAAGGTGAAAGCCAGGCATCCCACCGCGAGGGGCCGTTGTGGAGATTAAGCAAGCTATTGCCCAGAGTCGCAGAGTGTGAACCCGTGAATTGAGTAGGCACCGGAGCGAGAATTGTCGAGTCCATGGACATTTTAGGAATCAAGACCCCACCAAGCCAGGAATTGAACCCTGGTCCCGGGCTGACCTCTGCTTCCAGGTCTGCCTCCTCTAACCAGTGAGCCACACTTCTCCACGATCCAAAACACAGTTAAATTCCCCGCCCCACACCACGGATAAAGGGGAATATGCCTTAATAGCCCAGGAGAGGGAATGATAGAACTGTGGGTCATCATAATTCGGGCCATAGGAGTTCACTACAATTATATTTGTAGAGGAGTTGTAACAGCGGGTGATAATATATCTACCAGAAGGGTCTGCATCGCAATATTCAATCCGGAACCTCGCATTAGGATTGACCCAGGTCAAAACGCCTCTAGAGTGAGAGGGGAAGCAAGCAGCATGGAAATCCCCAACACACGCCCCCCCCGCCAATAAACTGCAGCTCAGATGTAGGTGCGTCTCCTGCAATAAAGCTTTATCCACCTCTTTCCTCTTTAAATAAGCCAGAATTTTACGCACCTTTCTATGGTCATTAAGACCTCTAACGTTCCACGTCAAAAGTTTCAACCGTTTCCAATGAACCATATAGTTGTGAAATCGGTATGTAGAGTGGGAAAGTATCTATGCCATACCCACCACTAAGTGACCTGACCACCCCCCACTTCATGGAATAAAAACCACGACATGTGACCTGCAGAAAGAAAAAATCATATACACTCAAAATAAATCCAGACATTACCACCCTACTCCCACGCCATGCATACCCCAACTGTGCAAAGGCGACACGCAACCCTCTCGGTTCCAAAAACAGCACATCATTCACATAAAAGGAAAAAAAAAACACAAAGATCAGACTCCAGAACATTATCAACAACAGCGGGTAACGCTTAGGGATGGATGTTACCCAGAAATCAGAAACTACACTCTCTTACGCCATGCCACCTTTAAGCATGTAATAAAGCTTCATTTACAAAGGATAAACTACTGAGGGGGACTGAGTCCATCTACATTACTACAGAGACCTCTACTCTAAGGATATCCTCCTGGGTAACAGTTCTACAGCTATCAAACACCTTCCATCGCTGGGAAGAAAACTCCCTCAGCAACCAGGGAAATAAAGTTAGCGTTAGAACATTAAATGGCACTGAAAAGTACAAAGGGAGAAACAATTTGAACTCAGTTCCCTGTGCTCAGTCATTTTCATCAAGAGTATGCGGCGAGGCATCACCACAAGCATCTTCACCATGGTCTCTCTTGCATTTGCCAGCCACCTATCAGGCCTTCAGAGCCTTCTGCAAGGTCTGTGTATCAGAGACAATTCTAGGTGTGCCATCAAAGAGAACTTTCAGCCTCGCTGGGTACAGCATAGCATACTTGATGCGTTGATCTCGCAGCTCACGCTTCAGGGGGACAAACTGCCCCCGGGCTTCCTGCACTTTTTTAGTAAAGTAAGGGAAGAGGGAGAAGGAGGAACCTTCATCTTGCAACATGCCCAGTTCTGTCACCCTGCAAAGTATTGTGTCTCTGTCTCGGTATTTGAGGAACTTAGCTATAATGGGCTGTGGGGGAGCACCAGGTTGAGGTCTTGGTCCCAGCGAATGATGTGCCTTCTTTAAACACAAACATAGCAGAGAATGTTTCAGCCCCAAGCAGTGTTTTAAGAAGTTGTTCAATGAAAAGTTCCATGGGACCCATTGCTGTTGATTCAGGTAGCCCATGATACGAAGATTACACCGCCTCAACCTCGCTTCCAAATCTTCTGCCCTGTCCTGCAGCAGAATCAGTGCCTTCTCTACTTGTCGCTAGGCGTTATTGGTATCAGTTCGGGCTTCCTCCATTTCGGTAATACGGCGCTCTGCCGTATCTAGGTGCTCTGCATGTTTGTCAACCCTTTCAGCCATTCTGTTCATCCTGTAGACCAGCGTGTCAATCTTGGCATCATTAGCTGTCAGACTTCGCTGCATGGATGCAATTATTTGTTTAATGTCACTCACTGGGTCATCAGTAGGGTTGTCTGAGTCGGCCATCACTGAATCCGCTGTATCTTCATGGCGCTTCGATTTGCGCTGCTCGAAGTTGAGCTTTGGCTGGGACTTATCCGGTTTGCCCATAGTTGCACAGGCAGAGTGTCCGATTTCCGCAGTTGGTGTATGTCTAGGGCCGCAAAACTCTGCTCCCCAGTTCAAGAGCACGACGAGCCAGGAGGTCAATGGGCACTGGGAGGGGAGCGGCAGAGTCGTAATCAGCACTGCCACGCTACAAATGTCACCACAAGGGATGTCCGTCACCCAGACAGACAATAGTAATGGTACCAGCAGGGTGCACTCCCGCATGCAGAGTAGCTAGGCCTCCATCCGTCGACAGAAGACTAATGCGAAGTAACTGCAAATCCGGCCCGAGGACATCGGGGTCTAGCGCCCTATACCAGCACGGGCCAGGCAGCCCAGGATATCAGTGTCTCAAATCAATGGGGGCAACAGCGGGGGTCCAGATCACTGCTGACCGGCAGGGCCGCAATGCGGGCAGCAGGGGCACGCTCACCCAACTTCTGTTTCTACCCAGGCTCGGGGCAGTAGTTCACGAAAGTGCGTACCTCACCTGCCAATCCATGGAGCTCAGGATTGTATCAGCAGCACACCATGGACCCGCAGCACCAGCGAGAGAGCGCTGAAGGTCCACAGCGCACCTTCCATTTACGGCCGTGGCTGGCTCCGTTTCTAGGCCGCGGGCCAGTTTAAGAAGCGGCGGCTAAGTTCTTCTGATCAGATGGCGCTAGGCACCGCTGGGCCACCTCGGCAGGTTCAGCAGGCAGCTGGGATCTCCTAGCAGTCTTTCCGTTTCCCATCCGGGCTGTAGAAGCTGCGAATTATGCTGGATTGTGTTGGTGGATGGCGGAGCTCGATCACTGACAAGCCATCTTGTAGCCAGGCACACTTCGCCCCTCCTCCCCCCCTGAACTTACAGACTTACTGGCAAGATCCGAATCTGAAGTAGTGAACAATACCGATTTTATGGTGGATACTTTTACTGAATAGGTAAGCCCACTTCCCCATGGTTTAATGATACGCTTAGGGGGCAGATTTACAAGCCCCCTGCGCCACTAGTACGTCACTTTTTGTGACATACTGGTGGCGCAGGGGGCTCCTCCATATTTACAAGGACAGGAAAAGCCACCCTGCTTGATTTGTTCTCTCCTTGTAAATAAGGCCCCTTCACACGCAGCACTTTGCGTTGACGGGGCGTTCCATGGGTGTTGCTGTGGGTGTTCCCACTCAACACCCATGGAACAAAACACATCTCCAGATTTACGAGAAATAGTAAATCTGGAGATGCGTGTGAATAATACGCCACCCTAGAGGTGACGTAGCGAGGCAAAATATTTTCATTTCTCCTTGTTGTTTCCTCGTTCAATGCGTGCTGCATTCTACAGCACGCATTGAAAGAGGAAAATACCTGTAGTGATTGTTTTTGTGCAGAAATGTGCCCCTTCCTGCACAAAAACAATCTCCCCACGATGAAGGCATCCTTGAACCATGGTGCAAGGGTGCCTGCGCCAGCGTGTGGCTGCAGTTTGTGCGACAGCGCAGGAGAGAGCACAGGAATGCAACATTTTATTGTAAATATGTTGCATTCCTGTGCATCGGAAGTGCTGCAGCGTGGCGCAGCCAATAGGCTTGCGGTGCCACGCTGCGGCACTTCCTTGTAGAACTGCCCCTAGGTCTGCAAAACATGTTTGGAGAAGAGATTACAGCAGTACTGAAAGAGAAATAAACAAAGTGTGTATTGCCCAGTATAAGAAACTTATTCCAGAGAGTAAATCTGCATTCTTCGTTGAACAAACAAAACCTACTAGTAATTCCACCAAGACCCTCTTCTAAGTAGTAACAAAGCTTGCTGCCCCAGATTCTGGTAATGGGACAGAAGGCAGTCAGGCTTGCTGTGATGCTCTTGTAAAAGTTTTTCAGCAGAAAGTAGAAGTAATCTTCAACAAATTCACACACAACAGTTCTATAGATCAGGCTAGGCAAAAAACTGCAGAAAGCCCTTCTAACAAATCTACCTTTGCTGAGTTTCTCACAGTAACAGAGGAACTAGTGACTAAAGAGATTTCCAAAGCTAAGTCTGGATCCCCGTCAGACCCATGTCCTCCTAAAATTTCCCATCTCATCCCAGAAGCTGTAGCTCCTTATATGACTAATATTTTTCATTCAGTGTTTAGCTCGGGCTCTATCCTAATTAGTGGAAGATAGCCTCATTGCTGCCACTTCTAAAGAAACCTAACCTGAATGATCAGCTTCTAGATAATCACTGCCCTATCTACAGGCTTCCGGTCCAAGCAACATATTTATGAGAAAGCCATGAATTCTGAACTATCAACTTTTTTAGTAGCTAATAACCTTTTAAATGACAGCCAATGCGGCTTTCACCGTGGCTTTAGCACTGAGTTGGCCCTCATGGTGGTGACGGAAGAGATCAGGGCCTCAGTGGATCTGGGAGGCAATGTGGCCCTCATCCTGTTAGATCTATCTGCGACCTTTAACACTGTCAATCATTATCTTTTGATTGACCGTATTCAAACCCTAGGGATCTAAGGAGCAGTGCTTAATCTACTGAGATCTTCCCTGACAAATCGCATTCAATCAGTTGACTTCACTGACTTTACCTCCAAGCCCTTCAGGTTGTCATGTGGCCACACTCTGTTCAATCAATACGTAACCCCCTAGATAGCCTTAATTAAGTCTTTTGTGTTGGCATTGGTATCATATTCTGATGACACCCAAATATTTGGGTCAATATCTAATAAAGACCCAGATATGAGTGAGATCTTTAGAAGCTGTATGAGTGCAGTTGGTAGTTGGATGGACCACAACTGTTTAAAATTGAAATCCGCAAAGACTGATATTATTTTGTTCGGCAACAACCCTATTTTCTGGTCTCTGGATTAGTGGCTGGAAGAACTTGGCACGTTGCCAAAGCCAATGCAGAAGGTAAAAAACCTAGGAGTTATAATCAACGAGTACATATCATATGAGGAAAAAGTGAATGAGTTAGTTTCAGCCTGTTTTATCTCTCTCTGCATCATCAGAAAAATTGCTGACTCTTCGCCCTCAGATCTGCTGAAAACTGTTGTTATTGCTCTACTGCTATAAAGGTAGGACTACTGTAACAGGCTCTATATAACTCAAGCAAAGAAACATCTAACTAAAATGCAAATTCTTCAGAATGCTGCATCCCACTTTCTAAATAAGACCTCCAGATATGGTTCAACCTCCTGTACGGTCAGTAATCTTCATTGGTTGCCAATTTCACAATGTGAAATGGCTCTTCAGGGCGTGGGCCCAGCATACCTCAAAAACAAGTTTAGGTGGCACTCCCCAAGAAAGATTCTCAGTTCTAGTTTTTCTCATGATCTGTCAGTCCCCTCCTAGAGACTGGCAACCTGTGGAGGTAGGAGCCAGCTCCGATGTGCAGCTTTAAACGTGAACCGTTTACCCCTTGAATTGAAAACAGCAAATTCTCTTCTCAAATTCAGGAAAGGTGGGGGCGCTAGGTGACGCCGGACCAAGATGGCCGCGCTTATGTGAGGCTCCGGCCCCTCTGAGCACTTTAATATCCTGTAGACCATCCTGGTGCATATTTTCTAACCATCTCCCTCACCGATAACACCGTGCATGTGAGGGGACTCCGCCGACACCACACAATCCGAGCTGCCTGCTGTGAGCGCTGAGATATGCGCGCCTGACCCTGTCCGCAAGCACTGCCTTGCTCCCACGTGACCCGCGACCCGGCTGCTGCCTTCACGCCAGGCCGAGGATTGTAGGCCTTCTGGTGCGGAACGACCTTGTGGTGGTGTGGGGCACACGGAGGGCGAGACGGCGCGCCCGCGCTGCCGGCGCTGAGTACCTGGGACCTGCCCTGATATAGAGGAGAGGTGCCCAACCACCCTCTCCCTGTGACTGCGAAGCTCCGTACCTGCTGGCTGGTGCCCCGTCGGGTCTGATCTCCCGCTCGGCTGCGGCCATTGCTAGAGGCCGGGGATCTGGGCCTTTTACCCTGGACCTGCTGCTGCCTGTACCCGCTACTGCCAGGAAGGCGGGTTATACCCGGGCCCTACACTGACTGTTGCTGACCTGATTCACGGCCTACACGGCGCCCTGTCTGCCACCTTAGCCACCCACTGCGCCATACCCGCCACGAGCGCCACCGGCAGCGCGGTCTAGTTGGCGCCTGCTGCATCCTCCCTATCCTCTCCCCAGCGGGGGGCCACGCTTCTTTGAGACATCGATACTCTAGCACCGCTCTGCCAGGCCTGTCCTCTGAGACTACTGCTGTGGGCCCCGTGGCTCCTCTCTGTCAGCCGACTGAACTGCCGCACCTTGCCCATACCCCGCACAATTGCTTGTTGGTGTGCTCGGGGCCACGGGGGCGCTTTGCTGTGACCTCTCTTGGGAGTGCTGTCCCCCTCTGGTGCCATGGCCTGTGGCGAACAACCTAGATGACATCCAGCTTGCGGGGGATGGGGAGGCTGTGATGTTTGACGCCGCAATTTTGACCTGCCTACCATCTTGAGTGTCCTCCCCCCCTGGGGCTCTACTCGCGTCGGAATGCCCTGTGCCTGCTCTGGGTCACTGCATACTCGCCCTCACCTGCGTTGCTCTCCTGGTGGTTGAGTCTGGCCCACTACTCTGCACAGGGCCACTGATACTGGTCCTCCCCGGTCGCCGGGGCGCAACTGGTCATGCCTGTTCCCCTGTTGCGCATCTCTCGTGGCTGGGCGAGAGCTCCTCCACTCCTGTCCCCACACACTCTGCTAAGGTGGGACCCTCTTCCTTTGCTGCCATTTCGCAGGCGACTTCTGCTCCCCTGGCTGTATACCTGCGCCATCCGAACCTAGGATACCCCGCGGATTGGGCTGAGCCCTCCTGCTGCACCTTGCTGCGGATCCATCACTGTTAGGCACATCATTGCATCGGACTTGCCGCCCTACGCTTTCCGGCTCCATTGGCTGCTCTTTAGCGTTTCGCTACGTCTTCACATCTCGCTGCACTATGGGGAGGAATTACGACCGGCAATCCAAATTGCCATTCAAGTCCCGGAAAAACTCTGGGTCCCAGCCTGCGGATCAGACGGAGACCGGGGCCAAGGCCCCGCCGGAGGATGACTGGAAATCACTCCTGCTGGGGATGAAACAAAGCCTATCGTCAATAGACTCTGAAATAGATGCGCTCAACACCAGAATGGACACTGTGGTTGCTAAACTGAGTCAACATGACACCCACCTGAAAGAAGCTGAAACCAGAATCTCAGATTTGGAAGATAACGCAACAGCCAATTGCCGCCAAGTCTCAAAGTAATTGCTGACAAAAACGAGGACTTGGAGGCTCGGTCTCGAAGAAATACCGTGCGTATTTTCGGCCTTGCGGAGACAACCAATACAGGACGCTTGGAGGACTTCATAGAAAAGCTGGTGGCTGAACTCTCTGCTTGGGACTCCTTCTCTGCCCACCTCATTGTGGAGAGGGCACATAGATCCCTGGCCGCCCGCACTCCTCCAGGTGCTCCGCCCAGGCCCATCATCGCACGTTTTCTGAACCACCGGGACCGGGTCACGGTTCTCCGGCTGGCCCGGGAGAAACAGCAAGTGCCGTATGAGAACACAACGCTGTCGTTCTACCCTGACTTTACGCCAACGGTGCAAGAGGCACGACGCAAATTTACAGGAGTAAAGAAAAAGCTACAATCCCTGGAAATCCCCTATGCCATGCTTTATCCTGCCACCTGCGACCGCTCGAGCCTGTTCCAGGTGAGGTTGCCCCACCTCCGCTGCTCCTGCCCGCCGTGGCCAGGACCCTGCCCTGCTGAGTGCCGCGCACTGCCTTCGCACACCCCCGTTTTCACCGCTGCTTGTCTGCTGCGGCGTGCCTGTTTCCCCCCTGTGTTTTCTGTGCGCCTCCTGCTTCGTACTGTCCACTAGCCCCCCTGGTATTTTCTCCCGTTTTCCGCCCGTTTTTGCCTCCACTCGTATCTTCACCTGTTCCCCCCGCTGTGTAACTTGCCTCCACTTGTTCTTTCTCCTGTCTCCCCCCGGTTCCTAACCTGTCCCCCCTCGCCTTTGCTCACTTGCCTCCCCCTTTTTGCCTTCTGTACCCCTTGCCCCCTTACCTCCTGTCCGCTCCCTCGAGCCGCCCTCCTGCCCGCCACTGCCCCCCGGCGTCTCCGCCCCCCCCTGCCCATTGGCCGCCCCGCTCCCGCCACCCAGCTGACCCGCCCTCCCGGCTCCTCACTTATGACGCCCCCAGAGCGACCGCGCAGCGGACGCACGCAGCGGGAGCACCGATTGAGCGCTGAAGGTGCGCCAAAGGTAAGCCCGTCTGCGCCCGTCCGCGCCTGGACCGCGCCCAGTACCAGGACCCCTGTCCTCCACCGCCGGAAGCCGACCCGACGGACCTACGACGCCACCGAACTCAACGCACTCAACACCGGCCGAACCCCGGGCTGTTACCGAGCCACAACGAGACGCACCCACGGACCCTTCAGCTGCCACTCCTGCAAGTTCACCTGCAACCGGACCCACGCCACACCAGCACCCACCAAGCCGAACTCCAGCAGCACCCACCTGAAGTGCATCCTGCTCAACACCCGCTCCGTCCACAGACACGCCGTCGAGCTCTGGAACCTGCTCGACACCACAGACCCAGACGTCGCCTTCCTCACGGAAACCTGGATGAACGCCTCCTCAGCGCCCGACATCGCCATCGCCATCCCAGAGGGCTACAAGATCACCCGGAGGGACCGCGCCAACCAGACAGGAGGAGGCATCGCCATCATCCACAGGAACACCATCCGCATCACGACCAACACCGACGACACCCTCGCACCCGCCGAACACCTGCACTTCCAGATCCAAGTCAACCCCAAGACCACCCTCAGAGGCACCCTCATCTACAGGCCCCCGGGACCACGCACACAATTCAGCGAGGACATCGCCGACTTCATCAGCCCGCACGCCCTCCTCTCCGCCGACTACATCCTCCTCGGGGACCTCAACTTCCACCTGGAGAACAACAACGACCGCAACACCACCACCCTGCTAGACAACCTCGCCAACCTCGGACTCAAGCAACTGGTGACCACCCCCACCCACTACGCCGGACACACTCTCGACCCGATCTTCTCTTCCAGCAAGGACACCGCCTTCAGCCACGCCACGGGACTCCACTGGACGGACCACAGCTGCGTCCACTTCAGCTTCAGAAGGACCACGCTCCACCATCACCAGCAACAGGCTCCCCACAGAAGCTGGAACAAGATCACTGCAGACCAGCTCGCTACTTCCCTGAACAAGAACCCTCCCACCAGCACAACAAACCCCAGCCAAGCAGCCACCAACCTCACGAAATGGATCAGCGACTGCGCAGACGACATCGCCCCGCTGAAGACCCCGCCGAACAGACCCGGCAGGAAGAAAGCCCCATGGTTTAACGACGAACTCAAGAGCTCCAAGAAGAACTGCAGAGCATTCGAGAAAACCTGGCGCAGAGACCCAACACCGGACAACATGACTGCCCTCAAGCTAAGCTCGCAACCCGAAAACACCACCAGCTGATCCACGCCACCAAGAAAACCGCATTCAAGGAACGACTGGACAACAACGCACACAACAGCAAGGAACTCTTCAACATCGTGAAAGAGCTCTCCAACCCCAACGCCGGAAACAACGACATCACCCCCTCGCAAGACCTCTGCAACTCCCTCGCCTCCTACTTCCACAACAAGATCGCGGACATACACAACAGCTTCAGCACTCAACCGACGCACGCCACGACCGAACCACCTCCCCCCACCACCACCCTCTGCACCTGGACCCCGATCAGCACCGAAGACACCATCCGCACGATGAACTCCATCCACTCCGGATCTCCGACAGACCCCTGCCCTCACCACGTCTTCAACAAGGCCGACGCTGTCATCGCACCCCACCTGCGGGACATCATCAACACCTCCTTCGACATCGCCACCTTCCCGGAGAGCTGGAAGCACGCCGAACTCAGCGCCCTACTCAAGAAACCATCAGCAGACCCAACCGACCTCAAGAACTACCGCCCCATCTCGCTGCTCCCGTTTCTGGCCAAAGTCATCGAGAAGACCGTCAACAAGCAACTGGCCGCCTTCCTTGAGACGAACGGTTCCCTCGACCCCTCGCAGTCTGGCTTCCGGGCCAACCACAGCACCGAGACCGCCCTGATCGCAGCCACCGATGACATCCGAGCCCGGCTCGACAACGGAGAAACAGCGGCCCTCATCCTCCTGGACCTCTCCGCGGCCTTCGACACTGTCTGCCACCGTCCCCTAGTACAGCGCCTCAGCAACGTCGGCATCCAGGAGAAGGCACTGGAGTGGATCACCTCCTTCCTCGCCGGAAGGACACAGAGAGTCCGCCTCCCCCCGTTCAGATCGGAAGCCACCGAAGTCATCTGCGGCGTTCCTCAAGGCTCCTCGCTCAGCCCAACACTCTTCAACGTCTACATGAGCCCCCTCGCAGCCATCGCACGCCAGCACAACCTGAACATCATCTCCTACGCCGACGACACCCAGCTGATCCTCTCCCTCACTAACGACCCCGCCACCGCCAACCTGCACGAAGGGATGACAGACGTAGCCAAATGGATGTCGAACAGCCGCCTGAAACTGAACTCGGACAAGACAGAAGTCCTCATCCTGGGATCCTCACCCTCCGCCTGGGACGACTCCTGGTGGCCCCCCGCCCAGGGCAGCGCACCCAAACCAACAGACCACGCACGCAACCTGGGCTTCATCCTGGACTCCTCCCTCTCCATGACCAGACAAGTCAACGCCGTCTCCTCGTCATGCTTCAACATCCTGCGCAAGCTACGTAAGATCTTCCGATGGATCCCCACCGAGACCAGGAAGACGGTCATCCAGGCCCTCGTCACCAGCCGTCTGGACTACGGCAACTCCCTCTACGCCGGAACCACCGCCAAACTCCAGAAGAGACTCCAGCGGATCCAGAACACCTCAGCACGACTCATCCTGGACATCCCCCGCCGCAGCCACATCTCCGGACACCTGAGAGACCTGCACTGGCTCCCGGTCAACAAGAGAATCACCTTCCGGCTCCTCACCCACGCACACAAAGCCCTACACAACCAAGGACCAGGATACCTCAACAGCCGCCTCAACTTCTACGCTCCCAAACGCCAGCTTCGTTCGACCAGCCACGCCCTCGCCGCCGTCCCCCGCATCCGAAGAACCACCACAGGATGAAGGTCCTTCTCCTACCTGGCTGCCAAGACTTGGAACTCCCTTCCGACCCACCTCCGCCTGACCCAGGACCACCTCACCTTCAGGAAGCAGCTCAAGACCTGGCTGTTCGAGCAGTAGCGGACCCCCCCCCCCCCCCCTCCCAGCGCCTTGAGACCCTCCGGGTGAGTAGTGCGCTATATAAATGCTCTGATTGATTGATTGAAACTCAGGATCACGCATCAGGGTAAACAGCACTTCTCCGCTTCCCCACAGCAGGTTGAGGACTATCTTAAGCGACACAGAAAGGCATCCTCCAGAGCGGCCGACTCCAGGAGCCGCTCCAGATCGACTTCACTGCTCTCTCGGCAGGACTGACTCATACACCAACTACGGCACCCGGCGGAGTGCCTTGCCACCTCAATATGATGTGATGCCCTGAACTACCATGGTGATGTACATGACTGCTTTACCTTATTCACATATGCACTTCCTGTATTGCTCAGAGATTCATCTCCGTCCCACGCTTGTGAACCTGGCTTATGGCTGTAGTAACTGTGGGTGAAAGAAGGGAGATGGGCAGGTCGGCTGCCCCTAGTGGCTTTTTCCCCCCCTTATAGGGCAAAACCCTTATCCCCTCCCGCTATTTGGTTGGGCGGGAGAGCTCTGTTTCGTGATGGGACTTCTTTTCATGGGTGGGTATGTCATACCTGGCAAGTTGGGAATGCCGGTGTGGGAGGTGGATGTATGACGGTACGACGCGGGCTATTACCATGCGTACCGTTACAACGCGTGTCTTACAACGCAAGTCGTTACCATGACTTGCGCTGTAGGGTGCGGACTTAGGAATAGTTTAATTTACTATTCCAACACCAGTCCCCGTGGATAGTAGGGAAGGTGTTGGAATAGTAAATTAACTATTCCTTGTCCTTGAGCGCCCTCCAGCGTAAGTCGTGGTTACGACTTGCGTTGTAAGAGAAGCGCCGTAATGGTAGCGCGGGGTAACATCCGTGTCGTAAAGGATGTTCCCCGTGGGAGGTGGGTGGTATTGTTGGGCAAAATGTTTCCATGCATGCCGAAGTATTGATGGTATTTAGCAAGCACACAAAGTCTAACACAGAGTTTATGTTGATATTTCTGACTGGACAATCTACACACAGTACGGACATGGGCTCCCCTGACGAGAGTAGGGCACTACAGACTATTAAGCTGACCTCGGGGAACGTTCGGGGCCTAAATGACCCTAGGAAGCGCAGGCAGATATTGGGGTACCTGGATAGACACGGGACAGCCATCGCTCTCCTGCAAGAGACACACCTTGCACCCAGCAACTCCACACAGTTTGCATCACGATGGGCCGTATGCCGTACGTTTTCCTCCTACTTTAGCTATTCCAGAGGTGTTACCATTTTAATCAAGCGGGGGGTGGCGTTCACGCCTAAAGGTATAGACACTGACGCAGAGGGCCGATTCTGTTTGGTGTGGGGGCGCTTACACTCATACGACGTTTTATTCGCCAATTACTACGGCCCTAATGGCGACAATCCTAATTCTTTGCTTATATTGTGGGGCAAAATCCAGACGCAGGCAATCACGCAGGTCATCTGGGGGGACGACTTTAACACTGCGCTGAGGCCTCAAATGGACAGATCACGCCCACTCTCCACACACTACACTACCACTCAAAGAACCCTTTGTGATATAGTGGACGGTAATGGCTTGTTAGATGCCTGGAGACATGCCCATCCCACCCTAAAGGAAGGTACACACTTCTTGTCCATACACTCTACCTGGGATCGCCTAGACTACGTCTTTATGTCGACGGGACTGACGCCTTGGCTTCTACATGCCTCCCACTTAGCCCGCACATTCTCAGACCATTCCCCTGTCATCGTAGAACTCCGCATTCCTTTTGAATGTTCCCCATACTTGAGTTGGCAGCTTAACCCTGCTCATCTTAGAGATGCTGTGTTCAAGGCAGAAATAGAGCAAGATATTCGGGATTTTTTTGATCGCAACATGTCATCCATATCTAGTGTCACGACAGTCTGGGAGGCCTTTAAGGTCACAGTGAGAGGCTGGTGCATAGCCAAAGGTGGTGGAATTCTGAAATCTTTGCATACAGACTTGAGTAACTTAGAAGCTGAACTGCGCGAACTTGAGGTCTCCATTGTCCAGAGTCCGAAGACTGCGCAGCTCAGGCATGCATGTGCGATAAGCTCACTGAATATACCACTGTGGCGGACAGGGAATGTACATTTCTCGGGAAACTACACACAGCCTGTATTTATGGGGAGGGAGATCGGCCCGGAAAGGCGCTGGCAAACTCGATTAAATCCCCTAGATTTGCTAATTATGTAACCGAAATACATGATGCCCAAGGTAATGCATACAGGAACCTCCCCGATCAGCTCCGTATTTTTCAGGGACACTATCGTACACTGTACTCTTCGCATAGGATGGAACCTCTTGACCTCCCGACCTATTTTGACGACGTTGCACTGGCCTGGTTGGGCGACACCCAACAAAAATTCCTCCATTTAGAACTGGAACTGGATGAGATAACAGAGGCCATCATGGGGATGCGATCTGGCAAGGCCCCTGGGTCCGATGGACTCCCCATCGATTTTTATAAACTCTTTGCTCCCCTTTTAGCCCCCATTTTAAAACAAGTATTTTATGCAGCACTGGATGAAGGTAGTCTCCCCTGCACTATGCACGAGGCGCTCATTACTTCCCTGCTCAAACCTGGAAAGCCCCCCACTCATTGCGACTCCTACCGCCCTCTATCACTCATAAACTGCGACACTAAGATTTTGGCCAAAGTGTTGGCAACTCGCCTCAACCTGCTTATGGAGCGCTTGGTCCTGCCGGATCAGGCCGGATTTGTCCCGAATCGGGCAACCTCGCACAATCTCCGTACCCTGCAAGCGGTACTCCAAGACATTGATCCATATAGCGAAGCAGCTGCGGTATTCCTAGATGTCACCAAAGCATTCGATTCACTCGAATGGGACTACCTGCTAGGAACGTTGCAGCACATGGGGATGCCCTTCAGCTTCATAGATTGGGTGCAGCTTTTATAACATCAGCCGACAGCCACTGTGCTGCTCAATGGAGCTCGGTCTACCCCTTTTACCATTTACAGAGGCACACGCCAGGGATGCCCATTATCCCCTAGCCTCTTTGCGATCGCTATTGAGCCCCTAGCTGCGAAACTTCGTCAAAAGCACTGCCACCGCGCTCTCATTTACCCTGCCCGCCAACTGCTTGTCTCGTTCTACGCGGATGACATGACCCTGTACATTAAGAAGCCCCAAGATAACCTGAATCCAGTGCTGCGTGAGATCACGAAATTTGGAGGTATTGCGGGTGTACAAATAAACTGGGCTAAATTCGCAATATTCCAGGTAACAGACAATACACGCCCGCACCAGCTTGAATACCCTCTCGTGTGGGAACAGGAGGAATTGAAATATCTAGGCATCCAAATTACTCTGCAAAAAGAGACCATGATGCGCTCCAACTACGGAACTGCGATTGATAAAATAACGGACAGCGTCACCAAATGGATCCGTCTCCCACTCTCAATGGCCTGGCGCATCGCACTCACCAAAATGATGATTCTGCCAAAACTGCTGTACCTTTTTGTAAATATATCGTACAACCCAGGGAGATTCTTCTTTCGTTCGCTGAAGTCTTAGTTGACGAGGTTGATTTGGGGCGGGAAACAAGCGCGCCTTAGCCTCGACACTCTCATGCTGCCATTCCACCAGGGTGGGTTCGAGGTTCCCAACTTCAAGAGATACTATGATTGCGCCCCAGCACACTTCGCTGTTTATTGGTTCCATCCGCCGCCTTACATGGCACACTTGGCTGTGGAAGACGGTCACATGACTCCACTTGTCAGGACTGAATATATCTATGCGCCAGTAGGGATCAGGGATCGCAATCCGTTCACTGTAGATTGCACTGTGGTGGCGTGGCGCCGCATGGCGCAAGCCATGGACAGCCCGTTTTTCTATTCACCCAGAATGCCATTAGAAAATGATCCCCGGCTGCAGGTCACCTGTGAAGCGCTGTGCCGTAAACTACTTACTGAACTGGGACATCGTCTGTGGGGGGACCTCTATGTACAGGGTACTTTTTGCTCCACCAACAAATTCTTTGGAGAGCGGCCACCCTCCATTATGGACACCTTTTTGTATACTCGCCTCAGACAGAACGTGCGGGCGATCACCCCCTCCTCCCCAGAAGTGCATTAAAACTTTTGCGCCTTTACATGCCATACTACAAGCTGACACCCCCGACATGTCATTTCCTTACTCTATAAACATGTACAGAACGCACCATGGTCCACCCCAGTACGAGCTCGACAGGAGTGGGATAAAGACCTTGAAAGGCCACTGACTGATGAGCAATGGGAGGTTAGCTGCTCACAAACAGATGTAATCACAGGTAACAATAGGCTACGACTTATACACTACAAATTCCTACATCGGGTATACCACCCCCGCTAGGTTACACAAATTTCAGGGCCTTTCTGATATGCTGGGCGTGACTGTAACTCCCTGCCCACTTAAGGCGCTGCTAGGACTGACGCAACCCGCTGCGCTGAGGGTCGAGTGTGCGCTCTCGGCTGCCTGGTGTTGTTGCTGGGGGCTCTACCCTCGGAAATCCTGCCACCTGGAAGATCATGTTTTGGGCCTGACCTCAGGGAGGACGCTGCCCGGTTTTTCATCACCCCTGCCAGTTGTATCCGAGTACAGGACCTCAGGACCACAAGTCTCAGCAGCCCCTGAGCACGCCACTGCGGCCGGAGCACCTGTGGCTCGTTACACTTCTTACTTATTAACAACCACTTCCACGCAGCGCGGGACGCGCGCGGGCGGCCGCCGGGCTAAGCCCGGGACAAGGGCGGGACCGTCTTTGGCCGTCAGAGGCCAGAAGAGGCCGGGCTGGGCCACCTCCCCTGACTCCTGATTCCCCCCATACGGTACTTTAAACTGACTCTTTTAGTTTCCGGGAGGATACCATGATGCCTACATATTGCTGAAATACCTGATCAGGTCAATACAAATTCAAGATCACTATGATCTGGGGGGAAGGGCAGGAGCCAAATACTTTTACACTGTGTTACTAAATATAGAGAACGTACTTAATTGTTTTTTAAAGGAAGGACAGTGCCAGGTGATAGTGTAAGCTCTAGGACTTTCCTCCAATTCTTACTATGTCTAAACTTCTAAAAACGCGCTCGGCTACAAGTAAAGCACACTTATCCGGTACACCAAACCCTTTAAGTTTAGAGCAAAATGTAGCACGGTCTCACCATACAAAACCTACTGTAATTGATCTGATGCTGAGGAAAGTCACAGGGGAGATTGAGCGCATGGAGAGTAGTATGTCCACTTCTTCAATACCCATCCTAGACACACCCACCCAAGCTAGGGATGTCAATACACCTGTAATTTCCCATACGGAGATACTGGGCAATACAATCGAGGGTATCTCCTGTGCACAGCTGGTATGACAAACAGGGTCAGACGTTACCAGGGACAGCGATGAAATCACACGTAAAAGACCTAAACAACGGGGTGCAGGAAGGGCCAACCTAGAAAAAATAAATCAAGCACAGTGGCACATCGATCAAAAGATAGTGAAGAGGCAATCACAGTAGAAGTAGTGCCACACCATTCAGGACCACCACGATGGATGGATGAGGTAATTGGAGACCTAAAAAAAATCTGGAAGTTTCTATCACCAGCCAATTAAAATCGATTGTTAGTAGGATAGACAAAATAGCTAATGAGCTGATCAAACAGGGAAAGTCCAAGGGCCCCACAAGTAGTAACCCTGTTCCAGACCCCAACCAAATAACCAATACGACAACTGGTCAATGTAAAAATAACTGTGTCAGTAATATGCAATGTACGATCGCACAGGTACATGATTCACCCTCACCTTCAGTACACCCAGAGAGGGGAAACAACCAGAAGGAGGGAACCAAGAATACAGATGCAGCTCAACAGCGAACGTGTACGCAAATGGGGCAAACAGGGAATCTCACTACTCAAGGCCCAACTAATGAAAACCATATAGGCCACCCGCAGAATGATAGATTAGAAAACGCTCCACCACACATAAATTTGCCTCCTGAGGCATGCCCTTACGTCATTGTCTTTGCTGGGGTACCCTAACTCAGGGCTGTAGAAAAAGAATCACACATAGATCTAAGAAACAAGATAACTGAATGGCTGAATATACATAGGCCCTTGAACGGGGGGAATGTGGGGAGATCCTTTACGTAAGACGAGTAAACTGGTTAGGTGGCACAAGAAAAGACATCACAGGGGACTGAATTGTGGCGAACTTTAGAGACCCTAACCTAGTGGATTACATACTAGGCAATCCAAATAGAAACCAGACCAGTACCATACGCACCTTACCATTGGGGTACTTCTACCCAAGGAGACGGACCACCTATACTCCGACTTATCCCAACGGGAGTACAGGAAGGGCACCACCTAGACAATGGGACAGAATGCACAATCAACCAGGTCAGCTTATACCATCTCGCGATTACCCACAGTGGGCAAATAGATTCAGTCCCCTACAGTCCCTTGACGAGAATGACTGACTACCCCCAGTAGGGATTGAGCCAGAGAGGATGATCACAAGGGTGGGAACTAAACATACTGGAAAGGGGGCTAGGGAAAGTCAAAAAGAAAAGAGGACAGAGGAATCCCTAACATTAATCGGAGAGGGTGACAAAAAGGGTGTTGAGTTGACCCAGAAGGCTGAGTACAGCCCTAAGGATCTGGATCTAAAGGGAGCAAAAGCAACTAAGGCAGGGCTTTCTCTACTGTCTTGGAATATAGCGGGCCTGGGGGGGAAATTTGATAATGAGGACTGGAGGAAGTATATCAGTGTGTCCTCACATAATAGCACTTCAGGAGACGTGGGCAGTCGATTCCTCTCCATACCAATTAGATGGCTATAAATGCTTTTTTGTGCCAGCACAAGAAGGCAGGTCGGGCAGGGCTAAGGGAGGGCTAGCCTTGTATGTTGAACTTGATTTAAATGGCACATGGACACAACCTCCCTGGGTATCACACACACTTCAGGCAGTGGTATTCCAAGGGCAAGGGTTGAGGTTGTTGATATTACATTTTTACAACTCAGGGCCTGTAGATGGGGAGTATGTAGTTATCCAGTAACTAGAGACTAGAGTAAATGAAGAAATCGAGCAAAGGAAAGGGGGTGCGGAACCAATTGTCCTGGTCATGGGTGACTTTAATTGCCACCTTTGCCCAAAACTCCTCCCTGTAAGCCCTGACTAGTCATCTTGCCCAATAGAAAGCGGTCCACACTTCGAGCATAATAAGGAGGGAAAATTACTAATGAAGTTGTTAGACAACTATGCTCTCACGCACACAATAGATCTGGTGACCCCGAGACAAGATGGTACGCTCACACCAACATTCAAGGGCAGAGGTTGCACATGCATTATAGACTTTATGATAATATCTACTTTTGCAAAAGAGCAGGTTAAAGAGGTGAGAACGGACTGGAGTCGATTTAGTGACCACAATCCCCTAATTCTTGAGATCCTGTACAACGGTCTCTCAATAAGGAGTGTTCAGGCAGACATTGAGATGCGGCCAATGGACCAGGGAGACGATTGTGATGGTCAAAAATTAATGCCCAAGAATTCTATAGATCCTTAATAGAAAGAGGAAAAAACAAATACATGTCTGCTTAGAACCTACAGTAGGGGGTAGGGAGGTGGTCTCAGCATTCGAGTCCCTAACCAATGTGGTTGATGGACTACTGAAAACTAAAGGCCCTACAAAAGAAATAACCCATCCACATTGGTTTGATACTAACTGCTCCCGGGCACTGAGAGATCTAAAACTCTGCCTTAAGACTCTCCAGAGGGACAAGCAGAAAGTAGCCCACTGTAGACGTATTTACAAAACCCATATCAAACAGAGGAAGATCACGCTGCAAAAGGAAGTCTGGGCCGATCTGCGGGAAGCAGGGGAAAACAGGGACTATACTAAATTTTGGAAAATTATCAACAGGCCCTGCTTGCAAGACAGCAGTGCCCCGGTGATTAGTACCAATATACTCCCCGAACAGTGGGTGACTCACTTTAAGGGCCTTTACAACCACCCCTGCGATACTGTTTTGGTCGAGGATTGGAACGGGGCACGGTCTACTGAACTCGAATTTTCATTACAAGAAATCACCGAGGCCTTTCAAGGTCTAACTCGAAACGAGGCACCAGGGCCTGATGGCACGCCGCCAGACCTTTATTTAAGTAATATCGAACTCTGGGCTCCCATTATGACTAGGGTGTTAAATGCAGCAATAAAATCTAGGCTCCCGCGATCTTGGTCTACAGCATTGATTGTCCCTATCTTTAAGAAGGGGAGTAGGGACAATCCTCAATGCTATAGACCGATATCGCTGATAGACGTGTCAGCTAAACTACTGAGTATGGCGGTTTTAAACCGCCTCACCACATGGACAGAAGAGCACCACACCCTAGCAGATGCACAATATGGATTTAGGTCGGGCAAATCAACCAGTGATCAATGCCTCAACCTCTACCTATTAGTCGCCAAATACACAAAGGCTAGCAAAGGAACAGTTCACATGGGATTTATGGACCTGGCTGCGGCCTTTGACAGCGTAAATAGGAATAAACTCTGGGTCCTGATGAGTAACTTGGGAATTAATCCTGGACTTATAAACATTCTAAAAGAATTACATTGGAACACCACTGCTGAGGTCCGCTATAGCGCGGGGGGGAGTACTGATCCCTTCCCGTGCACCAGCGGAGTGAGGCAGGGGTGTATCCTTGCTCCCTTTTTATTCTCACTGTACATAAATGACCTAGAAAGGACTATGGTTGCCCTGGAGACGGACTGCCCCAAAGCAGGATCGCGTCACATACCAGTACTGCTATACGCGGATGACGCGGTCCTGCTTGCACGAACAGCACTGAGTCTGCAACATCTTGTGGATGGATTTGTGAAGTTCATGGATAATTTAGATCTCTCCGTGAACTTGAGCAAATCCTTTGTACTGGTGGCGGGTAAAAAAAACCCTAAGAAATATGTATTTAAAATAGGGGCCCACATTCTAGAATCCGTAACCACCTTCATATTTGGATCTACTATTCGATGGGGAGATCAAGTTTGCTTCCTTAATCGAGGAGAGGTGTAGAAAACTGGTCTCTGCAACCGGTGCCATATTAAACTTTGCCCGCAGGCTGGGTCGCTGGTCACCAGAACAAATAATGAATTTATACAGAGCTGTAAGCACCGCAAAGGCCATGTAAGGGGCAGAGGTCTGGGGTTTTAGGGATGCAAAACAATTACAAAGAGAGGAAGATAAATTCCTACGTAGGATCTTGAATACTCCACAGAGCATTCCAGCAGGAATTGTACACACTGAGCTTGGGATCCCATACATCACCGACCAGGTAAAGGTGAGACCTATCTTGACCTGGCTCCGAATCTGGGTAAATCCGGAAGCGGAGCTAAGCAGGATAATAGCCAAAGACTGTTTACAAAAAGATAAGTGCCTCCAAATCCCATGGTTAAAGTATGTGAAGGACACACTAGGGAGCATAAACCACCAGACATTGTTCAGGGATCCGACCTTGATTGACGCCTCCTGTAGATATCAGATCCAAAAACTGTTATTAGAAAAGTATGAACTGGGCAGAAAAAACTCTGACTTACTAAAAACATCAGTAGTTGCACACCATTTAGTAAGTAACGGGGAGGGTATGGAACCCTATCTATTTCTGATGTACAATCAGCAAGACAGATTTTTAATGTCCCGTTTTAGGCTCAATTTGTTACCTAATATTTTAGCTTATCCGTCTGGTTTTACTTTAACAGTTGAGCAGAATGGTGCCTGCGGCTGCGAAAATAGGTCTCCGCAGGACACCCTTCCTTTTGTACTTTTATGCCCCTTTTATCAAACCCCTCGTCGTAGATTCCTTGTAGACATTTTAAAAGAGTTAAAATTTCGTCACGCCAAAACTGCATTACTTTTTCTTCAAAGAGCAACTGATATGCGCACCCTGTGCTCTATTATGAGTTTTCTAAAAGTTGCTGTAAAACTAAGAAACACGAGAGGTTGAGCTATGATGTACACAATATCATACATTTTAATTGTATAAAAACTTGTTTTTAATGTGCCATGGTTCAGAAATGTAATTGATGATCTTGTATAATGAATTTTTATGATGGTTTTTAACCGTCGAAATAAAGTCTTACTGAACTGAACTGAACTGACTACATAAAAAATTCTTGGCTTTGAGTCTCTTACTGGCCAAATGGCTGGTTGCATGCCGATGGGGACGGGGGCGTGCCCCCAAGTTTAAATGTTGGGTTCGGACCATGTCCACTTGGCAAGAACAACTACATGAATACGCTGACCTACTACCTCTGAGATCGCGGCCAAGAGACATTTGGGGGCCACTTACGTCCTATCTCCTTCGACAACAAGAGGGCATGGAGGACAGACTGGCAGAGATAGATGCTGCTGACGCAGGGGAGTCACGGTCCATTGTTTAATACTACATTTGGAGATGGGCTCAAACTTTATCATCCTTCGTCGGCCATTGGCTTGTGCAACTGTATCGGTGGGGGTGCCCATGGTGTCAGGGGCAGTGTGCTCAGTACCGATATGCTCGCTCCTACCTAGGGCATGGTATGACCCCGCAATTCAAGGGTGCTGAGACCCTCCGGTTGGAGATAATGTCACACGTGCTTCATGGACTCTGTCACATACTTCATGAATGCTGTTTACTTCGGATAAGATATCCATCTGGTTTTAACTGTGCGTATTGTTCGGGGAGAGGGAGGGGAGGGAAATGTTACTGCTCTCCTACGTAAGACTCTACTGTTCAATGTACGATGCTATGCACGAGAAGATGCTATTATTTTTGTGAGAACATATGATAATGAGTAGCCCGAAGGAATTGCATTGATGTATCGTGCCTTATTTACAATAAAGGTTTTGAAAACTTTAACCGCATGCGTGCGGCCATTTTTCCACGGTATGCGGCAATTTGCGAATTACCGCGTTACATGACGAGCTCAGCTCGTCATCAGCACACGGTAGGTAACGCTGATAACGAGCTGAGCTCGTCATCAGCATGGAAGGGGTTAAAAAAAATCCAAAAAAACATCAGGAAAGGTCTTAATTTTTGACTTTTTACCCTAGAAGTGACCAATTATATGTGAGGTTGGTAGCTTTGTTGTCCTCTCTTGTTTTTAGGTAGCACCAAGACACCTTGGGCAATTGTTTTCACTTTAGAAATACTAAAATCAAATCAAGGTCAGGCCAGGCTTTGGCTGACAGGTGAGTGAAGGAACGCCATCGGCTGTTGGCTCTTTAGATCCGGGGGGTGTCTGGTTGGTTGGTGGAAGGTAATTTGTTTGTTGCTGTATGCTGGTCCTTTGGTGTGCTGGGCTATATATGCCTGGGTTGATATGCATCCATCTGGAGCGGTCAAGAATGAGTTTTGCCACTGAGTTTTGTATTGTTTGTAGTCTCTTCATGAGGTGTGCAGTGATTCCTATGTAGATAAAGTTCCCGTAGTCCAGCCTGCTGGTGACAAGGATTTGAGTCATATATTGATTGGGAGCCACCTGAAAATCTTACTGACCATGCGTAGGGTGTGGACGCAAGTAATGAGACTGTTTACCTATTTCTGCATAGATCACTTGATGTCTAAGAAGATGATGAGGTTGCGGGCATGATCTATCGGGGATGGGGAAGGGCCGAGTTCAGTAGGCCACCAAGTGTTGTTCCCTGGCGAGCTGTTGTTCCCATAGATAGGAACTTCCATCTTGTCCGTGTTGAGCTTAAGACAATTGTCATTTATCTAGTTGATGATATTCTTCATACATTTGTGGAAGGTCGCTCTGGTTGTGGAGGGGTCTTCTAACAGGGAGAGAATGAGCTGGGTGTTGTCGGAATAGATGTTTTTGAGGATGTATGATCTGATGGTGTTGACCAGGGAGGTCATTTACCTGTTGAAAAGGGTGGGGCTGAGGGCTGACAAGATGTGGTGGAAGATGGTATCAACGTCGGCTGACAGGTCCAGGATTGGCCTTTCATAGGCTAGTGCTGCAGAGCATGTCATTATATCAATGAGTGCGCCTCCCTCCAGTCATCAGTATGGTGGACATGCAGACGCTTATGATGCAGAGCTTGGCCCAAATATACCAAGGTCTCACCTACATCATGCTGAGGCTTGTGGTACATACAGGGCAGGTCCAGGATGGGAAGAGTGCACCCCAGTGTTGTTTTACCTTACTATGTTTAAGCTTTTTTTTAAAAAACATTTTTATTTGCATTTTGTGTAAAACTCAACAGTACAGTCATGCATTTAGCAACCGCCTTCCCTCTATTTCCCGTCCCGCCACCCCACAATCGCAGTCTGTTGGCAGACATCACACCACAAAGTTGTAGGAGCAAACTGAGCAATGAGTAAGCTTCTTCTAACGCCCCTCCCCAAACCCTCTCGCCTCCCACGTGTGAACTGGTAAAATAAGCAGAGGTTCAACCGTCCCCCAACCTCCCATCGAGTCCATGATAGTGCCTCCACTTGGACCAAATCTTGCGGAACTTCCTAGGGCATCCCCTGGATTTGTAGGTCTCCCTCTCAGCCGCCATATATAGGTCCAACCCACTTCTCCATTCCTCCAGGTCAGGAGGAGTCGGGGACCCCCATCGTTTCGCAATGTCTCTCTTGGCCACCACCAATGCCAAAACCAGGAAGATTATAAGTGGGCGAGGTAGATCTACATCATTGGACATCCCCAATAAAGCCAGCCTAGGCTCCTGTGTCATTGATACTCCCAGTATTTCCTGTAGTTCTGAATACTATGTTCAAGCTTGAGGTCCAGAGCATATCGGGGATTGGTTTTCTTTGTACAATGTTGCGGCTTGGGGTTTAGACCATGCGTAATTTATGAAAAGCAGCACCCCGGTGTTTTACTCCCACAGTGTTGAGGCTTGGGGTGCACAGTCTGTAAAGGTTATATAGTAGCACTCTTACAGCAGTACAGAATAACCTGGTACAAGCTCTAGATCCCTGAAATCTGAAAGACCTGATAGCAGATCTGATAGCCTGACTAACTTTTCTGTTTCCAGCTTGCATAGTCTGTAGCGCTGGGACGCCTCAGGGTAGCCATCGCGCTTTATAAATTGTCATTTCATTTCATTCATTTCATTCAGATAATTCTATAACTCTGCTGAGCCCTAGGTACATGTAGCTTGTCAATGATATGACTACAGACACATCAAGAATAAGAAGGTCACGAGTAACATGCTACAATGCTCATAGATTGTTTAAAAATAGGGTATGTGGGCTATGGTAAGCAGGAGCTGCTTTCTTGATTTGCTGCTTTCTCTGTCCCATTTCCTCACAGGGATGGGAGGAATGTGCTGTCCTTGATACGAATGAGTTCTACCACTGCTTCATCATTGAATTTGAGCTAAAACGGATCGAGGACTGTGAGCCATTTGATGAGTTTGAGGTAACATCTTGTTATGTCCAAGACTGAAGTCCCTTGCTCACTTTGCCACTGGATTCAAGATAGCCTGGCTGATGAGGATTATGAATCCGAAACTGGTCCCAGGATGCTTGTTTCCGGTCCAGGTAAGACATGGCTTGGCAGTTCGGGCTGGACTGTTCCCATGAGGCACAGGGTCAGACTGATTTGCATATGGCCATGTCTGAACTGGGGTGGCAGATTGAGCTAAAGAATGGTGATGGATTAAACCCAGATCAGTTGACTGGGGGTGAGTGTTTGATTTGCTCAAACGCTCCGTCCATCATCCTCTTTTGTATCGCTTTGTTCGCCCTAAGTTGGCAGGGTATGCTCAGACGTGAGTCCCTTGCTCACTTTGCCACTGGATTCAAGATAGCCTGGCTGATGAGGATTATGAATCCGAAACCGGTCCCAGGATGCTTGTTTCCGGTCCAAGGAAGACATGACTTGGCAGTTCGGGCTGGACTGTTCCCATGAGGCACAGGGTCAGACTGATTTGCATATGGCCATGTCTGAACTGGGGTGGCAGAGTGAGCTAAAGAATGGTGATGGATTAAACCCAGATGAGTTGACTGGGGGTGAGTGTTTGATTTGCTCAATTGCTCCGTCCATCATCCTCTTTTGTATCACTTTGTTCGCCCTAAGTTGGCAGGGAATGCTCAGACGTGAGTCCCTTGCTCACTTTGCCACTGGATTCAAGATAGCCTGGCTGATGAGGATTATGAATCCAAAACTGGTCCCAGGATGCTTGTTTACGGTCCAGGGAAGACATGGCTTGGCAGTTCGGGCTGGACTGTTCCCATGAGGCACAGGGTCAGACTGATTTGCATATGGCCATGTCTGAACTGAAGTGGCAGAGTGAGCTAAAGAATGGTGATGGATTAAACCCAGATCAGTTGACTGGGGGTGAGTGTTTGATTTGCTCAAACGCTCCGTCCATCATCCTCTTTTGTATCGTAAGACTGAAGGAACCTCATAGCTGCCAACTGTCCCATTGTTTCCAGGATAGCTCCGGCAAGTCGGAGACTGTCCCGGGAAATTCACTATTCAGAGACAGTCCTAGCAATTCAATCGCAGGAAATTGTGATGGGAATTTCAAACTTTAGGCCAAAGTAGCCGAGTTGGATACATTCTCCAATGCTGCTGAATTGGAGAATTTTTGCAATTCAGCTACTTTGGCCTTAAGTTTGAAATTCATGTCTCAATTACCTGCAATTCTCTATTTTTTGTTTAGACCTTATAATCTGTAATACGATAAGTAGATGGAGTTAAATTATGCTAATTATGCAGGTTGGGACTCATTGTCAGTGAAATTACTCTCCCTTCCTCGCAGCTCCACCATCAAGTGAGGCCTTCCCCCGAGCCCCTGCACTCTCGAGGGTTGGTGTTCGAGGCCCTCCTCCATCCGCAGGTTTCACCTGCGCCTCATCCCTGGTGGTCCAGTGGACCGCTGTCTCCATTCTCTCTCTCCGCTTTTTTTCTCCATTTTCACTCATTTTTTCCCTCACTGCTATCTCCCCCTTCACTCTCCTCTTGGATCTTTCCTCTGTTTTCTGTAGTTTTTTCCCTCATCTCAAATTCCCCCTTTCACTTTCCTTCTATGTCCTATGTGTCATTCCCCCACTGTTTGTTGCACTTTTGCTGCATTATTTGCACTTTTCCCTCTCTTTTTCCTTTTGCCTTTTTCAGCCCATTTTCCCTGCCGCTGCTACCCCATGGCCCCTCCCCCCCTGCACAACCAGTGCAATTGGCCCAATCCAGCTCCCCTCCCCACTCCCGCCTTCCAGCTGTCCAGCCCTCTCTGACCCCTACTTAATGGCGGCTGAAGCGGGGACAGGTGAGCAAGACCACTGAGTCATTGTCAGTGAAGTTGCTCTCCCTCCCTCGCTGCTCCACCATTAAGTGAGGTCTTCCCCTGAGCCCCTGCACTCTCGAGTGTTGGTGTTCGAGACCCTCCTCCGCCCGCAGGTTTCACCTGCGCCTCATCCCTGGTGGTCCAGTGGACCTCTGTCTCCATTCTCTCGCTCTGCTTTTTCTCTCCTTTTTCACTCGCTTTTTCCCTCACTTCTATCTCCCCTCTTCACTCTCCTTTTGGGTCTTTCCTCCGTTTTCAGTTGTTTTCCCCTCATTTCAAGCTCCCCCCTTCACTCTCCTTCTAAGTCTGTCCTCTGTTTTTCACTCGTTTTTTAACATCATCTCAATCTCCCCCTTTCACTCTCCTTATGTCTCCTCTGTGTCTTTCCTCCAATCTTTCTTGCACTTTTGCGGCCTTATTTGCACTATTCTGTCTCTTTTTGCTGTTTTCCTTTTGCCTTTTTCAGCTCGTTTTTCCCCACCACGGCTGCCCCCGCTGCCCCTACTCCCCAGCACGACCAGTGAGACCGGCCCAATCCACCTCCCCTCCCCACTCTCGCCTCCCAGCTGTCCAGCTGTTCAGCCCTCCCCGAACCCTACTTAATGGCGGCCACACAACGGCTGCGCCACCGGCGCGCCAAAGGCAAGCCCGTCTGCGATTAGTGCCAGGAACCCTGGATCTCTGCACCGCCAGCGCTATGACCCAGCGGCACTCCACACTCTCAACCCAGGCCACAACAACAACTGCAAGCTAGAATCACCAGCTGACACCCACGGACCCTTCAGCTGTCACTGCTGCCAGCACACCTGCAGCACCATCAAGACCACAGGCCCAGCGCAACCCACCCGCAAGAACACAATAAACCAAATGTATCCTCCTCAACTTCCGATCCCTCCACAAACACGCTACCAAAATCTGGGACCTCCTCGACAGCACCACCCCGGACATAGCATTCTTTACCTAAACCTGGAGTAACACCATCTTGGGACCGGACATCGCCATCGTCATTTCCCAAGGATACAAAATATCCAGGAAGGACCAACTCACCTGCCCGGGAGGAGGAATCGCCATCATCTACAAATCCACCCTCTGCCTGAGCACACTCCCAGACAAGCCCACAGGCCTGACGGAACACCTTCACTTCAAGATACTGGGTAGCCCTACCTTCACCCTCCGAACCCTCATCTACCTACCCCATGGATCCCGTGGACTTTTCGCCAACTCCATTACGCACATCTTCTCCCTGCATTCCATTGCGTCCACCAACTACACCCTACTGGGAGACCTAAACTTCCACCTCGACAACCACTGGACCCCAGCACCACATCCCTCCTGGACAACCTCCACAACATTGGACTCCGCCAGATCATGACTGAACTCACGCACTCAGCAGGGCACACCCTCAACCCCCTCTTCACAACAAGAAACTCCATCTCCTTCAGCCACACCACCGAACTCAAATGGACTGACCATTGATGTGTCCACTTCACCTTCAGAACACCCACCATCCACAGATCCACAGGCACCAGCACCTGCTCCCATGAAGAATCTGGACCTGACTCACCGACAACCAGCTAACCTCATCACTCAGTAACTCCACCCCAAACATCACGGAAAACGACGGCCCCAGCACCGCAGCCCGAGCCCTGCACAGATGGATCTCTGCAGTGCCAACACCATAGCCCCCCTCAAGAAAAACAACAACACCCACACCAAGAAAGCTAGATGGTTCACCACCGAACTTCGAGATTCCAGACGCACTTGCCGCTGCCTTGATAAGGCCTGGAGGAACACCAAATTCACAGCAGCCCACAACAACTTCAGAGCCACCACCAACGCCCACTACCAACTCATCACTAAAACCAGCAAGAAAGCGATTGAAGAAAGAATCTCCACTCATGCACACAATAGCAAAGAACTCTTCAACGTCATCAAGGAGTTCGCCCAACCCCCCAGCAAGTCCACCGACATACCTACCTCACAAAACCTCTGCGACAAACTCAGCACCTTTTTCCACCACAAAATCAAGAGCATCTACGACAACTTCAATGAAGACAACCAAAACACTGAACCCTTACCAACCACCCCTGACACCCTGAAGCGAGAAATAGACAACTGGACAGCCCTCAACACCGAAGACACACTGAAGATATTGAAGTCAATCCACTCCAGGGCCCCCACTGACCCATGCCCAACCATGTTTTTAACAGAGCCGCCGACACCATCGCACCCATGCTCTGCCACCATATCAACCACTCCCTGGCACCTGCCTCATTTTCTGACGACTGGAAAAATGTTGAGATCAACCCCCTCCTGAAGAAACCCTTGGCGGGCCCCACCAACCTAAAAAACTACAGACCCATCTCCCTGCTCCCGTTCCCAGCGAAAGTCATCAAGGAAGCCATCAACAACTAACTCGCCACATTCATCGAAGAGCACAACGTCCTTGACTTCTCCCAATCCTCCTTCAGAAAAGACCACACATACGTAAACCACAATCCTCACCGCAATAGACGACATCCGCACCTTACTGGACAAAGGAGAAACAGAAGCCCTCATCCTCCTCGACTTCTCAGCAGCGTTCGACACAGTCTCTTACTGCACCCTAATATGCAGACTCCACAATGCAGGGATTCAAGACATGGCCCTCGACTGGATCCGCTCCTTCCTCTCTGGCAGAACGCAGCCGTTCAGACTCTCCCCTTTCCTCTCGAACCTACACCAACCACCTTCGGAGTCCCCCATGGGTCCTCCCTCAGCCCTATGCTCTTCAACATTCTACATGGCTCCGCCCGCCCCATCATCAGAACCAACTTACTCAACATTTTGTTATACGCAGACCACACCCATCTCACCCTCTCCCTTTCCAACGAACCCAACACCACCAGACATAACTGTTGAGAAGGCATGGAAGCTGTCGCCAAATGGATGAAAAACAGCTGCCTACAACTAAACACCAACAAAATGGAAGTACTCATCATGGGCCCAAACCTGGCGCCTGGAACGACACCTGGTGGCCCCCGCCCTCAGAAGTCCGCCCACTCCCACGAACCATGCACGCAACCTGGGAATCATCCTGGACTCAGAGCTCAAAATGGACCGTCCGATCAACTCTGTCTCGTCCTCCTGCTTCCACACCCTCCGCCACCTACGTAAGACCTTCAAATGGATCCCCCTCGAACACAGGAAGACTGTCACTCACGCCCTGGTCACCAGCAGGCTCGACTACTACAACGCGCTCTATGTGGATATAAACAAAAACCTCACCCGCAAGCTACAAAACATCCAAAACGCCACCGCAAGACTGATCCACAACCTGCCAAGACACTGCCAAATCTCCCAAGACCTGCGCACACTCCACTGGCTCCCCATTGAAGCTAGAGTCACCTTAAAGATGCTAACCCACATTCACGATGCCCTCCATGTCACCGGACGATCATACCTAAACAGCCAACTCAAATTCCACACACCCCAAAGGACCCTACGATCAGCCCAGCTCTCCTACACTGTGGTCCCCCGAACCAGAAAGTCCAGATCAGGAGGCCGCTCCTTCTCCTTCCGCGCGGCCAGAGCCTGGAATGACCTTCCGCTCCACCTCAGACAGACAACATCGCTCCCCATCGTCGCAAGAAACCTCAAAACCTGGCTCTTCGACGGACCCCTTCCTTGATGGACTGGAACCTGCGACCCACCCTTCACCCTCCACCTCCTTGAGACCCCTACGGGTGAGTAGTCGTGCTTAACAAACACCTGATTGATTGATTGATTGATTGGGCTGAGTGGGTGGAGCTTTGGGGCAGTGGGTGTGGTACATTTTCAAGTAATATATTGATAGCTGTGCTGTAAAGTGTCCTTGGAATTTTTTTTTCAAATGGCAACTATGGAACTTTGAGGTGCTAGTTGTTATCTTGGTGCTTCCTGTATGCCTGGTGATGTCCTGAGGAATAAGACCGACTGGAAAGATTTAACCATTTGGCTTTTTCCTTCCTTCATCCATAAAACCACTTTGCCCTTTCTGTCCTTCAGTTTCAATAAATAAGCTGCCTCATTTCTTGCTTCGGTTAACAAATGTTTGTTAAAATACCTCCATACTCCTGTTCAGCCCTGTGCACTTCCCAGGGGTGGAATGCATGATGCTTTCCCTCCTTTTACAGGATTAATGTTATGCGAATTTCCAAGGTGAGAAACAACCTACAAAGTATTAATTTTTGGGTGTTCACAGTGTTTTGTATAGCCCATCCTCTTAATACAGTTTGGGCCAGATGTACGACCAATGATCTTTGTGACTCACAGATTGCATTAAATTGCATTTTCGCAATTTGCGAGTCGCAAACATCAGTGTACAACAGTGTCAGAGGCACTGTTTGCGATTCCCAATGGGGTCACAAATTACATGCCTCATGCATATTAATGAGGCTGTCGCAATTTCCGACCCCATTGAGAATGGCTGGAACTCCCAGTGATGGTGGCCTGCTGGGTTCAGCAGACCACCATGTCTGGGACTGCTTTGTCAATAAAGCTGTTTTTTTTTAATGCAGCCCATTTTCCTTAAAGGGAAATGGGATGCATTTAAAAAAAAAGAAATGAAACGTTTCTGTTTCATTTTTTAAGGGCTGGTAGTGGTGAGACCACTTTGTGCTGGGCTAGTCCATCTCAGAAGTAGCAGCCTCCACATACACACTCCCTGCCCCCTTCTGTGAAACCCTTGTGTCTGGCAGCGGTGATATTTAGTGCAGGTTTCTCATGCCTAAGAGGAGCTCACCGTCCCCCTTCTCTGGTGTGCAGACCATTTCTGTTGTATCTTACCAGATGTAGCCAAGTTGTATTATAAGTGTTTCTTTATTATTATCAGGTTGCAGGATGGCATTTTAGTACAACAAGTTGGTTTCCATGTACATCTGCCCTTCAGCCCTACCAGGAGCAGCCTGCCTGCTGCTCAGCCCATCTTCCAACTGTCACCACTCATCCACACAGGCCCCCAAACATCCCAAGCATCAGTCACACCAACATTCCACTCTCAACACTCACACTAGCTGAGCAGCAGGGAGATAGGAAAACTGGTATACATATCATTACATAACTAGGATATAACTTATGACCCTCCCTTTAAATGAATATAACAATACTACATGGGAGGAACTATAAACAAGAAAGTACAAAAGCAGAAAATAGTTCAAAACTCAGGGATGCAAATTATAATGCAACATCACAAGAGAGTCTGAACATTTAAGTAACCAGAATGGAAGGATAAATAAATTGAGAAGCTATATCAAATAAATTGACAAGCAATATAACCCATCCTCCCCAATAAAACAATTTAGAAAAATATGTAACATGTAGCAAAGGGTGAAAAGCAACCCAAGACTACAATCCCAATTACATTACAAGGGAACAAAAAGTGCAAACAGAATTCATAACGTAAGGAACATGATGTACACTCTGAAAATGGGACTAAGAAACCCATTATGACACCACTCATGTAAAGGGTAACACACTTGGCAATGTAAACCAAAAAGTCCTTCCTCCTGTAAGGGGTTTTGACTTAAACCCTGGTTATGGGAATATGACCCATAGAGACATACCCTGAGTAAAGGGTTTAATGTAACAGGTGTAACCGGGACTGATATCAATTGATCCAGCAAACAAGACATGCAGCACAAGGTGGCTTACAGTGTTTAACAAATGATCGTAAACGTGTAGCGCAGGATGACTTACACACCATAGAGACAAGACATGTAGCGCATGGCGACTTACACACCGGTATCAGATTCCTCAAGTAAGGTCAAACAACAACTAACCCAGAAATGGGTAAGACCTGTGGAAAAGTAAATTTTGCCATGTTCTGTGTCCCTACGCCTCATCCATCATAGGTTATGTGTGCATGATCAATATGCATATGTTATTCCCCATGTCCGATTAATGACGCAATTACAGTTGTGTCCACCTTTAGTATGCTAGTTTCCAGTCCTCGTGAATACTACGAATATCAGGCCTATGTAAAGTTACGTTGCCACGTTTCTCAGTGTGCACGTTATTCCATTATAAAGTCCCCGTTTCCAGGCCTCAAAAGGGCCCGGACCACAGATTCAGCTCCTGTCTCCTGAAGTCTCGCTGAGGAGCGATACAGCCCCCACCTGTATCCTCGACCCTTCACTTACTTCCTGCCTCGCAGTGCCCGGTGCAGCCTGGCTCTGCCTCTGAGTCTGCCAAAAGTATGTTATAGTTCCAGTTATCAGTTCAGTCCTCCTTCTCTGCATTCCTAAGCTACTGAACTGCATCAATAGTTCCCGTCATTGTCTAGCCTATGCGGCTCCACGTTAGAGAAATACTGTATTTAATGGTCATTTAGTATTCTTCATCACACACTACATGTAGAATAATGCATGGTCCAGTCTTAGAATCAAGTTAGCCTTTCCCCTCATGACTTCTAGTTTATATCAACATGTTCCCTAAACATCAGATACTAGATAGGGTTTAGGTACAAGTCGCTCCGACCCTCCAGACTTTAGTCTCTGCTCCTAGCACAGAGTTCATAGCCCCCAGCTTCTCCTAGTAATACGTCATTGCCAGTTTGCGTGCACCACCAGGTTAGAGGTCCCGGCTCCTTAGGTAGCCCCCTCCTATGTTTCCGCCCCATTCATGACATATTCTGTTACGTTTGCACCACATGTCTATGTATACGCCCAGTTACACCTACTTTTACTGTTATCTTTCGCGACTGCTACGCGTCACGCCTTCTGCTCCACCCACTGCTACGCCTACTGCAATGTAATGCTATGTGTTTGCGCTATGTATATAAGTTCATGTATTGTTATTAAAAGTTAGCGCGCTCATCCCAGACCTAGCCCCAGCAGCTGCTGGGTCATCCTATGCAGGTTGTCCTGATCCTGTCCTTATGCTGTAATAAACCTGCAGAAACTCCTACTACCTCGAATCTTGACTCTTATTTATTGAGCTATCTGTTATGCTATATGCCTAGTCAAAAATAGGGTATTATTTATTTATTTACCACATAATGGCGCCCGAACAGGGACTTGCCCTTTCCCCACGCGTCGGTGAAGCCACGCCGACCCCCTGACCCTCTACAGTCGTGACGGAACTCTTCTGCGCAGTGGCAGATATTTCTGCTCAAGTATCCCTCAGGCCCACGGAGGAGACGGAGGAGGCGGTCCAGCATCCGAACGAGACGGTGGAGGAACGCGGCGAGTCCCGACCAGAGCCCAAGCCGAGAGTCCAAGGTCCGAGGTATCCGGAGGCCCACCCGTAACTGAAGTCCGAAGTCCGTCGTCGTCAGCCCAGTCCCGTCCGAGGCCTTCCGTTCTTGCTGCCCGGTGAGTACCATTGCTGGGGTAGTATCTAGACAGGACCAATCTAAATTGACTCCTGGTCCGTGGGTTGGTGGTACCCAGACTCACAAACGAAGTGTTCACCTAGGTGGATACGGGTCTTGATGCGTTCCTTTATGGGACCGGTATGTTCCGTACTGTTTCAGCAGTGCATCCAGTAATTCTAGTCTGTTCCGTTCTCGAGAAATTCTGTTCTGTTTCTGTTCTCAAGTATTCCAGGTAATATTCTGTTCGAACTGTTATGTTATGATAATTGTTTAATGTAATTCCAATGTCGTGGTATGCCTGAATTGTTTTCCCAATTGTTATTGTTCTTCGTGTATTGTATTGTGTTCCGATTCAAGTTTACAATGCCGCTCTTTTCAAGATTACGTCAGCTAAAAACTAGAAAGGGTTTATTAGAAGAAGCAGTTCCTGTCCCGCCTAGGGACAGTCCAGGTCACTTTATGTATCAGAAACATGGCATAAGCGCCATATTGTATCTAGATTTATGGGTAGAGTATACCAAACAGTTAGAAGAAAAGTATAGATGGCCCGTATCGGGTACATGGGATGCCGAATGTATCATGCGAGTAGAAGAAGCATTATGGAAAAAGAAAGCCAGACAGTCACAGAAAGATGCCATCGAGTTATGGCGTAAAGAAGCGCATAGAAGAACCGAAAAGGAAGTCAGAAAGTCAGAGTTAAGTAGAGAATCCCAAGAACGAGCCCAAGAAAGAGAATTAATCGAGATAGGTGAACGAGTCAAAGCCGAACAGTCAGACAGACAGAGGCATGCCCTCATTAAGGGTATGTATCCTCTTCTTGCCGAGGGCTTGCCAAAAGCTACCCCAGAGGCATCCAGTAATTTCCCGCCACCATTACTTCCGACCAAGCTACGTCACAAACCGACCGCAGCTGATATTTTTATTTCGTCCTACTTGGACGACACAGTCCCAGAATATGCAAATCCTGTTCGCGCTCCGCCAGTCCCTGTAAATCAGGCACTTCCCGCTCCTCCAGACACCGGAGTACCTGTTACGGTACCCCCGGTCCAGCCCGCCATACAAGTCCAGCCTACATTTCCATTTCCCACTCTGCCAGGACGTAGAGCCTCAGTAGACGACTCCAGTTTAGGGGCTGCAGGAGGAGGTCCTCCTCAAACCCCGCCGCCACACAAGCGTTTAACGTTAGCCGAATTACATGCACAAGCATCACAGCGTACGCCTAGGTATCAGTCTGTTGCAGAAATAAGAAAATCCCTTGCCGAATGTTGCTATGATCCAGTCCCAGGCGAGGATAATATGGTTTTATATTCATTTCGCGTAAGAAAGGTGGCCGAGTATCTAGTCACCTTACCGAATATGAAAGAAGATCTAGACAGAATATATCGTTTCATCCGTACAGGGGATGATCCAGAAAGTATTAGCGAGACTATGTCTCAAAGGAAAGCCGAGATCCAGCTCATGATATTAAAGTTCCTGATCAATTGTCTAATAAGAGAACAAGATTACCCGTCTAAAGATTCCGCCGAAATGAGAATCCTGACAAGGTGGAGTGATAATATAGCCGAGGGTAAGCACAAGACCGTCGGTGCTATGGAGAGTATGTACAAGAAAATCCGTAAAGAGATAATAAAGATACACGAACAGCGTAAAGCAGCACAAGTAAGCGAGAAAGAAAGTATCTCTGATCCCGAAGAAGAAGAGGACGAGAATCCCGCCAGAATAGCGTATGTAGGAAAATCTAGATTTCCAGATCGCCATTTACGCCTAGAACCCAAGTCTATTTTTCATCATTCAGCACCAGAACAAGGTTCTCTAGAACAAGTATTTCAAGCTACCGATCACATTCTGAAATCACGAATCGGTTATAGTGAGTTAAGTACCATGCATGAACAAGAACTAGCCCGATCAGCAGTCCGATGGATTACTGATTCTACCACTTTTCCAGACGAAATAGTGGCACAAATGTTTCTGAAAATGCCCCCAGCCGAGCAACGACTGGTGGGTATGTATATGATTCAGCACCTCATTACTCTATATGAGGGTCAACACTCTGATCCAGGTCCGTTACATGATATCCTGAACGAGTTACTCCAGTACAGATGGAGAGGTCTAGGTACCGATTTAATTAGTGTCATTCTAGAACAACGCCACAAATATAGAACGTTCTTGAACCCACATTTTGTTCATGTCTCACCCCCAGAAAGTAAATCATTCTACATAGACCGACAGAATCCGTTACGAGAAGTCCACCCAGTCAGAGGGACGGGTGGCGAAATGCAACGAGTGTTTGTATACACTCCAATAACAAAGATGGAACTTCTTGAAATGAAGAAATTAATTCCCTGTCATGACAAAGATCCAGCAGGGTTCCATAGAGAATTAAAAGACATGCTCCGTATGGGAGAATATACTTACCCAGATATCATTAAAATGTTAAAGGTTCTGTTGCCCGCAGGGGTGTATGAAAAGCTAAAGGAAAAAGAATGGGAGGTGGGAGAGAAAAAGATCGATTGGACAGCTCTAGAAGCTGAAGACAAGGCACGAGTACCAGGTACCGGTCTTGGAGATAAATGTAAAGAATTACCAGAATTATTGATTCAAGTTTTACCCAGATTATTGACAACGAGAAAAGAAGACTGGGATGCAATCTCAGCCTGTAAACAGAAACAAGACGAAGATATTAGTGATTTTTATTCTAGATTTGAAAAATGTTTCAGTATCAACAGTGGTCTCAAGACAAGTAGTGAGTCATACCCTCACCTTTTCGTTACTAAATTAGTCGAGAATTCAAGTCCACAAATTAAAAATCGAGTTTTGAAAGTTGAAAGCACCTGGCAAGCAAATACTCCGTCCCAGATGCTCCAGATGCTTCAGTATCACCAGAATAGAATTAGGGAAGAGCAAGAACACGAGAGAAAACGTATGAAAGACACGAAAATGAAAGTGCTAGTTGCACAATCTGTTCCTCAAGACAGTCAGAAGAGGGGTCCGAATCAAGCCAGTCATCCTGCAGCTCCCGTTAAAGGGAACTGCAATTATTGTAAACAGCCAGGTCATTTTATAAACGAGTGTGCAGTTCTGAAACACAACATAGCTACTGGTAAGACTAAAGAAAGACCACGTCCGCCGAGACAAGAACAAGTTTCACAGACTCCTCAGTCACAGAATGCACAACAGACAGTTACAGTACCGCAGCCTATTGCTGCAACACAGCACGTTACATCGCAGATGTACCAGTATGCACAGTCCGAGTATCCAGAGTACCAGCCATATTCATGAAACAGCCTAGAGAGGGAGGTAGGCTTGCCTCTCATCGAGATACCTGTAGATCAAGAAGGTCCCTATGTTCACAGTCAAGTATTAGGGAAAGACAGAAAGTTTTTGATCGATACAGGGGCAAGTAGGACCACAATTAGTCATGCCGAAGTTCCAGGGGCTCCGCTCTCAGGCTCAAGAAATGTTTCCCTTGGATTTTCAGGAAAACCCATTATAAATGAGATCTCAAAGCCAGTTACTCTAGAAGTAGGTCCATTGTCCCGCACTACTGATCTGTTACTTACTAAGTCATGTCCAGAAAATCTATTAGGCATTAAGACACTGAAAGAATTAGGTGCAGTTATTTGCTGTTCCCCAGAGGGAATACGTCTGTTCCTACGTGACTTTAAGGGTCACTATGTATTACGAGATTTTGATTCAAGATTGTCTAATGTTCCGCAGCATTTATGGGCGCAAGGTCCAACTGATGTAGGTTATATGCAAATCACACCCTATCGTGTGACTCTCAAGCCAGGTGTAGTGTTACCCCGAATCAGACAGTACAGATTGCCACCTGAGGCTGTAGCAGCCTTATCCAAAATTATTGACGAGCTCATGGCTCAAGGAGTAGTTGTAGAAACTGACTCCAATGTATGTAATTCTCCGATCATTCCAGTCATGAAACGTACTGATCCAAATGCACCCCCAGTATATCGATTAGTGATTGATTTACGAGAGCTTAATAAATGTATTATTCCGCAGTACCCAGTTGTCCCAGACATCTCTTCCCTATTGACAGCCATTGATTCCGAAGCCACGTTCTTCACTGTCATAGACCTCAAGAATGCATTTTTTAGTGTTCCTATTCATCCAGACAGTCAGTTTCTTTTCGGATTCTGTTTAAATGGAAGGAGCTATATGTTCACACGCGCTCCTCAAGGTTTCACAGAAAGTCCTAGTATTTACAGTCAGGCACTTAAGAGACAACTAGACAACATTCACATGCCAACTGACACTGCCCTGCTCCAGTATGTCGATGATCTACTGATCACAGCCCGTTCTGAACGTGCTTGCGAGCGAGCATCACTTACAGTCTTGTATTTTCTAGCCGAGATGGGGCACAAGGTGTCCCCTTCGAAGCTTCAATTCTGTGTCCAGCAAGTGGTCTACTTAGGACACTTACTGTCCAAGAGGGGTAGGCAGTTGACACCCGACCGTATCCAGTTAATAGCGAGTCTTCCCCAGCCCAGAACCCAGAAGGAGGTACGTGCCTTTATCGGCCTTACTTCTTATTGTAGACAATGGATTCCCCAGTATGCATTTCTAGCCAAGCCACTGATACAGTTAACGACACAGGAGGCAGCCGTATCGACTGTCCTCCCTTGGACATCTGAACATACACTTAGTTTCAACGAGTTAAAGAAAGCCCTATGTCAAGCTCCAGTTCTAGCTACACCGAACTACAGTAAGCCTTTTACACTTTTCGTTACTGAACGTGAAGGTACAGCATTACCTGTTCTTACACAAGATCAAGCAGGACAATCCAAGCCCTGTGCTTACTTTTCTAGCACATTAGATCCAGTCGCCCAGGCGTTGCCTGCGTGCCTTAAGTCAGTTGCAGCCACCGCACTTGCTATCAGACAAAGTGATTCCATAGTTTTAGGACATTCCCTGACAGTACAAGTTCCACATTCCGTGGAAGTTCTTTTAAACCGAACACAAACTCAGCACTTGACAATTGCACGTTTAACAGGTTATGAATTGACACTGTTCCAGCCACACATAGAAATTAGACGCTGCAACGTCCTGAATCCTGCTACACTGTTACCATCAGTCAGTTTGAACCCTGACCCACATGACTGTGTGGAAGTAGTTAACATTACGACAAAGCCAAGACAAGACCTGACAGACATTCCGTTACCAGATCCTGACCTGACACTTTATGTGGATGGTTCATGTATGAGAACTAGTACAGGAGAACTAGTCGCCGTGTATGCAGTGACTACTGACACCGAAGTTATTGAAACACACCGTATTGATACCCTGTCCGCTCAAGCAGCAGAGCTAGTTGCTCTGACACAAGCCTGTATACACGCCAAGAACCTGAAAGTTAATGTTTATACAGATTCACGTTACGCATTCGGAGTTGTACACGACTTCGGAGTGCTCTGGCAGGAGAGAGGTTTCATGACTTCTCATGGAACCAAGATTCAGCATGGTCTCCTTATTCAAGCTCTGTTAGATGCCATACATTTACCGACATCCATTGCTATCATGAAATGCAAAGCACATACGAAAGTTACTGACATTATTTCCCAAGGTAACGATCTAGCAGACCGCACAGCCAAGCTTACAGCACAGACTCTAGACATTCCAGTTAATCAGACACATACTCCAGATCCGACTACATGCATGACAGTTAAGGACCCTACACAAGATGTCATAGATATCCAGTTACATGCTACTCCCGAGGAAATCAAGAAATGGTCCGAACAAGGAGGGGTCCAGACAGATCAAGGATGGTTAACAAAGGGTAGAGCCACATGGTTTCTCCCCGACTCTATGGTTCAAGTCATTATCAATACCGCACATAGTCCAGCACATTTAGGAGAAAAAGCTATGTTAGACAGTATCCAGAACATTTGGTTCAACAAGCATTTACGAGCTGCAGCCAAGCAGAAAGTCCGTACCTGTATGATATGTTGTCAGTTTAATCCAGGTAAAAGTGTCCCGGTGGAACAAGGTGGTTTCCAGCCCCCTGACCACCCTTTTGAGGTCCTCCAGATGGATTATATTCAAATGGAGCGATGTGGAGGTTTCAAGTATGTCCTTGTAGTAGTATGCGCTTTGTCCAGGTGGACAGAAGCATATCCAGTCCCAGATTACACAGCCGCGACCACTGCCAAGCAGTTGGTTCGTGAATTCTTCCCTAGATATGGACTCCCTAGAGTCGTATATTCTGATAACGGTCAGCCATTCTCCTCAGAGTTAATGAAGCATGTTTCCCTGTTGTTAGGGTACCAGTGGAAGTTCCATTGTGTACGCCATCCTGAAGCAGCCGGTCTAGTCGAGAGACATAATCAGACCCTGAAAATCCGCATTGCCAAAGTTTGTAAAGAAAAAGGTGTGGACTGGCTAGTAGCTCTGCCAGTTGCTCTATTTTATATGCGCATGGTCGCACATTCCAGATCAGGTCTGTCCCCGTATGAGGTCGTATTCGGCCGCCCCCCTAACATGTGGGGTACTCCTAGACCCCGAAGTATTACCGATGTTTCATGTAATATGTTGACAGATTACCTAGCTTCCTTGATGTCTGCCCTCAACTCATGTCGTTCACAGGTTGCTGCCGCCTTTCCAGACAATACCGAGGTGGCACCGCATGAAATCGTTCCAGGTTCCCTTGTGATGGTCCGGAATTTTGACAGATCAAGTCCGCTGGAACCTCGTTGGAAGGAGCCACGTCAGGTCCTCTTGACCACCCGTACTGCCGTCAAGCTGGAAGGCAGGAAGGGGTGGGTCCACCTTTCTCATGTAAAACTTTTCAATGGATTGAAACCCGTTTCTAAAAACATTTCCAAGGAGTCCCAGGATTTTAAAGACTGCCGAAATATTGTTCCTAAGGACTGTCCCGCAAAAGACATTGTTACAACCCCTTCCCTGTTAGAGAAAACTCCGCAACAGGAGTATAAGTTAAAACTACGGTCTAGTAAAATAAGTCAGTCAGTTTGATTGTATAAGTCCTCCCCTAGGTGAAACGGTTAGACTGTTTCTGACATGTATAAAATAGACCCCCATAGTGAGAGAGTCAGTCAAAACTCAATTCAATGTATCGTTTTTCTAAGTTTCATATTATTCATCAGCATAATGATTTCCTGCACTAGCTACGCACTTTTCCTGTGTTTCTCAGTTCCTCATGTAAATAAGTCTGCTAATGTTACAGTAGAGCACACGTTTAGTGATCTGCCTCCTCACGAATATTCTTACCGCCTCGCTATGCGTAATAATTCATTTATCCGTATGTTACATTATTCACACCAGACCAGCAATGCCACTAATTGTTGGGTGTGTGGTCGACTCCCCCCTTTCCAGACACCGAAGGGAGTTCTGCCACTCTTTCCTTATCCTTTTTCACATAATGGTTCGTGTGGAGCATGGTCCACGTTAACGTCATCCGCAACAGATATGTCTTTTCTTAACAGTACATGTTTCCCAGACAAGCAAGGTCTCCCCCACAGAACCGGGTTAGATCTAGAAAATGAAGTGTATAATTTAGGTAATTATTCGTCGAATTTCATGGTCCTGAATGTTCAGTCTGATACTACTCCAGACTCACCTGCTATTTCAGTACTACCAGTCAAAGGCGAATTATGTGTCCGTAATTATGGTTCTGTACACGTAGGCCATAGTGAATGTACTACTGTTATTCAGTATAGTGACAGTGGGAAATCTATTTTTAAAGCCTCACGTCATTCTTATTTTGTTTGTGGTCAAACTGCATATGTTCGTCTGCCCCTCGATTGGGAGGGAACCTGTTACATTGCCTTCCTACTGCCGCCTGTTTTTCTAGCCCCACCTGACTACCATAGGAATTCCTTCCTAGTACATACCAGACACAAGAGAAATCTCCCGATTGTCGATTATACTGAAACTGCCGCAGAGCAATTCATTGATATAGATAAAGGTGTTTTCCCTTATTTAAGTACAGTTGTAAACAGTAAGCTAATCCGTAGGTTAACAAGAACCCTTGAAGCTGTAGTAGATGAGACTGCCTCCGCTCTAGGTAACTTAACTGAAGAGCAATCCTTTATGAGAATTGTCGTTTTACAGAATCGTCTCGTCCTTGACGTCATACTGGCCGATAGGGGCGGGGCCTGTAGAGTCCTCGGATCTAGTTGTTGCATTTTCATTCCAAATAACGCGCCGTCTGTTTATTCAGCTATAACCAGACTCCATAAAATTGCCCATCTGTTACATCAAGATCCAGGCACCTGGACATGGTCCGGTTGGTTCTGGAATATAATTTCCGCATGGGGATGGAAATTCCTGTCCTTTCTAAGTATTGCAGTAGCGATCATATTTAGCTGCTGCCTCTGTATACAATGTGGCCCTGCGATTTGCAGCATGTGTGCTACCTCTTGTATTCCTAGTCCTAAGCCCCGTTCTAAGTCCCGTTCCAAGATAATTCGAGACGAGCAAATGGTACTGTATGAAATGATAGATGGTATCATGAAAATTGATGTTTCCTGATGGAAACGTAGTGACAAGGAGGGAATGTGGAAAAGTAAATTTTGCCATGTTCTGTGTCCCTACGCCTCATCCATCATAGGTTATGTGTGCATGATCAATATGCATATGTTATTCCCCATGTCCGATTAATGACGCAATTACAGTTGTGTCCACCTTTAGTATGCTAGTTTCCAGTCCTCGTGAATACTACGAATATCAGGCCTATGTAAAGTTACGTTGCCACGTTTCTCAGTGTGCACGTTATTCCATTATAAAGTCCCCGTTTCCAGGCCTCAAAAGGGCCCGGACCACAGATTCAGCTCCTGTCTCCTGAAGTCTCGCTGAGGAGCGATACAGCCCCCACCTGTATCCTCGACCCTTCACTTACTTCCTGCCTCGCAGTGCCCGGTGCAGCCTGGCTCTGCCTCTGAGTCTGCCAAAAGTATGTTATAGTTCCAGTTATCAGTTCAGTCCTCCTTCTCTGCATTCCTAAGCTACTGAACTGCATCAATAGTTCCCGTCATTGTCTAGCCTATGCGGCTCCACGTTAGAGAAATACTGTATTTAATGGTCATTTAGTATTCTTCATCACACACTACATGTAGAATAATGCATGGTCCAGTCTTAGAATCAAGTTAGCCTTTCCCCTCATGACTTCTAGTTTATATCAACATGTTCCCTAAACATCAGATACTAGATAGGGTTTAGGTACAAGTCGCTCCGACCCTCCAGACTTTAGTCTCTGCTCCTAGCACAGAGTTCATAGCCCCCAGCTTCTCCTAGTAATACGTCATTGCCAGTTTGCGTGCACCACCAGGTTAGAGGTCCCGGCTCCTTAGGTAGCCCCCTCCTATGTTTCCGCCCCATTCATGACATATTCTGTTACGTTTGCACCACATGTCTATGTATACGCCCAGTTACACCTACTTTTACTGTTATCTTTCGCGACTGCTACGCGTCACGCCTTCTGCTCCACCCACTGCTACGCCTACTGCAATGTAATGCTATGTGTTTGCGCTATGTATATAAGTTCATGTATTGTTATTAAAAGTTAGCGCGCTCATCCCAGACCTAGCCCCAGCAGCTGCTGGGTCATCCTATGCAGGTTGTCCTGATCCTGTCCTTATGCTGTAATAAACCTGCAGAAACTCCTACTACCTCGAATCTTGACTCTTATTTATTGAGCTATCTGTTATGCTATATGCCTAGTCAAAAATAGGGTATTATTTATTTATTTACCACAGACCCACCAACAGGATCAACCCTCACCCACAAGATCATCTGTCGTAATAAACATTGACGTAAGACTAATGTGGTACCATGGCATCACAACATGCAAGTGATATACTACTCCAACCAGAACACAAAATCAGCAAACTCTTTTTCTTTAACAAAAACTGTAACCAATCCAGACCCAGCAAGACCTCCTGTGAGCGATATCACACACAAATTGGCACACACTGTCTCTATGGTTCCAAGGATAAAACTGGATACAATCCAATCTGAATTCTGAGCATCCGTAGTTAGAGAACAGTACCCAGGATAAAAAACAGCTAACGTTGTCATACATCACCCTTGTGCACTTGCAGCTCATAGATGGAGTCCGACCTGCAATTAAATTTGGGACATGACACCCACAGACAGTATGCAGATGAAGTACACTGTGAGCCTGTAGTGGGTCCCAAATATCACAGCTTCACAAAATATACTCACGTAATACAATACACAATGCGTCTGCTTTAGAAACTTGTTCCTGCCCCTCGGGTGTGCCAGCATTCCATAGTAAACATGCACATGACAAACTTGCTGCTTGCGTGCTGTCACCAACCCCAAGATCGTGGCACGCTGTTACGACAGCGGCGGGTGTCTGGCGGTTGTGGCATGCTGCAAAGCTTCCCACAGCAACGTACAAGTAACAACTCATGCCACTGTTTTCAAACCGCACCACTGCTGTTAAACTGCCATCTGTCCGGGGGAGGGCGGAATGTGACTAAAACAAACAAGCATTTGCAATGCAATAGGTCTCGCGTTTACACAAGTTTGAGCTATTGACATTGCAAATAAAAATGCCTTTTATTTTTGCTTTCGTTTTAAAAATATAAAATAAAAGGCATTGTTATTTACAATGCCAATAGCTTAAACTCGCGTAAATGCGAGACCTATTGCATTGCAAATGCTTGTTATATTAACTATATCATTACATGAGACCCGAGACGGTGAGGTCAACTTTGAAGAAACCCAGAACACTTTTATGAGCCGTGTCCCGATAAGGTGCTCATTCAAGCCATCTCTATGCATGGGACCAAAGCCACGCCAGTCTGGCGGCACAATCTTGTCTACGCGGGCCACCGTACATGTCGGTCGCTAGTGCAAAATTAGCGACCGGCACTTTTCAGGCCAACGTAACAGACGGATCTTGTTCACCCAATTGTTTTATTTCAGTCCTTGAAAATTACGGTTATACTTCTGTTAATTTGTGAATAATGTAGGAATGGCATTTACAGAGTGCGCGATCAGAGACTTCTAGGCACTTTGGGCTGGTACGGGTGGTGGATGCACTTAGAGCATGGGGGATAGGCAAAGGCACGGGGGCACCGAATGTATAAGGTTGCCTTTAGGCCGTCACCGGGCCGCCGTCTCCCCGCAGACACCGTTTCATACATCGTCCCCGTCTTAAAGTTAGCAGGAGTTGCGCCTCGTTGTTCGGCGCTGCCTGCAGGCGCTTGAGAGAGTGCGCGCACATTTATGCTAATCCGTCGCTGCAGCCACGGACTCTTCTATCAATATGAAATGTTTTGTACCGGCTGTTTTTGTGCATCTTGTATTGTTATGTGCAATATACAAAATAATGTGTCTAACTATGCCATTAATGCCTCTGAAAGAAAAAGCTAATTACCAACAGGATGGCATTTGCATGCACGTGTGTCAGCTTTTTAAGCCTTTTTCAAATGCACCCATCTGTCATTTACAACTCACTGAAAGCACTTTATGAATCTGCGAAGAAAATGTACTTATCTTCCCGTGCCAGTGTCCCAGCTGTTTCGAAATTGCTTTTGTCCTAATACTTACAAGGCAATTTTAGCATCAGTTAATAATTTTATGGGATAGATAACTCCTAAAGCATTTTAAAATGTCAGACATTAAACAATGGCAACTTAGCATGTTTTATAACAGTTCATGACAGCTTAAAAGCTAAAGTGATGTTAATGTATAGCCCGGGCAGTCTCGTCTTCTCCTTGACAATTTCTTTAGAAGGAATAAAATACAGGGAAAACCATTTTAAACCTTGGGAGAAAGAAAATGCCGTCCCTTGTGCGGGCCCGAGGGAGCCACGGGAGGGGTGGGGGGCAGGGGGGGTGAAGTGGGTGTGGTGAGGAGGGGGCTGGGGGGGGAGTGGCCAGGGATAAGTAAACATGCTCGGATTCAGCGGCCTTTCATGTCATCCCCTCGGCTTATGTCTGGATGAAGCGCCTCAGGCCTCCAGGGTGTCAGCCCCTCGAGCCCGGCCTCTGTGCGCTGCGACATGTGTGCGGCTCTGATGTACTTGTTCAGAAGCTCCCTGCACAGAAGCTCCCTGCACATACCCCCCTCTGCACATACCCCCCCTGCCCTCACAGCGCCTTAAAGCGCACTCACCTAGCTCCTGCGTGCGATGCTCCTGTCCAGGGTGTGGCGAAGGCTCCTCTCGGCTGCTCTGTCCCTCGGGTGTGAGCCTGGACCGTCCTGGCCTTTTAAAGCCGTCCCTTGTGCGGGCCCGAGGGAGCTACGGAGGGGGGTTGAGGTGGCTGTAGTGGGGTGGGGGCTGGGGGGAGGAGGGGCCGGGGCTGAGTAAACATGCTCGGATTCAGCGGCTTTTCATGTCATCCCCTCGGCATATGTCTGGGTGAAGCGCCTCAGGCCTCCAGGGTGTCAGCGCCTGGAGCCCGGCCTCTGTGCGCTGGGCAGCGCGCGCTAGCAGCACCCTGGCTTTAGTTTAACCATTTTTAGTGCCGCCGCGCGTGAAAGAACGCGATGTGCATGTTGTAGGCACGCTGTGAGCGTGCACATCGGCGTGTCCTGCAGCTCGTGCCCAGTGCGGTGCCTGCGTCTTCACCGCTGTCTTTGAGGAGTGCTGCGCGGCCCTGGGAGGGGGCCTCCAAAGCAACAAAAAACAAGTGGCAGGCCTGGGCGCATAGCATGGACTTCTGGCAGGCCTCCGAAGACCCGCCCGCCACCTTGCTGGGCGCGTTCCCAACGAGAAGATAGCGACCTGGGTGGAAGACTGCAGGTAAGCCCCGACTTTGCAAACTTTCTGCTGCGCAACCCCTACGCGCCAGTGTATGGGGACAGACATCCTTCCATCAGCAAAAAAAAACAAGCAGGGAAGGGCGTGGAGAACCCAGCCTTATGGGCCAGGCGGCGCAGGGCACGCCTAAGATCTCCGAGTTCACCTGCCTCGACCGACAGAGACACGGGACACTCTGTTAGGCATAGAAAAGTAGTTTTATTAGCTGCAGCTAAGCACAGTTATCTAAGAAGTACCACACAGGTAGGTTCTCAAGAGACTGCCACTTCAATCCGTGGCGCACAGTCTATTATACCACACAAGTTTACAATGACAACTCCCAATATACACAAAACTGACAAATAGGAATAGTTCGAAAACAAGCTATCAGATGTCTAAAACATACCACCCTCCTTTCAGACCCCGTGTGCTCTCCTCCCATCAGGTTTAATCAACACTAGTGCCCGTAATTCAATTTGCAGGTGGCAAAAAATGTGTAGAATGCTTTAAAAGAAGGGCTATGTAACAAGAGAACACACGAAGAGAATAGTGAAGGCCAGTTAAATAAGATAAGGTAGAGAAGAATGGTGGGACCCAAACAGTGGAGTAAGTCATGGATTAATCAGTCTAGACATGGCTTTGCGAACTCGGCCAGACCCTGACATCAGTATTGCACACAAGGACGAAGTTTGTCCTTTAGTGAAAAAAACATGGAGCAGCTGAAAACGGCAGAAAGGCCATTTTACCGCGTTAGCCGTGCTGCCTGAGTGAGGCAACATAAAATGGCGACTAAACACGACATGGCGGCTATAGCGAAGCGAGGCCGAAAACTACGTAACCTCAGACCCTCCTTTTGCCATACTCAGGCAATGCACAAAGGAACCCATGTTAGTCTGAGTCAATATCAATGGTCATGAGGTCACTGAGATGTTGTTGCACCATCATCTTAATGTGTTCTGTCTGCTGTGCTACTGGTTTGGAGACACAGATCGTGGCACAGAGTCCACAAATAGCTGGACCACACTGTAGACAAAGACAACAAGAAAAGACGAGTGCTAAAATCATTCCAAGCAAAGTTAGCACGTTCCATCCCCAAGTGGACAGTAGTCCCCAAAACCATCCCATCACAGACCAATCTCCAGTATCTTGGTGAATAGACTCAGAGATGACATGTAGCTTAGAGATGGCTTGGTATACTGTAGTAGCGTTGTCAGGAATATAAATGCAACAACTAGACCCAATCAGTTTACAAACTCCTCCTTTATCTGCAAGGATTATGTCTAAAACCATTCTATTCTGTAAAGTCATAAGTCGATCCGCCTGAAGCTCAGCAGTCAAATTCTTTAATGCTCCACAAATTACATTGATTGTGGCATCAACCACACGGATCAACTGTCTGATATTTTTGCTATTGGCCATCGGACCCCAAAAGGGAAGAAACCCTTTCAGAAAATCCCCTCCTTCTTGCCCTGCTGTATCTTCCGAATCAAAAACTCCTCTAGCAACTCTCTTTTTATGATAATCAGCAGGAGCAGTCTATGTAGGAGGGAGGAGAAAAGCTATATAACATGTTCCCGAGAAGTATGGGGGAAGCCATGTATAAGCTTTGTCATGACAGATGAAATATGTACCTTGTGATGCCACTAATGGTGCGGGTGTAGAAGGAGTATAGACATAAGTGTGGGAACAGTTGCTCCTCTCTTGCTTAGTTTTGGTATTCTGGCCATTTATTTGCAAGCACAAACGACCTCTTTGGGGTAGGACCCAAATCGGTGTAGAACTCTGTTGCTTGAGCTTGTCAGTGAGGCTGAGAGTATAGTGAGTTATATTCCACCCATCGTATGCTTTCTTTTCGTCTCTGGGAATTTTGATAATGTCCGCAATCTTTGCCATAGTCACAATGCCCTTTATCAAAGAACTGTGACTGAAATCCACTCCACCATTATAGGATCCACCAGAAGGGTATCGAAGTAAGTTCTGGTATGCATTGGAAAACATAGCCAGATAGGCCCAAGCAGAACCTTCATATGAAAAGGGGAGGACTAGATACGGCATTCCTCTTTGTGTATTATGTGGTATGAGACCACATACCCAACAATCATTAACATTTACTATCAGTTGATGCTGGTGTAACAGTTGAATGAACGAATTGTTAAGATATTCCATTCTTCTCATTTGCTCGTGATCTGGGAGTGAGTAAAATGTATGCGGTGAAACAGTAGTAGAGGGAGTTAGAGGGACAGAAACGGGAACAGGTACTAACTGCAGGACGTGAATAAGCCATCCTATGCATGCTAATAAACTACTTAAACATACTAAAATACATAGTGCTACTCCACACGACCAAATAATAATTTCTTATAATGAGCTCTCTTCATTATTTTAATATCACTTCCTTTCCCTGTACTATCCATTACTCTAAAGGCGTTGCTCACGATAATTTTCCTTAATCACTTGGCTATGATTGTTAGCCGTCCTATGACACTGCAAGTCCTGTTGACCTAGTCACTATTCAGGTCACAGCTCAAGACTCCTACCGTGACCCTGCAACTTGATGGATAAGGGAAGGAAAAACTTTTCTTTATTAACAGAATTAAAGAAAATCAAAATTAATTGTCTTTAGGGGATCTTTTTCTCAAATTGTATCGTCTCTTTCCAGGCGTTGTCTGGTCCTTAAATAAATGTTGGGGATCTGTGGTGTTGAGTCTCAAATGAACGGGTACAGCTTCCTGTAAGACATCATCGTTCTCTGAACTCGTCCAATCCAGGTGTGCACTGCTGAACGGTACGAAACTGGGTACCTTCTCACACTCACTATCACCGATACCTTCTCGGACCCACTGGTCATAAGGTAAAGGCAATGGTACCCTTTTGCAGTGCACACCGTGGATCCAGTTCCTCTTTCCCAGGACCTTGACAGCTGTGCGAGTCATGAGTGGGACTTGTCTCGGAGGCCCCCAGTGAGGTTCCAAGTTCTTTTTCCTTTGGAAGTTTTTCAGGCACACCCAGTCCCCAGGCTGGATGGAGTGTCCGGGATCTGAAGAGGCCTCTGGTAAAGCGTTTTGGACCTGTTGACGAATAACGTGCAATTTAGAGGTGAGGTCATGCTAATAGTCAACCAACAGCGGGTATGGAATATCTGAGTACTTTTTAGGTCTGGGGACTCCCCAGACATTAGCTGGGCGTCCGAACACAATCTCATATGGGCTAAGCCCCAAACGAGAATGAACAGTAGTTCTAGTAGAAAGAAGTGCTAAAGGCAAAGCATCAGGCCAAGTAAGGCCCATGCTGGCCTGAATCTTTGCTAACTTCAGTTTGAGAGTGCCATTATAACACTCTACCAGACCTGCTGACTGAGGATGGTTTGCCGCGTGGAATTTCTGTCTAATGCCCAGACCCACACACACCTTTTGCATAATTTGACCTACAAATTCACTTCCATTGTCACTCCAGACAATGCGCGGCAAACCAAACCTCGGGAAGAATTCTTTCAAAAGTATTTTTGCAGTGGACAGGGCAGTGTTGTCCTTTAGGGGGTAGGCCTCTATCCATCTGGAAAAGGCACAAACCACCACCAGGACGTACTTGAGATTATTAAAGCGTTCCATATGGATGTAGTCTATTTGCAGTACCTCGAATGGGTACGTAGGGGGTGCAAAATGACCTGCTGGAGTTGGAGTTCCCTTTCCTGGATTGTGCATCAAACAAACAATGCAATGTTTCACCACATTTTCTGCACATTTAGGGATACCATCATTCTGCCATACTGGAGCTAAAAGCTTACATATACCCTGTGCATTAATATGGGCTGGTCCATGGGCCATAGTAACTACAGGCAGTACATACGCATCTGGTAACAACCATCGTTGATGTTCTGACAATTCCGTCCAACATCCCGTACTATCCAACATTCCCGTACTTTCTCTCCACGTACTTAATTCTTTCTCAGTGGCCTCCTCCTGAATCTCTTTCACACTTTCCACTGTGTCTTCACACATACCAGCTTCTGCAACCCATCTAGCTGGACCCGCAACATACATGCGACTTCCAACATTCCTCGCTGTCTCCTTCGCTATTTCATCTGCAAATGCATTTCCTTGACCCACGTCATCAGTAATCTTTTTGTGTGCACTGCACTTCACAATCGCTATTTGAGTAGGAAGGGCAAGTGATTCAAGAAGGTCAGTTACCAACTGACCATGCTGTATCTTGGTACTGTGGGAGGTAAAGAATCCTCTTTCCCTCCACAAACGACCAAAACTATGGGCGACGCCAAATGCATACTGGCTGTCAGTATAGACAGTCACTCTTTTCCCTTTCGCCAACACACATGCTCTTGTCAACGCAATCAATTCTGCAGCTTGCGCTGAGTTATGCGAAATGTGTGCAGTTTCTACCACTGTGTACAAAGTCGTTACTGCATAAGCATCTGTGGTTTCACCATTAGGAAGCTTGGAACAAGACCCATCTACCCATTGGATCCCATCCGGATCCACAAGTGGTGTATCCTTGAGGTCTATTCGACCCTTCGTCTCTTCTTCAGTGCGAAGAAAACAATCATGCTGATCTTGTACATGGTTCACATCCAAAGTAGGCAACAATGTTGCTGGATTCAGAACATTACATCTTTTTATGTGTATGTGACTAGCTAGAAGTGTCAACTCATATCCAGACAAGCGAGCACTTGTTAAGTGCTGAGTTTTCGTCCTGTTAAGAAGAGTATCTACTGCATGTGGCACCATAACATTAAGAGTATGATCTAGCACTAGTCCAGCAGATTGACAAATAGTAATTGCCGCTGCTGCTGTTGCTCTAAGGCAACTAGGTAATGCCTTAGCTACTGGATCTAATGTTGCAGAAAAATAGGCACACGGCCTTTGTTTGTCGCCGAATTGTTGCGTCAATACTGATAATGCGCAACCTTCCCTTTCATGGACATAGAGTGTGAAAGGTTTATTGTAATCAGGAGTACCCAACACAGGAGCAGAACACAAGGCAGTACGTAAATCTGTAAAACTCTTTTGACATTCATCAGTCCAAGGCAGAGGCTGGGGCGTATCTTTAAGTGTTAGTGCCAACAGAGGTTTAGCAAGTAGGAAAAAATTTGGAATCCACTGTCTACAGTAAGAGGTAATGCCTTAGAAAGCACGCACTTCTCTTTGTTTGGACGGTACAGGCATTAGTGCAATTGCATGAATACGTTCTGGAGTCAATCGCCTTCCCTCCTTCGACAAGAGATGACCTAAATAGGTAACTTCTTGTCGGCAATATTGTAACTTGGAAGACGATACTTTATGATGTAAATCAGACAAATGTCGTAAGAGTGATACAGTTGCTGTTTTACAGACATTTTCCGAATCAGCAGCGATCAACAAATCATCCACATATTGGATAAGAGTGGCACCTGAGGGCAAAGAAAAAGTGTCAAGCTGAGACTTTAAAGCTTGACTATATATGGAAGGACTTTCACAATAGCCCTGAGGTGCACGCTTAAACCGGAAGCTTCGGCCTCCGAGAGAGAAGCCGAAAAGATCCCTACTTTCTTCAGCAATAGGAATGCTAAAGAAAGCATTCTTAAGATCAATAACCGAGAACCAGACTGCCGAAGCAGGAATCATAGTAAGCAAAGCTGTTATATCTGGCACAACAGGGACTTGAGGGACAACAATTTTGTTGACCTCTCGAAGATCAATTACAAAACGGTACACAGGTGGCTGAGAGGGATCAGTACGTTTAAGAAGAGGCAAAACAGGACTATTGCAAACATTCCCTCTTGTCTCTTCAACTACACCCTTCTGAACCAAATCATGAACAATGGCCAACAAGGATCTCTCACCATCACTGGATATTGTCTTTAACAGTAATAACATATGGTGGAATCTGCAACAAGCCAACGTCATTTGGACCCACAGCCCAAAGTGTAGCAGGAAGTGAACGCAACTCGGGTGGTCGCTGTTCATTAGATACATACATTGGAGAAGTCAATTTATCACCCAAAGTGAGGTGCACACCAGAGGGTGAACAATACAGGGTAGCATGTAAACGTTTCAATAAGTCCAAACCCAATAAATTCTCTCCGCATCCTGTTGTTAAAAGGAGTGAAGCTTCCAAATCGTATGGACCAATAGAAATGGGCAAAGGACAAGAAATAGGATTTGAAACTGGGGCGCCAGAGAATACCACAGAAACATTTGTTAAGCCAGACATAGGTGCCCCAGGGAGTTTAGAATGCATTATAGAACTTCTCATAGCACCAGTATCCAAGAGAAATGGTTCTGTAACACCCAATGTCATAACATTAACATAAGGTCCTTCCTGATCTACTGGAACTGATACGACTCCCTTACTTTGCCTATGGCTGTCCTAGCTAGTATGAAAAGCAACACCCTCATTATCGAAACAATAGTCATCATTGTAGTATTGTGCAGATTGAGAATTCTGCTGATCAAAGTAATTCGTAGAATCCTGAGGAGGAGAGGGACGTCGTTCCTGAGTCGACGCACCACGACCCCTACCTCTGGATATGGATCGAGAATCACCACGAACCCGTGGCGCTAATGATCCACCATACCGCTATAATAAAATTGGACAAGTATTCTTAAAATGACCATCTTCCTTACAGTAAGCACACTGATTAGGGCCCAATGGAACTCGCGGAACTGAGGGTACTGGCTTCTGTAACAACCTCTGAAACTGTGGGGGCTGTGGAAATTGGGGCTGAGCAGAACGAGGGGGATAAGCCTGTTGCAGAAGGACTTTCGTTTTTAAGTCTTTAGTCTTTTTCTCCGCTTTCTCCTTATCTTCCTTATCCCTATTCTCATAATATTGAGCAGTAGCCAATATCTGAGCAGTGGAAGAGACAGCCAAAGAACTCTCCGATTGTTTTAATTTGTTCGATAATTCTGGAAGTAAATTAAAAACAAATTTGTCTACGAACAATCGCTGTCCATCTTCAGTACTCATATCTTGCCCACTATGGTCGATGAAAGTCTCCTCGAACCGAGCAAAGAAGTCGGAGACACTTTCATCCGTCTTTTGCTTAAACGCCGCTAACTTATCCCAGTTAACGCGCACCGCAGGCATCAAAGTTTTCATCAAATGTATTATTTTTCCAGGTAATTCCGTAATCAAGACATCCGGTTTGGCACCACCTACTTGTCCTGCATCCGCAGCTGTAATGGCAGCCCAATCTCCACCTAAAGCTGCCGCATGATCCTGCCTACGAATCTTGGTCCATATTGCTTGTGGGACTATATTCCCCATAAGTAAGTCAATATCTGCCAAATTCATAATACAAGCGTCGACAGTCTGAGACAGCTCTTTATAATACCCAGCGGGATTCTTAAGAGGATCCGTTAAAGACTGTTTGAGTGCCAATACATCTGACCTTTTCCAAGGGTCATGTACCCATATACGCTAAAAATGAGCAGGAACACCAGGGACGTTTCCTGCTGGTGGAACCGTATCTCTCCATATTGGAGGAACTTCTCGCATAGGATATTGTGCCATCTTACGACGAACCGCGGGATCAGGCTCAAGAGAACTTTGAGAGAAAAGGGTAGATCGAAAAGCAACAAGTTTCTGAACAGCATGCTCTACAGCAGGACCCACAATAAGTCCCTTATCAAATTGATCCTGTATTTCGAATAAATCCCGAGGAGGTGAGTCTATATCTACGTCTCCCCATTCTTTCATCAGAGTGTTGCACATAAAATCAAATACGTATCTCTGTGTGCGCGCGTTCCATTGAAGGAAAGTATCTAAAATATCACGTGTACTATACTGTACACGACTCGTGATCCAATTATAAGCAAGGGAATCTAATTTAGTTCGTTCTTCCAAATCCGGAAACTGACTATGGGATTGCCTCCTAAACGAGGCAGGAGAGAAGAAAAGAGGTCCAAGAAAAGGCGACAAAAGACCTGAAACAGTGTTGACTAAACGCCGTCGAGCTGCAGGGGAATCTGACACTAAAACAGGGGACAACGTATTCTGTAAAATAGGCGAAGCATCTGTAGCAAAGGAAACAACAGATGGAGAAGGCTGAGGCACAGGAGATTGGGGTACAGATGTCGCTGGCAAAGGGGGCGGAGGGGGAATCACAGGGGTAGGCAACCGTGCAGGAATTACAGCAGCTGGATTAACAGCAGGTTGCAAGGGCGGTGCATTAGCACCTAACACATAAGGCGGAGGTAATGTCAACAAGTGGGACATAAAAGAATCATCATCAGGACTTTTACTCTTTGATACGGTAGGTAATACAGGATAGCATCTATCTATTGCCATACGATGTTGTCTTTCTGACACCTCAATCACCTGATCAGCTTCGTCATTTTTAAATTGTTGGGTAGCCTGTAGAATCGACATACTCTGCTCTTTCTTATCTTTCTTCATTTGCTTAATTTCTTTCTGTTTGGCTTCCTTGTGCCACAGGCGAAAGGAGTCAAACATTGCCGGCCGGGCTTTTCTCTTGAATAAAATTGTTTCCAAATTATCTAATATATCTGGCTCAAAGGACCCATTTTGTGGCCACTGTAAAACACCGTCATTCTTAGTGTATCAGATCCATGTTTCGTTAAAAACAATAGGACCCAGACGGTGCTTTGAGTAAAGTTTGTAAGTAGGAGATCCAACTGGAGGAATTGGACAAGAATCCTCTAGTCGGGAATCCCTAAAACAACAAAAAAAACAAAATTTCTTAAACTTACTAAATCCAGGCATTTCATAACGAACTGGACTTCCTTACAAACGTCAAGGGATTTTCGGACAATAGAGTCACAGCACAAACGTACTTACCCCTTGGCTTTGGTTAGCGCGCTAACCGAATAACAAAATACAAAAACAAAGAGAGTGGGCGCTACCCACAAATACTTAACTAAATGCTTTTCTCACGCCAACAGATGTCCGTCTATCGTCTCGCGATACCAATCATCACCAAATGGCCCAAGGCAGGGCGACAGTCAGGGCAGCAGTCATCAGCAGCTGTCGGGAAGGAGTAGCCATGCTTCAAAAGACCTTCGGTCCACTTCGACATGCAGCGGTCGCTCACGTGGTTCACGAAATCCTCCGGAATTTTCTTGCGAAGCTCCTCACGACTCTCGGGAAAAACGACTACTGCGGAAGTTGCCCACACGTTGGGCCGCCAATTGGAGGACCCATTCTTATGGGCCAGGCAGCGCAGGGCACGCCTAAGATCTCCGAGTTCACCTGCCTCAACCGACAGAGACACGGGACACTCTGTTAGGCGTAGAAAAGTAGTTTTATTAGCTGCAGCTAAGCACAGTTATCTAAGAAGTACCACACAGGTAGGTTCTCAAGAGACTGCCACTTCAATCTGTGGCGCTCAGTCTATTATACCACACAAGTTTACAATGACAACTCCCAATATACACAAAACTGACAAATAGGAATAGTTCGAAAACAAGCTATCGGATGTCTAAAACACAACCTCCTTTCAGACCCCGTGTGCTCTCCTCCCATCAGGTTTAATCAACACTAGTGCCCGTAATTCAATTTGCAGGTGGCAAAACATGTGTAGAATGCTTCAAAAGAAGGGCTATGTAACAAGAGAACACACGAAGAGATTAGTGAAGGCCAGTTAAATAAGATAAGGTAGAGAAGAATGGTGGGACCCAAACAGTGGAGAAAGTCATGGATTAATCAGTCTAGACATGGCTTTGCGAACTCGGACAGACCCTGACATCAGTATCACACACAAGGACAAAGTTTGTCCTTTAGTGAAAAAAACACGGAGCAGCTGAAAACGGCAGAAAGACCATTTTACCGTGTTAGCCGTGCTGCCTGAGTGAGGCAACATAAAATGGCGACTAAACACGACATGGCGGCTATAGCGAAGCGAGGCCGAAAACTACATAACCTCAGGCGGGCTAGCAAGCATGCACCCTCAGCAGGGTAGCTACCCTTTGCTGTGCAGGCATCACTTTGCTTATGATATCGGATGAATGCACTGGCCCTGAATGAGTGAGATTTCTTTTGAGATTCTCTGCTCCCAGGAAGAACGAAACTGAAAGCTAAGTCTAAGCGCGCATTGTAAGCTAATGCTCAATGGAGCGCATGTTCAAGCGCGTGCGGCCCGCTCCGATACGATTTTTTAAGATGCGCGTGGCCAGCTCTTGTCTCCTGTGAAGCTGAGCCAGTGATTATAGGTCTCGCAGCGAGACATCGCTTTTCGCGCTGTAATCGCAAGCGAGACCTAAAAATGAATGTTAGACATTGCCTCACGGCAAATGTCCCACATTGTCCACCCAAATTTGGGCTGATTTCCATACGTTTTACATTGCATTCAAATTGATGTCACCCAAGATTTTCTCCTCTAAAGTCCCCCCCCTGCCGCCGGTACCGAGACCAGGTTTCTTTATAAATACTGTGTATCCCCCCAGCAGGGGAAACACATGCAGAGAAGACAGCATAGTGCAGCATGCCACAATACTTTTCAGAAAAAATCATATTTAAAAGTAACACGTTCCTCAGATCCAACACTGTCAAAGTCAATATAAAAGACATGTAGACACAGTGTGCAGGAATAGCCCATCCAGCGCAAACATTAAGATGACAATGCAACTCGTAAACCACTTGTATATGAATCATGATTTAAATTTAGAAGACAAATAAAGCATGTCCTGGCTGGGGCTGTCCGCTGACAAGGACACTGGTGAGGCTGGCATGCCTGGTGCTTCATAGTAGATGCTTTATTCTTCGTTTCTGTAGCTTTCCTTAGTTTCTCCATATCCATAATATAGACAGTTTCTGTAAATCCAGTAGTAAGCATGGGTCCAGGTCGTCACCAAAATATGTTGTATCTTACCAGACGTAGCTGAGTGTTTCCAGGATGGCATTCGAGTACAATAAGTTGGTTTCCCTGTACATCTGCCCTACAGACCCACCAGGAGCCGCCTGCCTGCTGCTCAGCCTGTGGTAAATAAATAATTAAATACCGGATCTATTTTTCAGGATATACAATAACAGATAGCTCAATAAATAAGAGTCAAGATTCGAGGTAGCTGGAGTTTGCAGGTTTTAATACAGCATAAAGGACAGCAACAGGACAACCTGCACGGGAATAGGATGGCAGCTGCCGGGGGGCAGGATCGGGACAACAGCTAGCTTTAATAACAGTGTACAACATATATATACTAAAACAATTGCATTGCAGTAAATACAGTAGGCGTAGCAGTGGGCGGGGCTCGTAGCAGTCGCGAAAGATAAGGCAGAAAGTAGGTGTAACAAGAGGCGTGTACAAAGACATGTGATGCAAACGTAACAGAATATGTCATAAATGGGGCGGAAACATGGAGGGGGCTACCTAAGGAGCCGGGACCTCTGACCTAGTGGTGCGCGCAAGCTGGCAATGACGTGTTACCAGGAGGAGCTGGGGCTATGACTTCTGCGCTAGAAGAAGAGACTAAAGTCTGGAGTGTCAGAGCGACATGTACCTAAACACTATCTAGTATCTGATGTTTAGAGAACATGTTGATAGAATCCAGAAGTTATCAGGGTAAAGGCTAACAGACTCTAAGACTAGTGCATGCATTATTCTACATGTAGTGCGTGTCGAGGAATATTAAATGACCATTAATACAGTATTTCTCTTACATGGAGACGTAAAGGCTAGACGATGACTGAAACTATTGATGCGATTCAGTAGCTTAGGAATGCAGAGAAGGAGGACTGGACTGATAACTAGAATCATAACATACTCTTGGCAGACTAGCAGGCAGAGCCAGGCCGAGCCGGGCACTGTGAGGCAGGAAGTAAGTGAAGGGTCAGGGATACAGGTGGGGGCTGTATCGCTCCTCAGCGAGGGTTCAGGAGACAGGAGCTGAATCTGGTGTCCGGGCCCTTTTGAGGCCTAGAAACGGGGACTTTTACTGAATTAACGTGCACACTGTGAAACGTGGCAACATAACTTTACATAGGCCTGATATTCGTTGTATTCACGAAGACTGGAAACTGGCATACTAGAGATGGACACAACTGTAATTGCGTCTTTAATCGATCAGAAGGGGAATACATGCATATCGATCATGCACATATAACATAAGATGGGGAACACGTAGGCACACAGAACATGGCAAAATTTACTTTTCCACATTCCCTCCTTGTGCCCTACGTTTCCATCAGTAAACATCAATATTCATGATACCATCTATCATTTCATACAGCATCATTTGCTCGTCTCGAATTGTCTTGGAACGGGACTTAGGACTAGGACTTGGAATACAGGATGTAGCACAAATGCCGCAAATCGCAGGGCCACATTGTAGACAGAGGCAGCAACTGAAAATGATCATTACTGCTATACCTAGGAATGACAATACTTTCCATCCCCAGGCAGAAATTATACTCCAGAGCCAACCGGACCATGTCCAGGTGCCTGGATTCTGGTGTAACTGCTGGGCAATTTTATGAAGTCTGGTTATAGCTGAATAAACAGACGGCGCGTTATTAGGAATGAAAATGCAGCAACTAGATCCGATGACTCTACATGCTCCTCCTCTATCGGCCAGTATGACGTCAAGAACGAGACGATTTTGGAGCACGACAAATCTCAATGCAGATTGCTCTTCGGTTAAGTTACCTAGAGCAGAAGTAGTCTCATTCACTACTGCTTCAAGGGTTCTGGTTAACCTACGTATTAACTTACTATTCTGGACAGGGCCTATAAAGAAGAAGAATCCTTTATTGAAATCTTGATACTGTTCTAGAGCAGTTTCAGTTTGATCGACAATCGGGGACTCGATCTCCCTTCTATGTCTAATGTGTACTAGATGTGTGTTTCTATGATAATCGGATGGGGCTAGGAAAACTGGTGGCAGTAGGAAGGCAATGTAACAGGTTCCATCCCAATCGAGGGGCAGACGAACATATGCGGTCTGACCACAAACAAAATAAGAATGACGTGAGGCTTTAAAAATAGATTTCCCACTGTCACTATACTTGACAATAGTAGTACAATCACTATGTCCTACATGTGCGGAACCATTCTTTCGGACACATAATTCGCCTTTGACTGGTAGTACTGAAATAGCAGGTAAATCTGGAGTGGTATCAGACTGAACATTCAGGACCATAAAATTCGAAGAATAGTTACCTAAATTATAAACTTCATTTTCTAGATCTAACCCTGTTCTATGGGTGAGACCTTGCTTGTCTGGAAAACATGTACTGTTCAGAAGGGACATATCTGTTGAGGATGACGTTAACGTGGACCATGCTCCACACGAACCATTATGTGAAAACGGATAAGGAAAGAGTGGCAGAACTCCCTTCGGTGTCTGGAAAGGGGGGAGTCGACCACACACCCAACAATTAGTAGCATTGCTGGTCTGGTGTGAATAGTGTAACATACGGATAAACGTATTATTTCTCATAGCGAGACGATAGGATAGCTCGTGAGGAGGCAGATCACTAAATGTGTGCTCTACTGTAGCATTAGAAAACTTATTTACATGAGAAATTGGAAAACATAAATGCAATGCATAACTTGTGCAGGTAACCATCAAACTCAAAAATAGAAGAAAACATAGAATAACGATACATCTGATAGAGTTTTGACTAACTCTCTCACTATGGGGGTCTATCTCATACATGTCAGAAACCTGTCTAACCGTTTCACCCGAGGGGGACTTAGACAATTAAACTGGCTGACTTATTTTACTAGACCGGAGCTTCTTTTTATACTCCTGCTGCGGAGTTTCCTCTAACAGGGGAGGCTTGGAATCAAAGTCTGTAGCGGGACAGTCCTTAAGAATAGGGCAGTTTTTAAAATTCTGGCAGTCCTTAAAAATGGAACAGTCCAATGTTTTTATGCGACATCCATGGAATTTCTTGACGTGAGACAGGTGCACCCAGCCCTTGCGGCCTTCTAGCTTCACGGCCGTGCGGGTGGTCAGAAGGACAAGTTGAGGTTGTTTCCAGCGGGGCTCCAGCGGACTTGAACGATCAAAATTCCGGACAAGCACTAGACATCCTGGAACGATTTCATGCGGTTTCACCTCGGTATTGTCTGGAAATGCGGCGGCAACCTGTGAACGACAAGAGTGTAGGGCAGACATCAAGGAAGCTAGGTAATCTGTCAGCATATTACTGGAAACATCGGTAATACTTCGGGGTCTAGGTGTACCCCACATGTTCGGGGGGCGGCCGAATACGACCTCATAAGGGGACAGACCTGATCTGGAATGTGCGACCATGCGCATATAAAATAGGGCGACTGGCAGAGCTACTAGCCAGTCTACACCTTTCTCTTTACAGACTTTGGCGATGCGGATTTTCAATGTCTGGTTATGTCTCTCTACGAGACCTGCTGCTTCAGGATGGCGTACACAATGAAACTTCCACTGGTACCCTAACAGAAGGGAAACATGCTTCATTAACTCTGATGAGAATGGCTGGCCGTTGTCTGAATACACGACCCTAGGGAGTCCATAACGAGGGAAAAATTCACGAACCAGCTGCTTGGCAGTGGTCGCGGCTGTGTAATCCGGAACTGGATATGCCTCTGTCCATCTGGACAAAGCGCATACAACTACAAGAACATACTTGAAACCTCGACATCGCTCCATCTGAATATAATCCATCTGGAGGACTTCAAAAGGGTGGTCAGGAGGCTGGAATCCCCCTTGTTCCACCGGGACACTTTTACCTGGATTGAACTGACAACATATCATACAGGTACGGACTTTCTGCTTGGCTGCAGCTCGTAAATGCTTGTTGAACCAAATGTTCTGGATACTGTCTAACATGGCTTTTTCTCCTAAATGTGCAGGACTATGTGCGGTATTAATAATGACTTGAACCATTGAGTCGGGGAGAAACCATGTGGCTTTTCCCTTCGTCACCCATCCCTGATCTGTCTGGACCCCTCCTTGTTCGGACCATTTCTTGATTTCATCGGAAGTAGCATGTAACTGGATATCTATGACATCTTGAGTGGGGTCCTTAACTGTCATACATGTAGTCGGATCTGGAGTGTGTGTCTGTGTCATGTTAACTGGAATGTCTGGAGTCTGGGCTGTGAGCTTGGCTGTTCGATCTGCTAGATCATTACCTTGGGAAATGATGTCAGTGACTTTCGTATGTGCTTTGCACTTCATGATAGCGATAGCTGTCGGTAAATGTATTGCATCTAACAGAGCTTGAATGAGGAGACCATGCTGAATCTTGGTTCCATGAGAAGTCATAAAACCTCTTTCTTGCCAGAGCACTCCAAAGTCGTGTACAACTCCGAATGCATAACGTGAATCTGTGTAAATATTAACTTTCAGGTTCTTGGCACGTATGCAGGCTTGGGTCAGAGCGACTAGCTCTGCTGCTTGAGCGGACAGGATGTCAATACGGTGTGTCTCTATAACTTCAGTTTCAGTAGTCACTGCATACGCGGCTACTAGTTCTCCTGTACTTGTTCTCATACATGAACCATCCACATAAAGTGTCAGGTCGGGATCTGGTAATGGAATATCTGTCAGGTCTTGTCTTGGCTTTGTCATGGTGTTAACTACTTCCACACAGTCATGTGTGGCAGGATTTGAAGTAACTGACGGTAACAGTGTAGCTGGATTTAGAACGTTGCAGCGTCTGATTTCTATGTGTGGCTGGAACAGTGTCAGTTCATAACCTGTTAAACGTGCAATGGTCAAGTGTTGAGTCTGGGTTCGGTTTAAAAGAACTTCCACGGAATGTGGAACTTGTACTGTCAGGGAATGTCCTAACACTATGGAATCACTTTGTCTGATAGCTAGTGCTGTGGCTGCAACTGACTTGAGGCACGCAGGCAGAGCCTGGGCTACTGGATCTAATGTGCTCGAAAAATAAGCACAAGGCTTGTATTGTCCTGCTTGATCTTGTGTGAGAACAGATAATGCTGTACCTTCACGTTCTGTGACAAAAAGTGTAAAAGGCTTACTGTAGTTTGGTGTAGCTAGAACAGGAGCTTGGCATAAGGCTTTCTTTAATTCATTAAAAGCAAGTGTATGTTCAGATGTCCAAGGGAGGACAGTCGATACGGCTGCCTCCTGCGTCGTTAACTGTATCAGTGGCTTGGCTAGAAATGCATACTGAGGAATCCATTGTCTGCAATAGGAAGTGAGGCCGATAAAAGCACGTACCTCCTTCTGGGTCTTGGGCTGTGGAAGACTCGCTATTAACTGGATACGGTCTGGTGTCAACTGCCTACCCCACTTGGACAGTAAGTGGCCTAAGTAGATCACTTGCTGGACACAGAACTGGAGCTTCGAAGGGGACACCTTGTGCCCCATCTCGGCTAGGAAATACAGAACTGTAAGTGACGCTCGCTCGCAAGCTCGCTCAGAACGGGCTGTGATCAGTAGATCATCAACATACTGGAGCAGGGCAGTGTTAGTTGGCATGTGAATATTGTCTAGTTGTCTCTTAAGTGCTTGACTGTAAATACTAGGACTTTCTGTGAAACCTTGAGGAGCTCGTGTAAATTTATAGCTCCTTCCATTTAAACAGAAACCGAAAAGGAACTGGCTGTCTGGATGAATGGGGACACTGAAAAATGCGTTCTTGAGGTCTATGACAGTGAAAAATGTGGCTTCAGAATCAATGGCTGTCAATAGGGAAGAAATATCTGGAACAACTGGGTACTGGGGAATGATACATTTATTAAGTTCTCGAAGATCAATCACTAATCGATATACTGGAGGTGCATTTGGATCAGTACGTTTCATGACTGGAATGATAGGAGAATTACATACATTGGAGTCAGTTTCTACAACCACTCCTTGAGCAATAAGCTCGTCAATAATTTTGGATAAGGCTGCTACAGCCTCGGGTGGCAATCTGTACTGTCTGATTCGTGGTAACACTACACCTGGTTTGAGAGTCACACGATGGGGTGTGATTTGCATAAAACCAACATCAGTTGGACCTTGCGCCCATAGATGCTGCGGAACATTCAGTAATCTTGGATCAAAATCACGTAATACATAGTGACCCTTAAAGTCACGTAAAAACAAACGTATTCCTTCTGGGGAGCAGCAAATAACTGCACCTAATTCTTTCAATGTCTTAATGCCTAACAAATTTTCTGGACATGATTTCGTAAGTAACAGGTCAGTAGTTCGGGACAATGAACCTACTTCTAGAGTAACTGGTTTGGAAATCTCGTTAACTATTGGCTTTCCTGAAAATCCAAGGGAAACATTTCTAGAGCCTGAGAGGGGAGCCCCTGGAACCTCGTCATGACTGATAGTAGTCCTACTTGCCCCTGTATCAATCAGAAACTTTCTGTCTTTCCCCAATACTTGACTGTGAACATAGGGACCCTCTTGATCTACAGGTATCTCGATGAGAGGCAAGCCTACCTCCCTCTCTAGGCTGTTTCATGAATACTGCTGGTACTCTGGATACTCGGACTGTGCATACTGGTACATTTGCTGTGTAACATGCTGTGTTGCAGCAATAGGCTGCGGTACTGTAACTGTCTGTTGTGCATTCTGTGGTGACTGAGAAGTCTGTGGTACTTGTTCTTGTCTAGGCGGACGTGGTCTTTCTTTAGTCTTACCAGTGGCTATATTGTGTTTCAGAACTGCACACTCGTTTATAAAATGACCTGGCTGTTTACAATAATTGCAGGTCCCTTTAACAGGAACTGCAGGATGACTGGCTTGATTCGTACCCCTCTTCTGACTGTCTTGAGGAACGGATTGTGCAACTAATACTTTCATTTTCGTATCTTTCATACGTTTCCTTTCGTGTTCTTGCTCTTCTCTGATTCTATTCTGGTGATACTGAAGCATCTGAAGCATTTGGGACGGAGTATTAGCTTGCCAAGTACTTTCGACTTTCAAAACTCGATTTTTAACTTGTGGACTTGAATTCTCGACTAGTTTAGTAACAAAAAGATGAGGGTATGACTCGCTACTCGTCTTCAAACCACTGTTGATGCTAAAACATTTCTCGAATCTAGAATAAAAATCACTAGTATCCTCGTCTGGTTTCTGTTTACAGGCTGAGATTGCATCCCAGTCTTCCTTTTTCGTGGCTAGTAATCTTGGCAAAACTTGTATTAGCAGTTCGGGTAATTCTTTACATTTATCTCCTTGACCGGTACCTGGTACACGTGTATTTTCTTCAGCTTCTAGAGCTGTCCAATCTATCTTTTTCTCTCCCACCTCCCATTCTTTTTCCTTGAGTTTTTCATATACCCCTGCGGGCAACAGGACCTTTAACATTTTAATAATATCTGGATACGTGTATTCTCCCATACGGAGCATGTCTTTTAATTCTCGATGGAACCCTGCTGGATCTTTGTCGTGACAGGGAATTAACTTTTTCATCTCTAAGAGTTCCATCTTCGTAATCGGGGTGTAAACAAATACTCGTTGCATTTCACCACCCTCTGTCCTAACTGGGTGTACTTCTCGTAACGGATGCTGTCTGTCTATGTAAAACGGTTTACTTTCTGGGGGTGAGACGTGAACAAAATGCGGGTTCAGAAACGTTCTATATTTGTGGCGCTGTTCTAGAATGATACTAATTAAATCGGTACCTAGACCTTTCCATCTATACTGGAGTAGCTCGTTCAGAACATCATGTAACGGACCTGGGTCGGAATGCTGACCCTCATACAGTGTAATGAGGTGCTGGATCATATACATACCCACCAGTCGCTGCTCGGCTGGGGGCAGTTTCAGAAACATTTGTGCCACTATTTCGTCTGGAAAAGTGGTAGAATCAGTAGCCCATCGGACTGCTGATCGGGCTAGTTCTTGTTCATGCATGGTACTAAGTTCACTATAACCGATTCGTGATTTCAGAATGTGATCGGTAGCTTGAAATACTTGTTCTAGAGAACCTTGTTCTGGTGCTGGAAGAGGAACAGTTTTCTTGTAGTCTAGACGTGAATGTCGGTCGGAAAGTCTAGTTCTACCTACATACGCTATTCTGGAAGGATTCTCGTCGTCTACCTCTTCGGTAGGAGAGTCGTCTTCTTTCTCGCTTACTTGTGCTGTTTTGCGTTTCTCGTGTAACCTTATTATTTCCTTACGAATTTTCTTGTACATACTCTCTATACTACTGAGTGTCTTGTGTCTTCCCTCGGCTATATTATCACTCCACCTTGTCAGGACTTTCATTTCGGTCGGATCTTTAGTCGGATAATCTTGTTCCCTTATTAAACAATTTATTAGAAACTTTAATAGCATGAGCTGAATCTCAGCTTTCCTTAGAAACATGACTTCACCAATACTTTCTGGGTCTGTTCCTGTACGAATGAAACAATATATTCTGTCTAGTTCTTCTTTCATATTTGGTAGGGTGTCCAAATACTCGGTCACCCGTCTTACACGCAATGAATATATAACCATACTATCATCACCTGGGACTGGATCATAACGGCATTCGGTAAGAGCTCGCCTGATATCTGCAACGGACTGATGTTTGGGCGTACGCTGTAACGCACGTTCATGTAACTCGACTGACGTTACACGTTTGTGTGGCGGCGGGGTTCCCGGAGGACCTCCCCCCGCGGCCCCTAAACTGGAATCGTCGACTGATACTCTTCGTGCTGGCAGAGTGATCGATGTAGCGGGTACTTGTAATGTAGGCTGGACCGGGGGTACCGTAACAGGTGCTGTAACAGGTGCCCCGGTGACTGGAGGAGCAGGATTTACATTATTTACAGGAGCTGGCGGAACAGGATTTGCATATTCTGGGACTGTGTCGTCCAAATAGGACGAGAGAAAAATATCAGCTGCGGTCGGTTTGTGACGTAGCTTGGTCGGAACTAAGGGTGGCGGAAAATTACTGGATGCCTCCGGGGTTGCTTTTGGCAAGCCCTCGGCAAGAAGAGGGTACATACCCTTAATAAGGGCATTCCTCTGTCTGTCTGACTGTTCGGTTTTAACTCGTTCACCTATTTCGATTAATTCCCTTTCTTGGGCTCTTTCTGAGGATTCTCTACTTAATTCTGACTTTCTGATTTCTTTTTCGGTTCTTTTATGAGATTCTTTGCGCCATAACTCGATGGCATCTTTCTGTGACTGTCTGGCTTTCTTTTTCCATAATGCTTCTTCTACTCGCATGATGCACTCGGCATCCCATGTGCCTGATACAGGCCATCTATATTTCTCTTCTAGATCTTTAGTATACTCGACCCATAAGTCTAGATATAATATGGCACTTATGCCATGCTTATGATACATAAAATGACCTGGACTGTCCCTAGGCGGGACAGGAACTGCTTCCTCGAGCAGACCTTTTCTAGTTCTTAACTGACGTAACTTGGAGAACAGAGGCATGACGTAAACTGGGATCTGGACACAGTACAATACACAATGAACACAATAACGACTTGAGACTGATCACTCATACCACGACATTGAAAACACATGAAATAACATTAAAATAACAGTTCAGACAGAAACATTACCTGGAATACTTGAGAACAGAAACACATGAATTTCTCGAGAACAGAACTTACTAGAATTACTAGATGCACTGCTGAAACAGTACGGAACATACCGGTCTCATAAAGAGACACGTCAGGACCCGTATCCACCTAGGTGGACACTTCGTGTTGGATTTGCGTACCCAAACCCACGGACCAGAGACAAATTAATTGACCCTGTCTAGATACTACCCCAGCAACGGTACTCACTGGGCAGCAAGAACGGAAGGCCTCGGACTGGACTGGACTGCTACGACGACGGACTACGAACTTCGGACTTCAGTAACAGGTGGGCCTCCGGATACCTCGGACCTTGGACTCTCGGCTTGGGCTCTGGTCGGGACTCGCTGCGTTCCTCCACCGCCTCGTCTGGATGCTGGACCGCAACCTCCGTCTCCTCCGTGGGCCTGAGGGATACTTGAAGCAGAAATATCTGCACGTGCACGGTATGGTTCCGTCACGGCTGCAGAGGATCAGGGGGCTTGCGTGGCTTCTCCGGCGCGTGGGGAAAGGGCAAGTCCCTATTCGGGCGCCATTATGTGGTAAATAAATAATTAAATACCGGATCTATTTTTCAGGATATACAATAACAGATAGCTCAATAAATAAGAGTCAAGATTCGAGGTAGCTGGAGTTTGCAGGTTTTAATACAGCATAAAGGACAGCAACAGGACAACCTGCACGGGAATAGGATGGCAGCTGCCGGGGGGCAGGATCGGGACAACAGCTAGCTTTAATAACAGTGTACAACATATATATACTAAAACAATTGCATTGCAGTAAATACAGTAGGCGTAGCAGTGGGCGGGGCTCGTAGCAGTCGCGAAAGATAAGGCAGAAAGTAGGTGTAACAAGAGGCGTGTACATAGACATGTGATGCAAACGTAACAGAATATGTCATAAATGGGGCGGAAACATGGAGGGGGCTACCTAAGGAGCCGGGACCTCTGACCTAGTGGTGCGCGCAAGCTGGCAATGACGTGTTACCAGGAGGAGCTGGGGCTATGACTTCTGCGCTAGAAGAAGAGACTAAAGTCTGGAGTGTCAGAGCGACATGTACCTAAACACTATCTAGTATCTGATGTTTAGAGAACATGTTGATAGAATCCAGAAGTTATCAGGGTAAAGGCTAACAGACTCTAAGACTAGTGCATGCATTATTCTACATGTAGTGCGTGTCGAGGAATATTAAATGACCATTAATACAGTATTTCTCTTACATGGAGACGTAAAGGCTAGACGATGACTGAAACTATTGATGCGATTCAGTAGCTTAGGAATGCAGAGAAGGAGGACTGGACTGATAACTAGAATCATAACATACTCTTGGCAGACTAGCAGGCAGAGCCAGGCCGAGCCGGGCACTGTGAGGCAGGAAGTAAGTGAAGGGTCAGGGATACAGGTGGGGGCTGTATCGCTCCTCAGCGAGGGTTCAGGAGACAGGAGCTGAATCTGGTGTCCGGGCCCTTTTGAGGCCTAGAAACGGGGACTTTTACTGAATTAACGTGCACACTGTGAAACGTGGCAACATAACTTTACATAGGCCTGATATTCGTTGTATTCACGAAGACTGGAAACTGGCATACTAGAGATGGACACAACTGTAATTGCGTCTTTAATCGATCAGAAGGGGAATACATGCATATCGATCATGCACATATAACATAAGATGGGGAACACGTAGGCACACAGAACATGGCAAAATTTACTTTTCCACAAGCCTCTTCCAACTGTCACCACTCATTCACACAGGCACCCAAACATTCCAAGCATCAGTCACACCAACATTCCACTCTCAACACTCACACTAGCTGAGCAGCAGGGAGATAGGAAAACTGGGATACATATCATTACATAACTAGGATATAACGTATCCCCCTCCCTTTAAATGAAAATAACAATACTACATGGGAGGAACTATAAACAAGAAAGTACAAAAGCAGAAAATAGTTCAAAACTCAGGGATGCAAATTATAATGCAACATCACAAGAGAGTCTGAACATTTAAGTAACCAGAATGGAAGGATAAATAAATTGAGAAGCTATATCAAATAAATTGACAAGCAATATAACCCATCCTCCCCAATAAAACAATTTAGAAAAATATGTAACATGTAGCAAAGGGTGAAAAGCAACCCAAGATTACAATCCCAATTACATTACAAGGGAACAAAAAGTGCAAACAGAATTCATAACGTAAGGAACATGATGTACACTCTGAAAATGGGACTAAGAAACCTATTGTGACACCACTCATGTAAAGGGTAACACACTTGGGAATGTAACCCAAAAAGTCCTTCCTCCTGTAAGGGGGTTTGACTTAAACCCTAGTTATGGGAATATGACCCATAGAGACATACCCTGAGTAAAGGGTTTAATGTAACAGGTTTAAACGGGACTGATATCAATTGATCCAGCAAACAAGACATGCCGCACAAGGTGACTTACAGTGTTTACAGTGTTTAACAAATGATCGTAAACGTGTAGCGCAGGATGACTTACACACCATAGAGACAAGACATGTAGCGCATGGCGACTTACACACCGGTAACAGATTCCTCAAGTAAGGGCAAACAACAACTAACCCAGAAATGGGTGAGACCCACCAACAGGGTCAACCCTCACCCACAAGATCATCCGTCGTAATAAACATTGACGTAAGACTAATGTGGTACCATGGCATCACAACATGCAAGTGATATACTACTCCAACCAGAACACAAAATCAGCAAACTATTTTTCTTTAACAAAAACTGTAACCAATCCAGACCCAGCAAGACCTCCTGTGAGCGATATCTCACACAAATTGGCACACACTGTCTCTATGGTTCCAAGGATAAAACTGGATACAATCCAATCTGAATTCTGAGCATCCGTATTTAGAGAACAGTACCCAGGATAAAAAACAGCTAACATCATGCATCACCTTTGTGCACTTGCAGCTCATAGATGGAGTCCGACCTGCAATTAAATTTGGGACATGACACCCACAGACAGTATGCAGATGAAGTACACTGTGAGCCTGTAGTGGGTCCCAAATATCACAGCTTCACAAAATATACTCACGTAATACACCATGCGTCTGCTTTAGAAACTTGTTCCTGCCCGTCGGGTGTGCCAGCATTCCATAGTAAACATACACATGACAAACTTGGGGGTGAACATCTGTAGTTTCCTTGACCCCACCACACAGAGGAAAGATTGTGGCACATACATGGCGCTGCACCGGATGGCAGAGATGGGACAAACGTAGCCCCACTGCTTGCGTGCTGTCACCAACCCCAAGATCGTGGCACGCTGTTACGACAGCGGCGGGTGTCTGGTGGTTGTGGCGTGCTGCAAAGCTTCCCACAGCAACGTACAAGTAACAAATCATGCCACTGTTTTCAAACCGCACCACTGTTGTTAAACTGCCATCTGTCCGGGGGAGGGCGGAATGTGACTAAAAACAAACAAGCATTTGCAATGCAATAGGTCTCGCATTTACACAAGTTTGAGCTATTGACATTGCAAATAAAAATGCCTTTTATTTTTGCTTTCTTTTTAAAAACATAAATAAAAGACATTGTTATTTACAATGCCAATAGCTTAAACTCGCGTAAATGCGAGACCTATTGCATTGCAAATGCTTGTTATATTTACTATATCATTACATGAGACACGAGACGGTGGGGTCAACTTTGAAGATACCCAGAACACTTTTATGAGCCGTGTCCTGATAAGGTGCTCCTTCAAGCCATCTCTATGCACGGGACCAAAGCCACGCCAGTCAGGCGGCACAATCTTGTCTACGCGGGCCACCGTACATGTCGGTCGCTGGTGCAAAATTAGCGACCGGCACTTTTCGGGCCAACGTAACAGACGGATCTTGTTCACCCAATTGTTTTATTTCAGTCCTTGAAACTTACGGTTATACTTCTGTTAATTTGTGTATAATGTAGGAATGGCATTTACAGAGTGCGCGATCAGAGACTTCTAGGCACTTGGGCGGGTACAGGTGGTGGATGCACTTAGAGCATGGGGGATAGGCAAAGGCACGGGGGCACCGAATGTATAAGGTTGCCTTTAGGCCGTCACCGGGCCGCCGTCTCCCCGCAGACACTGTTCATACATCGTTCCCGTTTTAAAGTTAGCAGGAGTTGCGCCTCGTTGTGCGGCGCTGCCTGCAGGCACTTGAGAGAGTGCGCGCACATTTATGCTAATCCGACGCTGCAGCCACGGACTCTTCTATCAATATGAAATGTTTTGTACCGGCTGTTTTTGTGCATCTTGTATTGTTATATGCAATATACAAAATAATGTGTCTAACTATGCCATTAATGCCTCTGAAAGAAAAAGCTAATTACCAACAGGATGGCATTTGCATGCACGTGTGTCAGCTTTTTAAGCCTTTTTCAAATGCACCCATCTGTCATTTACAACTCACTGAAAGCACTTTATGAATCTGCGAAGAAAATTTACTTATCTTCCCTTGCCAGTGTCCCAGCTGTTTCGAAATTGCTTTTGTCCTAATACTTACAAGGCAATTTTAGCATCAGTTAATAATTTTATGGGATAGATAACTCCTAAAGCATTTTAAAATGTCAGACATTAAACAATGGCAACTTAGCATTTTTTGTAACAGTTCATGACAGCTTAAAAGCTAAAGTGATGTTAATGTATAGCCCGGGCAGTCTCAGCTTCTCCTTGACAATTTCTTTAGAAGGAATAAAATACAGGGAAAAACCATTTTAAACCTTGGGAGAAAGAAAAAGCCGTCCCTTGTGCGGGCCCGAGGGAGCCGTGGGGGGTGGGGGGGGGAGTGGGTGTGGTGAGGTGGGGGCTGGGGAGGGGGGAGGGGCCGTGGCTAAGTAAACATGCTCGGATTCAGCGGCCTTTCATGTCATCCCCTCGGCTTATGTCTGGATGAAGCGCCTCAGGCCTCCAGGGTGTCAGCGCCTCGAGCCCGGCCTCTGTGCGCTGGGACATGTGTGTGCGGCTCTGACGTACTTGTTCAGAAGCTCCCTGCACAGAAGCTCCCTGCACATACCCCCCCTTTGCACATACCCTCCTTTGCACAGACCCCCCTGCCCTCACAGCGCCTTGAAGCGCACTCACCTAGCTCCTGCGTGCGATGCTCCTGTCCAGAGTGTGGCTAAAGCTCCTCTCGGCTGCTCTGTCCCTCGGGTGTGAGGCTGGACCGTCCTGGCCTTTAAAAGCCGTCCCTTGTGCGGGCCCGAGGGAGCTACGGAGGGGGGTTGAGGTGGGTGTAGTGGGGGGGGCTTGGGGGAGGAGGGGCCAGGGCTGAGTAAAGATGCTCGGATTCAGCGGCTTTTCATGTCATCCCCTCGGCTTATGTCTGGATGAAGCGCCTCAGGCCTCCAGGGTGTCAGCGCCTGGAGCCCGGCCTCTGTGCGTTGGGCAGCGCGCGCTAGCAGCATCCTGGCTTTAGTTTAGCCATTTTCAGTGCCGCCGCGCGTGAAAGAACGCAATGTGCACGTTGTAGGCATGCCGTGAGCGTGCACATCGGCGTGTCCTGCAGCTCGTGCCCAGTGCGGTGCCTGCGTCTTCACCGCTGTCTTTGAGGAGTGCTGCGCGGCCCTGAGAGGGGCCGCCAAAGCAACAAAAAACAAGTGGCAGGCCTGGGCGCATAGCATGGACTCCTGGCAGGCCTCCGAAGACCCGCCCGCCACCTTGATGGGCCCGTTCCCAACTAGAAGATAGCGACCTGGGTGGAAGACTGCAGGTAAGCCCCGACTTTGCAAACTTTCTGCTGCGCAACCCTTACGCGCCAGTGTATGGGGACAAACATCCTTCCATCAGCAAAAAAAACAAGCAGGGAAGGGCGGGCTAGCAAGCATGCACCCTCAGCAGGGTAGCTACCCTTTGCTGTGCAGGCATCACTTTGCTTATGATATCGGATGAACGCACTGGCCCTGAATGAGTGAGATTGCTTTTGAGATTCTCTGCTCCCAGAAAGAACGAAACTGAAAGCTAAGTCTAAGCGCGCATTGTAAGCTAATGCTCAATGGAGCGCGTGTTCACGCTCGCGCGGCCCGCTCCGATCCGATTTTTTAAGATGCGCGTGGCCAGCTCTTGTCTCCTGTGAAGCTGAGCCAGTGATTATAGGTCTCACAGCGAGACCGCGCTTTTTTGCGCTGTAATCGCAGGCGAGACCTAAAAATGAATGTTAGAAATTGCCTCACGGCAAATGTCCCACACCGTCCACCCAAATTTGGGCTGATTTCCATACGTTTTACATTACATTCACATTGATGTCACCCAAGATTTTCTCCTCTAAAGTCCCCCCCCAGCCGCAGGGGGGGACTTTAGAGGAGAAAATCTTGGGGAAACACATGCATAGAAGACAGCATAGTGCAGCATGCCACAATACTTTTCAGAAAAAATCATATTTAAAAGTAACACGTTCCTCAGATCCAACACTGTCAAAGTCAATATAAGAGACATGTAGGCGCAGTGTACAGGAATACCCCATCCAGCACAAACATTAAGATGACAATGCAACTTGTAAACCACTTGAATATGAATCATGATTTAAATTTAGAAGACCAATAAAGCATGTCCTGGCCTGGGCTGTCCGCTGACAAGGACACTGGTGGGGCTGGCATGCCTGGTGCTTCATAGTAACCCTGGGCGTAGTTCGCGAAGTAGCGCTACGCGAAGCTACGCGAAGTGCACCTCGCACTACGCGAACTTCACGTAGCACTTCGCGAGCTGCGTAGTAGCATGTTCGCACTGTGCAAGATGCGTTTTCAATGATTGCACAGTGCTGACAAGCATCCGGCACTGTGCAAGCATTGAAAACGGCATCTTGCACAGTGCGAGCTGTAGTTTTCTGCTGCTCGAGTAGATTATTACTCGAGCGGCAGCTTTCTCAACGCGAACAGGTAGTTTCTCATTGAGAGCGGTCGCGAGCATGCGCAACCACTCACAATGAGAAACCTGACCTCCCAGCGTTGAGAATCTCGCCGGGATGTCATTTTGCTTGCTCGCGGTCGCAAACATGACGTTCAGGACCGCGAACAGGCAAAAAATGACCGCTGCACTACGCTACGCTGCACTACGCATGCTCGCACTGTGCTACGTGCAGCTCGCGTAGTGTGAAGTTGCGCAAACTTTGCAAACTCCGCGAGCGTAGCGTAGTGCTTCGCCCAGGGTTACTTCATAGTAGATGCTTTATTCTTCGTTTCTGTAGCTTTCCTTAGTTTCTCCATATCCATACTATAGACAGTTTCTGTAAATCCAGTAGTAAGCATGGGTCCAGGTCGTCACCAAAATATGTTATATCTTACCAGACGTAGCTGAGTGTTTCTTTATTGAGATCAGGTTGCAGGATGGCATTCGAGTACAATAAGTTGGTTTCCCTGTACATCTGCCCTACAGACACACCAGGAGCCGCCTGCCTGCTGCTCAGCCTCTTCCAACTGTCACCACTCATCCACACAGGCACCCAAACATTCCAAGCATCAGTCACACCAACATTCCACTCTCAACACTCACACTAGCTGAGCAGCAGGGAGATAGGAAAACTGGGATACATATAATTACATAACCTGGATATAATCATTTCCCTTTGCAATAAGCCTCGAAATGGAGGCCAATACACATTACACCCAAGTCAGCCCAAACTGCTCTTTGTGGACTGGGCAGGGAACTCATGAAAAATGGGCAGCTAGATAAAGCCACAGTAGACGAGGCTTTAGACCTTTAATTCTAGCAGTCCTCTTGTTTGATTCTGGCAGCCCACATTGACCAAAGTACTAACCGCCTACTAAATCTATATCAGCCAGACTGAGAGAAACCGTAAAGATCCATATAAGGAATGAAGATAGTGGACCAGGAATGAACCCTCTGTTGGTTGGCCATTCTTCCGTCGGGCTGCCCCTCTGTCTTTGAACGCCTATGCAGGCTCCATGTTGCTGTGACCAGACAAGAGAAGGAAGCTCATCCTGTCACGAGAGGCTCTGGTCTGCACCTGCGCAGAAGAGAATCCTGAATGCTGGGTAGATCGACACAAGGCGCATATGGCTCAATGTTAACTGGAAACTTAGTATGAGGGAGCTGTAAAGACGTTTTGGGCTTGTAAGTTCGGCCAAGGAGGAGATTGTAGTTATTTAGTGTTGTTTAATTAAGCACATCATTTTAGTTTATACCAACCATAAAACACATTGTATCAAAATTATACCTGATTTAATATAAGCAAAAATAAAATGACATTTTATTTACTAACCAGTCTCCTTTTCAATTTAGCTTCTTTACGAAAACACCTCTAGCTTTAGAGGAGCATAAATGGTCCAGGACACTATATGCCTCACTAGTTAGAAATAGTTGCTGTTGATGGAATGGTATAGTGTGTGGTCACCACATAAAGGCGTTACAACTCAGTCTCACATGTGCCAGAGCCTCTCCTTGAGCAGTTATCAGAAATGACACTTTTTGCGTGGTTACCCCAAACTCAATTGCTTCTTCCTCCTCTGTTTATGACTTTGTGTTTGCTGATTTTAGGAGTCTAGGTACTTTTTCACTGCTGACCAGTGCTAAAGTACATGTTCTCTGTGTCTAAAATTGTAATGGCATTTGGTTTCTCAATGATTACTATATGTGATGTACTAATAAGTCCCTAGTACAGTGCACTACATGTGCCCAGGGCCTGTAAATCAAATGCTACTAGTGGGTCTGCAGCACTGATTTTACCACCCACAAGATTGGCTCTTCAAACCTGTCTCAGGCCTGCCACTGCAGAGCCTGTGTGTGCAGTTTTTAAACTGCCAAGTTGTCTTACTTGCTGGACCCAAACCCTCCCTTTTATTACCATTCGGTCACCCCTAACGTAGGGCCCAGGTAGCCCCAGGGGCAGTGTGCAAAGTATTTAAATGGTAGGACATGTGTTTATGAGTTTTACATGTCTTGGTAGTGAAAAATTGCAACATTTGTTTTTCACTACAGCAAGGTCTATATCCCCCATAAGTTAGCATTGGAGCTGCCTTGTAACACTTAGAACGTGTAACTTCCAATTCTGAGCAGATAGGAAATTAGAGTTGTGTGTCTCTAGTCCCACAATTTAAAATACATCTTTTAGTAAACATGATTTCTAAATTGCAGGTCTGAAAATGCCTTTTTTAGAAAGTTGCGAAGCAAATCAAAAGATGTACGATTGCACTCCTTCCCTTCTTACAGTACGTTATCATCAGACTATGAAACCAAATAATTGCCTGTGAACAGATATTCTGTGAACGATCCCCTTGTCACAGCTTCATATTGAAGCCAACCAAAGAATGCACAAAACGTGTGCACCCCACTGTCGCACTGCTGGTTGTAGGAAACATTTCCTCACAATAGGCCACTCCTTGTTGAATATGCCATTTTGACCAAAATTGAAACCATAAAACAAGTTCTCCTTACGCTTTTACTTCATAATTTTTTGAAATCACTATGGAGGCAGCGTTTAATAAAAGAATCATGGTGGCATCACTCTGTCTCCGCAGTGATTTCAAAAAAAGTATGGAGTAAAAGTGCAATGAGAACTTGTTTAATTATGGTTTCAATTTTGTCAAAAATGGCATATTCAACCTATGCACTGACGCTGCCTGCACTGATGCCGTCTACATGTACATCACTAGATGTGTGTGACGCAATGATCTCTACTTGCAAAGAGGCCCCACCTTTGCCGAAGTAGCACCTCAGAAGAACCACTGCTGCATGAGTCTCGGACACCGCACCACTGACATCTGTGACCTGCAACACTCGAAACATCTGCCTGAGCACTGAACGTCCACCGTTTCTTGACCTGACTGTAAGCATCTATCTGAGCATTGAACATTCACAGGTTCCTGACCTAACTCCAAGCATCAGCCTGAGCACTGGACATTCACAGGTTCCTGACCTAACTCCAAGCATCAGCCTGAGCACTGAACATTCACAGGTTCCTGACCTAACTCCAAGCATCAGCCTGAGCACTGGACATTCACAGGTTCATGACCTAACTCCAAGCATCAGCCTGAGCACTGAACATTCACAGGTTCCTGACCTAACTCCAAGCATCAGCCTGAGCACTGGACATTCACAGGTTCATGACCTAACTCCAAGCATCAGCCTGAGCACTGGACATTCACAGGTTCATGACCTAACTCCAAGCATCAGCCTGAGCACTGAACATTCACAGGTTCCTGACCTAACTCCAAGCATCAGCCTGAGCACTGAACATTCACAGGTTCCTGACCTAACTCCAAGCATCAGCATGAGCACTGAACATTCACAGGTTCCTGACCTAACTCCAAGCATCAGCCTGAGCACTGGACATTCACAGGTTCCTGACCTAACTCCAAGCATCAGCCTGAGCATTGAGCATTCACAGGTTCCTGACCTAACTCCAAGCATCAGCCTGAGCACTGGACATTCACAGGTTCCTGACCTAACTCCAAGCATCAGCCTGAGCACTGAACATTCACAGGTTCCTTACCTAACTCCAAGCATCAGCCTGAGCACTGGACATTCACAGGTTCCTGACCTAACTCCAAGCATCAGCCCGAGCACTGGACATTCACAGGTTCATGACCTAACTCCAAGCATCAGCCTGAGCACTGAACATTCACAGGTTCCTGACCTAACTCCAAGCATCAGCCCGAGCACTGAACATTCACAGGTTCCTGACCTAACTCCAAACATCAGCCTGAGCACTGAACATTCACAAGTTCCTGACCTAACTCCAAGCATCAGCCTGAGCACTGGACATTCACAGGTTCATGACCTAACTCCAAACATCAGCCCGAGCACTGAACATTCACAGGTTCCTGACCTAACTCCAAACATCAGCCTGAGCACTGAACATTCACAGGTTCCTGACCTAACTCCAAGCATCAGCCTGAGCACTGGACATTCACAGGTTCCTGACCTAACTCCAAGCATCAGCCTGAGCATTGAGCATTCACAGGTTCCTGACCTAACTCCAAGCATCAGCCTGAGCACTGGACATTCACAGGTTCCTGACCTAACTCCAAGCATCAGCCTGAGCACTGAACATTCACAGGTTCCTGACCTAACTCCAAGCATCAGCCTGAGCACTGGACATTCACAGATTGCTGACCTAACTCCAAGCATCAGCCTGAGCACTGGACATTCACAGGTTCCTGACCTAACTCCAAGCATCAGCCTGAGCACTGAACATTCACAGGTTCCTGACATAACTCCAAGCATCAGCCTGAGCACTGGACATTCACAGGTTCATGACCTAACTCCAAGCATCAGCCTGAGCACTGGACATTCACAGGTTCCTGACCTAACTCCAAGCATCAGCCTGAGCACTGAACATTCACAGGTTCCTGACCTAACTCCAAGCATCAGCCTGAGCACTGGACATTCACAGGTTCCTGACCTAACTCCAAGCATCAGCCTGAGCATTGAGCATTCACAGGTTCCTGACCTAACTCCAAGCATCAGCCTGAGCACTGGACATTCACAGGTTCCTGACCTAACTCCAAGCATCAGCCTGAGCACTGAACATTCACAGGTTCCTGACCTAACTCCAAGCATCAGCCTGAGCACTGGACATTCACAGGTTCCTGACCTAACTCCAAGCATCAGCCTGAGCACTGGACATTCACAGGATCCTGACCTAACTCCAAGCATCAGCCTGAGCACTGAACATTCACAGGTTCCTGACCTGAGTTCAAGTATGTGTCTGACCACTGAACATTCACAGGTTCCTGACCTAACTCCAAGCATCAGCCTGAGCACTAAACATTCACAGGTTCCTGACCTAACTCCAAGCATCAGCCTGAGCATTGAGCATTCACAGGTTCCTGACCTAACTCCGAGCATCAGCCTGAGCATTGAGCATTCACGGATGTATGACGTTACAACGCATACTTTTACCACGCATACCATTACAACGCGGTTTTTACCACGCATACCATTACAACGCATAGCGCTTTGGGGTGCTGGATAGTGAAAAGTTTAATTTACTATTCCAACTCCAGTCCCCGTGGACACTAGGGAAGGTTATTGGATAGTAAATTAACCTATTCCCTATCCTAGAGCGCCCCCCATCGCAATGCGTTGTAATGGTATGCGTTGTAATGATCGCGTTGTAATGGTAGTGCGTGGTAAAAGATTAGTTGTAAAGGTTGTATACCAGCATTCACAGGTTCCTGACCTAACTCCAAGCATCAGCCTGAGCACTGGACATTCACAGGTTCCTGACCTGAGTTCAAGTATGTGTCTGACCACTGAACATTCACCCGCTCCTGCTCTGTCTGAGCACTGAACTGAACCGTCACCAGTTCCTTACCAGATTACAAGTATCTGTCTCAGCACTAAACATTAATCAGTTCCTGATCTGAGTCCAAGCATTCTTCAAAGCTCTAGACATTCACAGGTTCCTGACCTAGTTCAAAAGCACCTGTCTGAACACGAACCAGTGTATGGCATGTATCGCTGATTCCTGACCTGGCTCCAGCACAGGTCTAAGCACTGAATGTTCACTGGTTCCTGACCTGACTCCAAGCATTTGCCTGAGCACTGAACATTCACAGGTTCTTGACCTAACTCCTTACATCTGCCTGAGCCATGAACGTTTGCAGGTTCCTGACCTGAGTTCAAGCACTGATGACCACTGAACATCCACCGGCTCCTGACCTGACTGTGAGCACCTGTCTGAGCACTAACGATTAACCAGTTCCTGATCTGAGTCCAAGCATTTTACTGGCTCCGGCACTTGCTGAGCACTGAATGTTCACTGGTACCTGACCTGGCTCCAAGCATTTGCCTGAGCATTGAACATTCACAGGTTCGTGACTTGACTCCAAGCCGCTGTCTGAGCACTAAAGATTGTTATGTTCTTGACTCTAAAAATCTGTCTGAGGACTGATTGTTCTGTGGTTCCTGATCTAACTCCAAGCATCTGTCTCAGCACTGATCATTCACAAATTACTGACCCGACTCCAAGTATCCGTCTGAGCACTGAACCTTCACCAGTTCCTGATCTGACTCTAGGAATTCGTCACCAGTTCCAGATATAACTTCAAGAATCTGTCTGAGCACTAAGGGTCCGATTCACAGAACTAACTTAAGACAAAATCCTAAACTTACTACCATTTTGGTATTCACAGAAGGCACTTACTCATTTTGGTAATCACAGAAGGCACTTACTCATTTTGGTATTCACAGAAGTTAGGAGTCCTAACTTTAGGACTCCTAAATGCCTTCTGTGAATACCGAAAGTCTTATAATTGGGATTTTTCTCAGTTTAGTAGTAGTAAAGTTAGGACTCTTATTTTTGGACTCCTAAATGTCTTCTGTGAATACCGAAAGTCTTATAATTGGGATTTTTCTCAGTTTAGTAGTAGTAAAGTTAGAAAAATCCCAATTTTAAGACTTTCAGTGTTCACAGAAGGCATTTAGGAGTCCTAAAGTTAGCAGTCCTAACTTTACTACTACTAAACTGAAAAAAATACCAATTTTAAGACTTTCGGAATTTACAGAAGGCATTTAGGAGTCCTAAAGTTAGGAGTCCTAACTTCTGTGAATACCGAAATGAGTACGTGCCTGCTGTGAATGCCAAAATGAGTAAGTGCCTTTAGTGAATACCAAAAGGGTAGTAAGTTTAGGATTTTGTCTTAAGTTAGTTCTGTGAATCGGGCCCTGGATGTGCACTAGATCCTGAGCTTACTCCAACGTTTTCCTGAGCACTAAACATTCACATTGAGCACGGGACTCATATCTGGACTGTTCCCATTGGAGCAAGATCAAGCCTGATTTGAATATGCTGGGTCCAAACTGAGATGGCATGGTGTGCAAAACAGCAATATACTGGGAGGTAACCCGCCAAGTTCTGAGTCTGCAGCAACTGAAAATGATGCTTCTATGTATGTAGCCCTTCACTTGTCCAAGCAGAAATGTTTAATATTTAATTTTGATCAAAATCATAAACACTATCTCTAAATTACAAGGGGAATGTTCCATGCATTGTATGTAGGCTTCTGTCCCTGCCTTGAATGCCCGTCTGCGTGTAGGTCTAGTATCCTGTTAGTTTGGCCCTGATGTCATGTTCATCTAAGAGGGTGTGTAGAGGCATAGATCTGTCCACGGTAATGTGAGATCCAGGACCTCTCATTTGACCTTGAGTTGTGCACCAAGCAGGCTATCACAGTTCAGTGAGGACTACTGTTTCTGTCCTGGGATTATCACATTCAGTGGCGGTGGCAAGAAACCCTGTTGTTGAATAATATATGTGTGACCAGACCTTTTTATCTGTGTCCTGATTGAGTGGCCTGGAGACCCTATTGTGTAAATTTCTGCTATTGTGCGCATGCCAAGAACACTGCACTCACTTTTTGTTTGTCTGTTGAATGCATGCACATGTGTAGTGGTTGTAGCACATCTACAGTTGTGTGGCTAGGATCAATTTGGATGCCTCTGGTTCAACTTGGCAAAAGATGGAGGCTGAGGACTGTTCTCATAGACGGCTGAAGTGTAGTGCCTGCATTCATGTGGCAGGAGGGAGACGATTGAAATACTTAAGTGAGGACAATGGATGCAGTGCAAAGTTAAAAAATAAATGGGGACTTGTGTTAGTGAGTGGCTGCTATTTATTTCTTACTGAGCACCACCAATTGCTGTTGACAGGGGAGAGGGGTAGCATGCAGCTTCTGTTGTGCAAAGTGAGGATGTTTCTAGGTCGGTATTCTTTTTGTTTGTCCCAGACTGCTACATTAGGGATGCTGCAGAAACCTAACACTTCTTTCTGCTTGTGATTTGGGGGCTCCACTCTGGAGTCCTACAGCTGTGAAAAGCATCACTCTACAGAAATACAGTTTGTACAACACAGCTTGGGTAGGACACTTGAAAGGATAACCACCTAAGCCAAAGGGAGAAAGGAACTCTCAACAGATTGGTTCCAAAACATACGGGAAGGGCCAGCGCAATTCCCAAGGGTTCAAGGGAGGAGAAGAGCGGACAGGGTAGTGGGATCCAAGTAAATCAATGCAAATGAGGCACAGTAAATGTAAGGATGACAAAGATTTCTTAGGCGATGAACTGATTGCTCCTGGTTTACTACCAGGAACAGAAGTCAACATGGCCTGGGACTATATAAGCTGTGCCCTAATCTATTCTATTCTATTCGGATTTATACAGCACATGGCTATCTCAACAGGGTTTTCCAGTGCTAGCAGATAAAAGAGCAGAAAGAACCAGAAGCTAGAAGAGCAGGTCCAAATCATTGTCCTAAACTTCATATTGGAGTTACATAAGCGAAGATTTAGAGACAGGAAATTCCAACATTTTGGACCAACAAAAGGAAACAACCACCCTCCCTGTCTAGCCAATCTTACTTTTGAAATGATTGCTGGAATTACTGGCCTGAATGTTGTATTTTTATTGTTATAACTTGATGTGCCCTTCCCCCTTTAACTTTTCAGTATTAGTTTAACGCTAGCCTGTTGAAGGTATATAATCCTCAGGTGGAAAGTGACTTAGAAGTGGCGCTGATTAAGCATTCAACTAGGGGAGTGTTTCGAGGAATTCTACTTGAGAGAAATACACTGTCTACGGATTTACCAGTGTGGGCTCTTTACTACAGTTATTTGGTGACAAGGATGGGATGCTGTGTTAAGGGATAGGCAGGTCACTTGATTCTATTTTCTGCTGGATTCAGTCCTCAGTTTTCTTCATGACGCTTTCTGGATTGCTGACCTGTCGTTGACTTCTCCTGAGGAGAAACCTTGTTTGAACTGCAGCACCATTTATTCTTTGGAGATTTCACTTCTTTAGGAAATCATCTTTTTATTCTTCTATCATTTCTGTTATCCTGCACCAGTGCAAGGAGGGGCTGTGTTTTTCAGGAAATCCACATCCAATCCTGGCGAAAGGAACTTCCACGGAGCAGTGCCTGTCAGAGTGTCGTGATTAAATCTGCACATTTGGGGGCTTATTTACAAGCCCAGTGCGGCACCAGAACGTCACTTTTCTCGACGTTCCAGTGGCACACAGTGCAGACCCAAATCTACGAGGCTACAGAAAGCCGCCTACATGGCTTTTCATGGCCTCATAGACATGGTGTAAGGCAACGCAGTGCAAGTCACTGCGCTGTCTCACAATGCCTTGGGGAGGCATGCATGGACGTTGCGTTGGGTTTTCCCACTCATTGCCCATGGTTTTTGATACATTCCCAGATATACAGCATAATCTGTTAATGCGTCAAAACCCTGCACCTCCCCCAGGGGTGGTGTACCGGTTTGTAGGAAGGTGTCTCTTCCTGCACAAAAACAACCTCATTTCAATGCATACCCCCTGGCACCAATGGTGCAAGTGGGTCTGCGTTGGGGCAAGGCAGACATTTTTGCACCAGCACACTTTAAGAGGACAGCGTGTTGTAAAGGAGGCCCTAGGTTTGGTGTGCAATGATCATTTCAGCAGATAAACCTTTTTTCCAGTCAGGTAACTGGAATTGATGAGCCCTGTATGTGTCTGACTTCTAAACTCAGAGGCCTCTCTATGAAGTAAGTCTGCCCTAATCCCACTCCAGATCTGATCTTGGCCTGTCACCTATGTGGAGGTTTGGAGCGGTGCTTAATGTATTGCTCTCCTCCCGTGTTAAACGTCATGCTTGAATAATTGCTGAGCACAGAATTCCTTGGTCTCTGCTCAGGACACTTGATTCCGTCAAGTGGACACTATTCTTATGAGTTTCCACAAACCTCTGAGTAACAGAAAAGGGTGGATGTTGGACTTATATTTAAAGATAAGTGAGACTTTGTTCATCTTAGTCTTGATGAGTTGGCTAGGCCTCATCTTTTAGGTTTTTCTCTAAAAGACAGGGAAGGATGTCTTTGCTCATGTATTCTATGTTACTGCACACCGGGTACGTGGCGCTTACTCACTACACATTCATCTTATTGGGTGACTTAAATTAAGTAAGTGCGTTAATGTTTCATTTTGGTATCCACATAAACGACAATGGGGGTCAGTGTGACAATTTTTCCAGGATGGTAACAAATCCTTTGAAAACTGTAGTCCTAGTCGATGTTTTATGTATCTTTGTTTTAGGGAACTATTAAAGTGGCTTTCTAGGTAGGTCTGTGGTTTTATCCCGGAATATGAATTTATCACAGTCCACCAGTGTCGTCTTTTTGCGGTATTTATTTTGTCTTCCAGGTAGGATTCCCATTTGACCGCGTTGTTTGCAATTTTGTCAAAAGTATGTCTATCTGGCCTCGTGTCCCAAGTTTCTTCAATTCCTATACAGTTCAGGGATTGAGACAGATAGCCTCCCCAACTGTTTGGAACGTGCTGTTTCTGCTGGGTGTCGATTTCTTTCCAGCACAGGTTGTCCAATGAATTGTCTTTCGACATGCGTACTTTATGGCAGAGTTTCACAAAGGTTCCCATACTGCGAAACTTCTGATTTAGAAGGCCAAATTCTAGACGAACCTGCGCCGGTGCCGACGATTTTGGGAGGTTTAAAACTGCCTTGTATACTTTTGTTTGTAAGCTGTTTAACAGTCCTGCTTCTTTGCCACACCAGGTGGCCAGTGCGTATGACAAGGACGGTAGGGTTTGTGGTTTTATCACTTTCAGCAGGTGTGTATAATTTGGAAAACTTACGTTTTTTTGTAATTGCCGGTATGCGTAGATCAGAGACTGTGATTTAGCTTTTAGATCGATTTTATGTTCTTTATTCGTCGGCCCTCGCCCCAATTTCAAACCTAGGTACTTGTATGATGTTTCCTCCTTTATTGGGGAACTATTTGTATACCATTTGAATGTTGGCTTTTTTGGATCCACAATGCGGACAACTTTAGTTTTGTCTTTATTCAGTTCCAAACATTCGTGTTCCAAATAAGTTGTCAAATTGTTGAATGATTTGGGCATAGATCTTGCACTGCTGAACTTTCTCCGAGAGCTATACTCGGACGCAAAAGCTTGTGTGAGATACGGTACTAAAGGGGAGCTTACTGAATCTTTTAACATCACAAAAGGCGTAAGGCAGGGATGCGTCCTTGCTCCATTCCTATTTAACATCTATACTAATGGACTGGAGCAAGCGATGCTAGCTGATAGTAAAGATCTTCCCTGCATAAACTCCCGCCCAATCCCTGCATTACTGTATGCAGACGATTCAGTCATCCTAGCAAGGACACCCAACCAACTTCAGACTCAACTAGATAAATACTGCCAATTCATGCTTTCTCTTGGTCTTAAAGTTAATAAGTCCAAGACTTTCGTTATGAATATTGGCAAGAAAGTCAAATGCAAATCCCTCTTTATTGAGAAGACCAGGTTAGAAACCGCCAACACCTACCCTTATCTAGGTATTCTTATTGATAAACATCTGTCCTGGAAACCTGCCATATCAAGTAAAAAATTGCAGTTCCAACGCACAACATCAGCATTGACTTCACTCTCTAGGAAACTGGGTAAACCCGCCCCTACCGTGATTTTGAAGATCTATCAAGCCAAATGCATGAGCGTGGCTATATACGGGGCTGGAGTTTGGGGCTATGTGCCTGCAGATGAGCTTCAAATTATAGAAAATGATTTTCTGAAATATATATTAGCCCTCCCTCGTAGTGCTCCTACTTACGGTGCCCATGTGGAACTCGGTTGGGAGTATCTGACTGATATCATTAGATACCAGCCGATTCTACTATGGCACCGAATATGGACCCAGGAGCAATGTCATCTAACTAGGTCACTAATATCTGACTGTCTCACTCTGTCCCACTGGAAAAAGATTCCTTGGCTGTTATATGTTTCTAAATTTTTGACCGATTTGAATTGCCCTGCATATTTCACTGACCCTGAATCTTTATTGGACATACCTAGAAAATCCCTGAAAAAGTTATGTGCCGCCCACCTAAGCGACCTACGTCTGTGCTCAGAACTTGCCAAAAAGTCAAATGTACATTTAACGATGATTCAATCCTCCTATGGCATTCAACCGTATCTGTCTTTTTTTCTGTCAAATTATGAGAGATATGTTTTAACCAGATTTCGGTTTGATGTATTTTATCGCCTTGTTTCACTGCCTGTGCCCTCAGACTGGTCACGAGAACTAACAAACTGTCCTTGTGATGGCCATTCTCGCCAGTCAACCCTGCATGTAATCCTTTTCTGCAGCTTTTATGAGTCCCCGCGGAAACGATGGTTGGTCCCACTCCTCCGGCACTTAGGATTGAGAAGATGCAGACCGGCTCTTTTGGCACTTCAATACTTAGACACCCCGTATGTTGCCAAAACTGTAGCCTGCTATCTCAAAGCCTGTTTGAAAATTCATTCCCAATTATTGGCAATTGTTCCCTAATATTCTATCGACTATTGTGATATTATTCTTGTGCATAGAGTGTCAGTGTTTATTTGAACTTGAATGATTTTTACACTGCTTTGAAACAACAACGCCTTGCCTCCTTTAGCAATCAATGAGCATATCGAACTTTTATAATGTTGTATAACATATGTTTTTAAATACACTTTTTATGATTGTAAATTCAATCGAAATAAAGTTACTTTTTGACTTTGACTCAGAACAACAATGTCATCTGCATACTGCAGGAAAGGGATAGGGATTTTTGACATGTGGGGTGGGTGGCATTCCCCGACCTCCATGTGGCTAACAATATCTGCCATGTACAGGTTGAATAAACTTGGGGCCAGTACACAGCCTTGTTTTAAGCCCTGTTGTGTTCTTATTTCGGCCGTTACACTGCTACCGTCTCCCAGTTTTACTCAAGCCCAGGTGTTGCTGTACAAGACTAAAATAGCCTCCAATAGCTTCTTCGGGATACCCCATGATCTTAGTTTTTCCCATAGCCGGGTTCTGTTCACTTAGTCAAAGGCTGTTCGCAGGTCTATGAAGCAATCATACAGTCTTGGCTTCCTTTTTCAGCTTTTTCTTTCAAGAGCGCCAGGGTTATCAAGTTTGTTAGTGTACCCGTACTTGGCCGGAAACCAGTTTGGAACATTGGTATTATGTTCGTATCTTCCATCCAGTCCTGAAGAAGTGATAGTAGGCATGATCCATATAATTTTGCCTCGACATCCATTAGCGATATCAGCCTGTAGTTCCCCGGCTCGTTGTAATCACCTTGTTTGAAAATGGGGTGAATTATACTCCCATTCTAGGATCTTGGCAGTTTGTTCTGATCGTAAATTGAATTAAAGAGTGGTGTTAAGTATTCTGCCCAGAATTCAGGTGAATATTTAAAGATAGAGTTTGGAAGCCCATTTGGACCCGCTGCACCCTCTTTTTTCAGGCGATTTATTATGGCTTTAAGCTGGTCTGTTGTTACTAGGGTGTTGGGCACGGCGTTCACTAGTTTTTCTGATTTGCTAGACAGTGTGTTTTCTGGTTTGTTCTCGTTTCCACTACCCAAAGATTGCTTCAGCTTTTCTTCTGGTGGATTATCTCCTTTTCCTAGGATAGTTTCTGCATGTTCGGAGTTTCTAGTGCATACTTTGCACTCCGGTTTACAGTGCCTTTTTTCACCATCCATCCTGTCGATAAACATGTTTTCAACATGCTGGGTCCATGTACTTTCTCCGATACCTGCCTCCTGTCTTAGGGTGTACCCCCTTGTCAGTTTGTTGATAATACCCCGATATGTTCTGGCGTTTTTGTGTTTACCAGCGATTAATACGTTTGTCCACATTTCCTCTTAGTACAATGTTTTTGCGCTACTTAGCATGATCTTATATCTTTTTCGCATGACTTTCAATTTAGATTTATTTGATTTTATTCCACTTTTTATCAATAATGCCTGCTTGCGGACTTCTCGTGCGATTTTTCTTTTCTCTTCCCTCAGGGTGATTGTATACCAAGGCTTTTTCCCAGTATTGAATCTTCTTGAATTTTGATTTGTAATTGGGGGATTACTTGTTACTGCTTCACATAGATGTTCCCATGTTTTTACCGGATTTTCTTTTTCTTCCGATGTTAGACTAAGCATTTCATTTTTTAATTTGTCCATTGTTGGTTTTATATCCTTTCCTCCCCATTTCAGTTTGCGTAGATTGAATTATTCGGTATGTTTGATGACGGTGTTTTGTTTTTCCGTCTTGGTGACCAACATTTTCATTTTAGTAATTAGAGGGAAATTATCACTTTCCGCGCGTTGCACCACTGAAAATGCACTCATCATCGATATCAGGCTGTTGCTCAGTATTGTGAAATCTATTGTTGACTTTCGGTTACCGCTTAAAAAAGTTATAGGTATACCACTATCCCCACTATCTTTCTTATTTAGGATAAAAAGGCCCAGTTCTTCAAGAGCTTGGGTTATTTTGTCATCTTTTGCTAGATTGCCATTAAAATCACCTGATATGGGGGCGTGGCCAAGACGGCGATCATGGCGGACGCAGCTTGAGTGAGCTCCGTCCCGCCGGCACCTTATCCTTCTGATATCCTGCGTCGCCCCGACCGACCTACACCCTAATTTGTGTGGCGGAGAGCGGTTCCCGCGGGGGTCCCCCGACAGCGATCTCGGAGTCCTGGCAGCCCGGGATCAGTGATTTACGGCGGCTGGGAGCCCGCCTGGCGACGAGGCCTGCACCACACGCCACAGCCGGGACCTCCGCTGCAGCGCGGTCCGACCGGAAGTAGCTGAGAGCCGGGTGGCGCCGGCCGGAAGTGCCGCCTCGCCCGCGACACACTGCGCGACGCTGCGGAGCGGCGGAGAAGATTGGGCAGCCATCCGGAGCAAGGGCGGACGCGGCGGCTGGGGAAGAGAGCAGTCGGAGCGCACACGGAGCTCGAGGTGGGGGTAAGGAGCCGTGGTGCTGCGGGGGAGGGGACGTGTCTGCCCCTTCGGCGGCGGTCTCGAGCCGCGGGGCACGGCACTACTGTCAAGGCGGGAGGGCGAACGCTCTGCCAGCTCTCCTGCCTGTTCCCATCTCTGTTGAAGCGTGCCCCTGCCGGGCACTGGCGCCACACACCTGGGGAGCGCTCGGCGGTTACCTCGGACCGCGGCGGGGGCTGAGGAGACCCCCTCCCCCCCCCCCCCCCCCCCCTCCCGGACTATTGCAGGCCGCCAAACCGGCAGACAGGCCCACTTTTGGCACCTGAGAGCGTGGTGCGGACTCTGGGGCGCCCCAGTCAGGCTATTTCGTGGGGTGGACGACCCCCCATCGACCGCGTGCACCGTGGTGCAGCGCCTCTCCGACCGCTGACGGGGCGGTGACCAGTAGCTGCTTCATCAAAGCGTGCGCCACGCCTGATCGCAGACGGGGCCACAATATCCTTGGGCGGCCTCGGGGACACTTGCTGCCTGCGACCACTCCTTCAGCCGGAGGTGCCCCTAGTCTGTCGGCCCCCCTCACCTGGGGTCACTATTCCGCCGGCGACGTGACGAGAGGGGGCAACAGCGGGACTGCTCCCAAACAGGGACCGATGGACAAGTTCGCGGGCCCCAATGGAAGTGCTGGGGCGTCCGGGGGTCCCCAGGGCTCTGGGCCGGACAACGCGGCGTTGATGGCAGCGATCACACAATCAAGGGACATGCTCGACGCGAAAATCGGAGCAGTTGGGGCCGATGTGACCTTGCTCAGACAGGATCTGCGCAACGCAGTGGCACGAATCACTGAAACAGAAACCCGAATCACTGAAGTTGAAGACGACGTGGTGAATCTCAAAAAGAGAGTTGCCGCCATGGAAGGGATACAGAAGGGACTGGCACTGCGGGTGGAGGACGCGGAAGGAAGAGCCAGAAGGAATAACCTACGCTTTATAGGCTTCCCGGAGAACTGCGAGAAAGGAAATATGGAGGCCTTCCTGACCCAGTGGCTGGAGGGGTGGCTCCCCCCGGACTCCCTGTCGCGCTGCTTTGTGGTGGAGAGGGCACACCGAGCGCTGCTTCCCAAACCGCCCACTGGGGCTCGCCCGCGCTCGGTGATAGCCAAACTGCTCAACTATCATGATAGAGATGTTATCCTACGGCAGGCCCGCGCTCAGGACCCACTGATGTTTGAGAATCATAAGATCCTTGTGTTCCCGGATTACACTAAACTAGTTCAGCAGCAGAGACAGTCCTTCACTGCGGCAAAAGCACGGCTGCGGGAACTTAAGATTCCCTACGCTCTACTATTTCCGGCTCGCCTGCGCGTGGTCTTTCAATCTCGCACTCAGTTCTTCAACTCCCCGGAAGAAGTGTTTGAGTGGACGGACGAGACGGTGCGAGTCAAGGTGAACACCCCCCCTCGGAGGGGCTCGGACTCGTCAACCACCGACAGACCCCCGAGAACGCCCAGACGATCGCGCAGTAAGAGTAACTGGAGGTCGCGCTCTCGGAAGCGCCCGCCTCCGAGTGCTGCCACGGCGGACGCTCCGGAGGAAGCGGCTTCTTCTCCTTCGACATCCTGAGACCCCCACGCTTGTACTGGTGCACACCGTGGAACTACGGGGTGGGTGAGCTGCCTTGGTGGCGGGAGCAAGCCGCTCCTCTTCGACAAGCCACATGCTGATTGACTTCATGACTTTCTGTTCATGGGTGAACGGTTGGCCGGGAGACGCTCGTGCGAGAGCGGGCCTACTCCCGGAGTTCATTCCCAGGTGTTGAGTGGGAAGTAGTTGGGTTCTTTGTGGGTAGTTGGGTGGGATCCATTGGTGCAGTGGGTCTTGGGCCTCCCGTTGGAGGGCTGAGATTGCCTGCATCGCGACAGGTACTTCAATGTTGCTGAGGTATGGGGTGGGGGGTTGGAGGGGAGGTTGTTGGTGTGGTTGGGGTCTGGGGAAAGTTTGCAGGGGGAGGGGCGGGGGTTTGGGGGTTCCGGGGAAGGTGGGGAGGGAAGTTGGGAAGGGCCTTAGCACGGTGTACATGGGAAACTGGAGACGACTGAGCATGTGTGTGTGGCCTCAGTGGCCCGACGATTTCGGTATCTGGATGATTGATGGCGGCTGAAGCACTGGGGACGAGCCCCCCATTGGCCTCAATGCGAATTTTGAGCTGGAATGTGCGAGGGATGCTCGACAAAATTAAACGAAGTGCAGTTCTACGGCTGGGGAAGACTGAACGAGCGGATGTGTTGCTCCTTCAGGAGACACACCTCTTGGGCACCAGGGTCCTGAGTCTACGCAGATACGGGTATGATCAGGTGTTCCATGCTGGGTTTACACGAGGGTCCAGAGGAGTTGCAATTCTCATTCACCGTAGGGTCTCCTACACGCATGAAACACAATGGCTGGACGTGCATGGTCGGTATGTCTTTGTTAAGGGGAGTCTGGGGAGTGAGCCGGTGGTTTTCGGGAGTGTGTATGCTCCACCCCCGCTCCAAGATGCCCTGATTGAACGGCTGTTCGGGCTATGGACGACTCTCCCACATGTGTTGACAGTAGTGGGTGGTGATTGGAACGATGTGATGGATGGGAGACTTGACCGTTGTAGACCTGGGGGTGGTCAACTGTCGGATGCCTCTACGAGGCTGAGTAGGATGGCGCAGGGGATGGGATGGATTGACACTTGGCGCCACCAGCATGCATGTGATCGTGAATATACATTTGTCTCTGCGGTCCACAAATCCTTTTCGCGCCTGGACTACCTATTCGTCCCGCAACCCTGGTTGGGCAGAGTTGACTCCACCTCCATACTTCCGAGGGGCCTGTCGGATCACTCCCCGGTCGCCCTGACGTTGAGCCTCGGTGTGCGGCGACAACCGTTTCGCTGGCGCCTCTCTGTGTGGCACTTGCGGCGCCACGACTATCAATCGCACATGAGGGAGGCTATCTCGCACTACTGGTCAGAGAATGAGGACCCGAGCATGGATGCCATGACCCTATGGGAGGCCCTCAAGCCAGTCCTTCGGGGCGTGGACATTGCGTGGTGCGCCGCGCATCGTAGGGCCCGCAGACAAGAGGTGGAAGAGGCGGCTGCCCGGGTGCGAAACCAGGAGACCAGATGTCTCACGGGGGAGGATGGAGTGGCCGTGGACCAGCTCCTGCACCTCCAGCGATCATACACCTCGCTATTATTAGATGAAGCCCGACAGGCTTGGCTCGCTACGCAGAGCAGGATCTATCAATGGGGGGACAAGTCTAGCACAATGCTATATAGGCTGTGTCAAAGCACTTATCAAGCCCAGCCCCTGCCGGGTCTCCGAGATGCCGCGGGCGGCCCTATCTCGGCCCCTGAGGTCCTGGCCCAGATGTTTGCCCAATATTACGAGACTCAGTACGCCCCCCGGGAATCTCTCCCAGCGGCGGAGATTGACAGATTTCTCGCGGACCTTCCACCCCGGGCGCTCTCGGACGAGGCAAGGGCCCGCCTAGACCTCCCGCTGTCGGCAGAGGAGCTTGGGGAAGCTCTGGGTGGCCTGAACACGGGCAAGGCCCCTGGGCCCAATGGGTTCCCCTGCGAATTTATGAAATTGTTTCATCTCCAATTGGGGATGCGCTATAGGAAGGCACTGGAGGCGGCTCGGGAGCTTGGCAGATTGCCAGCAGACTGGCGACACGCCGAGATTGTAGTGTTCTGCAAACCGGGAAGGCCCCAAGATAGCCCAGACTCTTATCGGCCGATATCTTTGCTGAACTTCGAAGCGAAAATATTGGCTAAGGCGTTGGTGAACCGTCTTCTCCCCTACATCACGGACCTGATCCATGCCGACCAGGCAGGCTTCATGCCCCACAGGGCTACAAGACACAACATACGTCGCGCTCACCTGGTGGTGGAAGCGGCACGAGCAGCGGGCATCCCCGCGGCCCTCCTGCTAGCGGACATGGATCGGGCCTTCGATTCCCTGAGTTGGTCATACCTCCGAGCCCTCCTCCTCCGGCTCAATTTGGGCCCACGCTTCCTGTCGTACATTCATCTGTTATATACGGACCTGACGGCGACGGTCAGAATAGCGGGAGCTACCTCTGACACATTCCTCATCGGCCGTGGCACCCGACAGGGATGCCCTCTCTCGCCTTACCTATTCGCCCTGGCGATGGAACCGCTTGCGGCCTGGGTGAGGATGGATGCTCAGTTGCATGGTGTGGAGTGGGTAGGGGGCCCGACTGACAGGATTGCGCTATATGCGGACGACGTCCTGTTCTTCCTTACGGACCTCAATAAATCGGGGCCGAGGGTCCTTGAAATAATGCGCATTTTCGGTGAAGTGTCGGGCCTCCGGCTCAATCCGCAGAAGTCGAAGTTGTGGGTCCTGGGCGACAGGGGGACTGTGGGTCCCTGGGCCTCGGTCCTTCAGGAGGCGGCGGGAGGCCTTAAATATCTTGGTGTCTTTCTGACTGATGTGCAGGGAGTGTCATGGTCCCGTAATGTAGTGCCTGTTTGGGACAAGGTCCGCTCGGATATGCTGATGTGGTCCAGGATGCCCCTGAATGTCTATGGCCGTTCGGCCATTTTTAAGATGGTGGCCCTACCCCGAATTTTGTATCAATTGCAGAACTACCCGTACCCAGTTCCACAGCAGTGGTTTCGTCAGGTGAACTCGGCCCTAGGTCGGTTCCTATGGGCCGGTGGAACGATAAGAGTGGCGCTCCGCACCTGCTTCCTGTCGACCTACTGTGGGGGACTGGCCACATCTGATGTCCAGTCCTACTATCAAGCATCGCACCTACTTGTTCTTAACGAATGGTGGTACGGGGATCGCAATGACCCGACCTATGCCCTAGAGAGGTATATGATGGACCCACACACGCTCCATACTATTTTATACTCGGCGACTATCCGGAAGAGACTTCCGAGGGTCACACAAGTAATCTTCAAAGTGTGGCGCGATGCGCTTCGCCGCATGGGATGGTGGAACACGCTCACGGGCGAGACTCCTCTTTGGCATAATGGGAGGTTACCCGGCCTGGCTGCGCTCCGGGGCTTTGAGGGCTGGGATGCCATAGGCATTTCGGCGCTGGGCCACGTCCTGAAGGGCACAGTCCTCAAATCGTTCCAGATGTTGCAGGATGAATTCGATATGCACCGGTCCCAATTCTTCAGGTACCTACGGCTCCGCCACGCCCTGACCCCTACACTGGCGGACTTGTCGTCCTTGCCGGAGTTTAGTCCCCTAGAAGCAAAAGTCTTTATGGGGGAATTGGAATCGAAAAAAATCTCAACCATATATCAAACATTAGTTACGCATTGCTCCCCCTCTCTTGATAAGTTGCGGGCGGTCTGGGAGGGCGATCTGGGAGACTTGGAGGAAGAGGACTGGAGAGAAGCCCTGGAGGCCCCTAGGGGAGCAGCGATAGCGGTGCGCCTGCGCTTTATTCAATTTAAATACCTGCACAGGGCATACTTCACGAGGGAACGATTGTGGAAGGCGGGGCTGATAGCCTCCCCGGATTGTTTGAGGTGTGGCAGTGAGGTTGGCTCCTTCTTACATACAGTATGGGGATGTGCACGGCTGCAGAGGTTTTGGACCGGTGTGTGGGAATGCTTGGAGGAGGTGTTGGCATGGGAGCTCCCTCGCACGCCACAGCTGGGCCTGCTCCACGTTATGGAAAACGTTGGGGGTAATTTGTATAAACGGCACTTGCTCCTTCTGGGTCTTACAATAGCCAAACGGGATATAGCTCAAGCCTGGAAAGCCCCCAAGGCTCCGTTAGTGGGGGTGTGGAAGCGGGGCATGGACTTTAGCATGGGATTGGAACGCCCGATCTTTGAGGCCAGGGGCTGCCCCAAGAAACACTATAGGATCTGGAAGAAATGGGCTGATTATAGAGGCCTATTGCTGGACCCCCCGGCGCCACAAGCCTCTGATATGGATTGTGTCTATACTACCCCCTTGTGAACTGACCGCCTGTCGCTACCATGCTGCTTTGGCTCCTGTTTCTGGACAGTATGAACACCGTGCAGGGAGGGGGGTGGGACCCGGGTGGGGATGCGGGGAGGGGGGTGTTGGACAATGTTGACTGAATTTCTTGAACGCTGTTGCTCCTTTATGCTCACTGTCTTTCTGCAATCTTGGAAGCAGTGTTTCTTTTGTATTCTGTCAACTGCCATAACACTAATAAAATTTGTTCTGAAAAAAAATCACCTGATATAATCATGGAGTGCGACTCGTGAGTTATTTGCAAGGCCCTGATCAAGGTTAGTAGCGTAATCAGTTTTTCATTTTTCTCCTTCTTTTGTGGGTGAACATAAACGTTGAGCAATAGTAGATTGCAAGAACCTGAACCAGGGACCAGTTTCTCCGTAAGTTTTATTACTTGTATCCAGTTTACCACAGTGTCTACTTCTTCCGTATGCCATCTGTATTGTTGGGCAATATACGTTGATAAGCCTCCTCTAGGGTGACCAAAGTTAGAGAGTTTTTCGGCAAGGACGTGAAACTCGATAAAGCCCGGGATGGAGATTTGGCGCAGGTTCCAGGTTTCTTGTAGCAGTATTAAGTCATGTTGATCCAAGAAGTTTGCGGTTTCGTGGTCATGCCACATACTATTAAAACCGTGAACGTTCCAGGAACAGAGGCTGATCGTGTGTGGGTTTGCAGCAATGGATTCCTTTTGGTTATCAGCTATTATCCGTGGATGTAATATTGTATCTTCTTTTAAATGACTCGACATGTTAGGAACATTTATTGCTCAAAGCCGATGCCACCCGGGACCAATCAGTTATCTGTTCCTGAGCGCCTCCTTGCGCCACTGCATTTTAGTGTCTACTTTGTGTTATGTTTTTTTGTGGAGATACCGCAAACGCTGCTTTTAGACATGATTTTTGGGTGTTCCCCTCTGCCTTTTTCTTTTTACCTATGGTTAAGGTTTTTAAAAGTGGAAATGGATGTTTTTTCCGTTCGTCTCGCCTCAGTGCTATGCCCCAGGCTTCAAAAGACAAACTAATTTCAAGTATTCTATCAACTATGTCTTGGGATGACCAGGTGGTTAAGGACTCTTCTACCTCTGACATATTTTTTGTGTACCTGAATTCTACAGACAAAAGATCTTGGGATTCTATGTCGTTCAGTTCTGGGATTTCTCTTAATAGGCGCATTATATTACCTCTATTCAGAAAGTCTTGGGGCCCTGATGTCTGGTATTCTGGTATAAATGCCAATTTATTGTTTGTTTCTACTTGTGATTGTGAGCTCGTTTTAGCTTGTGTACCTTCTTCTAAATTTGTATTTTGTGTTGTTTCCCCATTTACGGTTATTCTTCTCCCTTGACTCAGAGCTTTTATTATTAGTTCTTCATATGAACCGTCTGTTCTTTTAAGGTAGGTGATTGGTTCATTAATCCTGTCCGTATTTTTGCCGATGTTCGAGTTTTGTAGTATGTGAGTACACCTTGTTTGTTTGTTTGCTTGATAAATACTGCAGGTTCGTCCATCTTCGTTTGAATTAATTTTTATTGGTGTTCTTTTATTTACCTTTTCATCTGCTCTTAATATGGATTGACTTTGGTTATATTTATCTATTATATTTTGTTTGGTATCCACGAAGATTGGACCATTTTGGTACCTTGTTTCCTGGTTTGCTGGTTTGACCTGGAGTGATTGCGTTTCGTCTATCTGGTGGATTGTTACTATCTGATTTATACTGGCTTCTTTAGTTAAGACCCTTTCGTTAGTCTCATCTTGAATCTTATCTTTATTCTGAGTTCCTGTTTTTTTTTTTGTGTCTTTATCTGACTATTTGGTTGTATAATCCCTTGTATCTGTTTTGGTTTTGAGGAGGTTTGGAGGGGTGGGGATTCTATAATCAGGCTGGTCCCATTCACAGCATTTGACTGGGTTGATTGGTCCGGGGGCGTGTCATTTTGTTTTGAGACAGTTACTTCAGAAGCCGGTTTCTCTTTCCTAATAGCGGTATGATGAAAGATAGGATAGGTATGAATATCTGTTGAAGGTTGGAATTTAAGTTGAACCCTCCCTTTCTTTGCGTGCTTTCTTTGTCTTTTTGTTAACTTGACTTTAGTATGGATTATTGCGTGTTGTGCTTCCTCTATTTGACCTGCTTCATTATCAGATTTTTCTTTACATAGCTTGCTTATTTCTTCCTCTACATAGCTGTTTTGGGTAGAACCTCTTACTATGTGTTGGCTTCCAATTTCAACCTCAGATTTTATTGCCTCAGTATTGCTCATAGTTTTGGTGTTATGTTTTGTATCCATTGATGATTGAACCGCCCTTAGTATGTCATTTAATATTACTGGTAAATTTGACATATTATCCACTAGTTTGCCACATACACAGCTTGGCTGGATAGTCTCTGTGCGAAATCCCTTTTCAACCCTCCCTAGAAGCAGGGTTGCCATGTGGTCCAACCTGGTGTTTATGCCTGAAATATGGCCCGCTATGAGATTTATTAAGTCAATTTGAGTGGAAGAGGTGTGGCGCCGCGGCCAGGGCGACTGACTCCGGAATCTGGGTATCACGGTTCGAACCCCGGCTCCGGCAGCAGATTAGCCCAGCACCATGTGACTCTGGGCAATAGCTTGCTTAATCTTCCCGACGGCCCCCAGCGCCTAGAGACCCTTAAGGGTGATTGTGCGCTTTACAAATGTGGATTATTATTATTATTTGAACGTCCATTTTATCCGACTGGAAGTTCAGTGCTTTGATTGCCTGGTCTAGGGTGTTTAATAATGTTTTGCTCCATGGGGACTTATCTTCTTCTTTGGGCGGTGTTTCGTGGACATCTAATTCTTCGCCTGTCCTGCTCATTGAAGATTCCGTAATTGGAGATTCCTGGTTTAAGTTGTTGTTTGTCCATCCTTTAGTTTTGTTTTGGCCTTTGTCCCGTTCGTGGGAGTTGACACTTGGATGCAATGGTGTAGATTCCAGTCTTCCGTTACACCCTGGTCCATTTTTCTCATGTTCTTGTGATCTATAATTGGCATGCAGACCTTGGCTGGTCTTTAGGTGTGCTTGTAACTGAGATTGGGTGATTTTTTCCATTCCTGTTTGTATGCCCACGCTTATGTCGTCAGGTAGGGAGAAGGAGGTTGGCCATGAGTCATCCTGTGCGGCAATTTGCCCCGCCACCGATTTATTCCTTGGTGTTGCTTCTTCCACCTTGCCCTTGTCCATGGACTTTATTTCCTTATCTCTTTCATGAGATTGGGAGTCGTTCTTATTTATTTGGGCTATTACCACAATGGAATTGCCACAGACAATGTTACTTTTTTGCTTGACAAAAGACTGCGAGATTTGTTTCTGGTCAGGTGGATTATTAATTGGACTACTCTCACTATGAGTGTCCTGTGAATCCTTATTCCTCTCCATTATACTATTTGATTGTAGCTGCACATTCTCTTTTACACATGGTGCCGGTGTGATTGGGCTTGATTGGAGGGCTTGTTCCTGCGTTTGCCCGTAAGTTGACGTCATGGGGTCCTTTAGAAAAAAGAATTGTTGGATCCCTATATTACTTTGTTTTGAACTAGGGGTTGTTAGCTTAGGTGCCGACACTAGTCTCTCTCTTTGTTGTGCCATCCTCTTCCTTTTTCTTCTTGACTTTTTTGAGCCCTGGTTCCTGTCTTCTTCGTCTTTTCTTGACCTTGCACTTGTATTGAGACGCACTTTTCCAGATCTCATTTTTTAAGTCTATTTAATAGGATTAAACCTGGCAGCCTGGTGTCCTGTTATGTTATGGTATGTTATGTTACCAGATTTCTAAAGCGCATAGCTGCCCGTGAGCGTCCCAGCGCTGAACATGTACAGGTGGAATTGGGGGGAAGCTCACGGGAACAGCCAAGTCTTCAGGGACTTTCGAAATGTCAAAAGGTTGGGTTGTGCACGGAGATCCAAGGGGAGGGAGTTCCACAACTTGGAGGCGTTATACGAGAAACATCGACCTCCTGAACGTGCTCTCTTGATCTTAGGTGGCCGAGTGAGATGGGCATTGGAGGATCTAAGGGGTCTGGAGGTGGTGTATGGAGTCACCAGGTCTTTGAGGATGGGTGGGGCTTTTCCGTTGAGGATTTTGTGTGTTAGACAGAGCGCCTTAAAGTGCACTCTTTCCATAACGGGTAGCCAGTGCAGCGCTCTAATGGCTGGTTTGGCCGAGCAGCGGCTCTTAGTGTTGGTCAGAATCCTAGCAGCCGCGTTCTGCACTACCTGTAATTTAGCTATAACTTTTCGTGGTGCGCCCAGGTACAGTGCGTTTCCGTAATCCAACCTCGACTGAATGAGGCCCTGGATCAAAAGTTTCCTTGATTGGAAGGGAAGTAAGGGGTTTATTGGGAGGAGAGATGTTAAAGATCTCCCACCGAAAGGGGATGAGCAGGTGGTCCGACCATGGCACGGGAATCGGGGCTTGAGTTGTAAGATCGTCAATATTACATATGATGGGATCAAGTAAATGTCCGAGCAAATGCGTAGGTTTGTCGCTCTGGAGATAGAGATGAAGCGTAGCCAAATCTGTAAGTAGTTCTAATGCGGTATTGTTCTCGCTGTTGTCGAAGTGGATATTAAGATCCCCCAAAATTATCATATTGGACGAAGTGCTGGACATGGCAGTGGAGAATTCCAGGAGGGAGCTACAGAATTGGCCCAAAGGCCCTGGTGGGCGGTAGATAAGGACTCCTGAGATGGAGTTACATGGAGACAGCTGGATGCTAAAGTGTATATTTTCACAGTGTCCTGGTGACCTGGTATCCTGGTGTCCGTTGTGCCACCTCTACCACTTCTCCTCCAAATCCCACTCCACCTACACTCCCCCTCCTCCCAAGCCTGTCTGCCCCTCTAATAGGAATAGCTGACGTCAGGGAGGATAGCGAGATGCGGTTGCGGTTTGCGGAGTCTAGAGAGGTGAAGCGTGAGAGGTGTGGTAACTGCTGGCTTTGAAAGTCACTTTTGAAAGTCAGTTTTACCAGGTATTTGGTAAAGCCAGGTGGAGCCCTGTGTCTGGAGTTAGTCCGCCAATAGTCTGCCAAGAGTCTACCGTGAATGATAAGTAGTGTCAGGAGGATATTACCATTGGTTACGTGTTTTGGCCGAAGGGGCGGTTTGATAATGCTTAGTATAGTGCTTAAAATGCGAACTGTAAAAAATCATATAATGCTTGTTGACACGATAAAAATGCGTTTAGGTTGTTTGCCAGTAATGCCGCCAGTGCGGGTGCCTCCCACCCACGCGGGCTTGCTGCAGCTGTGTCAATAAACAATTGCCAAACTTTCATTTTTTGCTGATGACTTTTTGCTTGGTTGGCTGCTGACTCTATTATTGTTTCACTGAGTTTTTTAGCTCCCTGCTGCACTCTGCTGGCCACAGGCAGCAATGCTCATTGAGTCGAAAGATAAAAGGATCGAAAAGTTGGTGGAGAATCAGCTCGCACCCCAGTCAGCTTGCGTGGGATCCGTGATACAATAGGCTCTCCCCCCCCCCCCCCCCCCTTCCTCATTTGTTGCAGGCAGGCAGGGGGAGTATGTCCAAATATGACCAGAAACGGCCGTGTACAGAGGGTGAGGTCGAGCTGGGGGCAGAGATGGCAGAGATGGGGGGTTCCCGAAAACGCTGGTGCTGGTGCTGTGAGCCTCACCTCGTCTCGCCGCTTCACCACCGCCGCTTTGCCTCGACGTCTCCCACAGTCTGTCCGATGATCACTGCATACCCTGCAGTCCCTCGGTTAGCGCCGCTCGCATCCAAGGTCCCGTTCCTCTACCGGCGAGCAGCTTGGGACCAACGGCACTGCAGTGAGTGGTGACAGAATGGCGACGGTGCTCCGTGTGCTCTGAACGGGATCGCAGCTCTGGCACTGCTCCACTCTCTCTCTGCTCACACTCTGCTCGCTAGCGCCCTCCAAGAGTTTATAGTATCTCATTACAGCCCCATGAACAACACCTCTGACAGCTGAGTCATGACAGTGCTGACCCAATATAGCTTCTTTCTTTGAATTCTGGGACCTGTAGTCTTGTTCATGCCATTATAAAACAGGCCTACAAGTCTCAGAATTTGAAGAAAAAGTTTGGCCTAGACCAGCATTTCACGGTGGACCTGGGAAAATTGGCAACTACGCCGTATCAACTGATGTAATTACACAAACTTCTGGGAATATGGGAGAGGGCTAGGAGAGAAAAGCACTAGAAGTGGGGAAAAGTGGTATTAGGAATGAGGGAGGTCAGAGTTGGGCCCACAAGAAGTGGGTCGCGAGGGCCCAGAATGCTCTTCTCAGAGCAGCGGGCGAGTGGAGGGGGGTAGGGGAGAGGTCGAGGACTGCATCCAGGGTGAACTAAGGAGGGAGGGTCGGTGAGGAGAGGGAGAGTGAGGAGGTTACATTCCTCCTGGCAAGTAGGAGTGAGAGCCTCAGCGCCTGCAGGAGTGAGTGAGAGTACTAGGGGTGAGTCAGAGTGAGGAGCGAGGGAGAGCTTGAGCTGGGCCGACACACATGGAAACTATAACGTATCATTCAAAATCAACTAATAAAATACAGCAGAGTACGCAAGGATTAATCCTGGGCATAGTTCGTGAAGTAGCGCTACGCATAGCTACGTGAAGTGCACTTTGCACTACGCGAGCTAAGTGTAGCTACCCAAACTGCGTAGTGCACTGTGCAAAATGCTGTTCGCACTGATTGTACAGTGCCAGATGCTTGTCCGCACTGTGCAAGAGCATTGTTTTGAACGTTTGACGCTGAAGCAAATACCAAGCACAGAGGGCGGTGGGAGGAGTAGTTCCTACATTGTCTAGGTTCCAAAAATGTTTTAAAAATAATTATAATTAGATGCAGATGTAAAAATAAATACTTAGCCAGATCTCTAGAGGAATGGGGAAGTACCAGCAGAATCTTCCGCAGAGACCTCAGAAGCGCAAAAAAAGTTCCCTGGGCCAGGCGCTCTGATGGAATAAAACACTTCCGTTATACTAGTAGACAAATGGAGCTCGGCTGCTTCCGCCTATTACACAAAACATTTTGTGCAACCACATTTAAATTGGCAGTAAGACATGTACACAGCCGTTTTACGCTGTTCATCTGGAAGGATCCCTGATTGGACAGAACACAAATGAGCTTAAAAGTAATCTGAGGTGGAAGGGATGACAGAAAATAAAGGTGAACAAATTCCTAAGTTTAAAAAGCACACGCTTATTCTATCAGTCCTTACCAAGAAGCTATGAAGCAACACAGAAAAAGGAAACAAGCATGAAGGAGAGTGGCGCGGACGCGAAAGAGCTGGCAAATGCACTCGTGCTTGTGCTGGCATCCGCCTTGCTGGGGCAAGCAGTGGCGGCGCGAGAGCCATATGTTTTCAATTACAACGTGCACCGCTGCTCACTCCCGCAAGGTGGATGCCAGCACAAGCACGAGTGTGGGGGAAAAGGAGCAGACCGATGGCTAAAGGCCCTCCTAGAACAGCGCATGTGCGCTGCCTAGGCGAGACCTAAAAAGAGCCCTTAAGGACGCTCTACGTGAATACAAACTAGGCATTACAAAGGATAAAGCAGAATTTTATCCCAAAGCCATTTTAGCTTCCCCCAATAGTACCTAGCTGTTTGACATCATGAGGGAAAAGCCTAACCCTGTCTGTTTAAGTCATGCTATTGTACCTACACAAACTCTGCGTGACGACTTACCAGTATTTTTTGAAGATAAAATGAACTCAGTTTTAGAGGGCATAAGTTCCTCAAATCTGGTTCAGGTCGGGGGCGCTAGAGAGCGCGCAAGCAGTATGGCCGCACTGATGTGAGGCTCCTGCTTCTTGGGACTACTATCCGTCATTTATCCTATGCAAATGTGCACAAAAATCGCTGAAACTTAAGCAACGGGGAGAACTGGTCTTCATAAACACTCGGTGCGAAGTGGAAGAATATCGGAGATTGCCAGGCACCATGGCGAGCATCGGAAGCTGGGACCGTGCAGACTGCTGGAGCTGAGTGAAGCCGTAGATCGGCAGCAGCAACTACGCGACACCGGGGCTGCACACGCGGTTTCTAGGCCGTACGTCTGGCGGCCGTCTAACAGGGAGTGCAATGACCAGAGGAGGTGCATTTGGAGTGGCGGCATCGGTACAGTGACGGACAGCAGCGATAGCGCCCAGCACAGAAGTAGGACGGACAGCGGAGGTACGTCGGAGTAGACCTCGGCTGGGTGAGACGAGACACCTACATGCCCGCATCTGCCGCCATAGGGGATTGCACGGAAAGTACTCCGTGAGTGGCCCGCTCCTATACAGCGATCGAGCGCCCTGACGGTCAGCACGGTCAGAGAGGAGGCCGTAGGAGCAGTAAAGCAAGCGCAACTGTGGCAAAGTGCTAGAGGCGGCTCGGGTGTTGGCCTACCCCCCCCCCCTACCATAGTGTGGTTTTTGCTGCGGGCCCACAAGGAGGAACATTACAATCGCAGGAGCCCGGGAACCGGAGTACCGGCCAGAGTGAGCACAGGATCATTCAGCGCATCTCCCCTCCTGTGAGAGGCCTATGTAGGATTTCGGGGCCGCGGAGAGGAAGGTGACAATCTCCGACTCCCCTCGCCCCCCCCCCCCCGTGGCAAGTGAGCGGAGGAGATACCTCGGGCGTAAAGAAATAGAATTTTAAAAAAAAGCCATTGTTTAGCGTTTTGGGATATCTGCACAAATTCACCCGCTGCCATACCAAAGTGCGCAGGCAGTACGCCATGCATGGCCAGCATTGTGTGAGGCGATCTGGCACCTAGAAGACCAGCATCGGCGGGACGGGGGCTGCAGCAGCGCAACGCTATTAAAGGGACATGTTGGACGCAAACCAAACGCTGCTCCTCCCCCCGTGGCGGTGTTCTGCAGCTGAGCTTGCGGTGTGGAAATTTGGCACTGCGACAGTCCGGGAGAAGTTGTTTTTAGCCGGTAAGAGCGCAGAACAGTGCAGGAGCCCTTCTAGAACTGTGAGTGGCATATACAAGGATTTGTGGGGCTTGCATCGGTGGGTGTCGATCACCCCCCCACCCGGCAGATGAGTTCTATGAGGGTGCTATTGAGTGATCAAATGGTTGTTGATGAATGAGGAGACCCCCCCAGCTCTATACTGCCTTTTTGTGGGAACTATCTTGGAAGCAGTAACTTCGGGACCGGACGGCTGGAAATTGAGGTGCCCAGTGGAGGGTCTAGAGATAATCGCTGTGCCTGGAGCTGCCCGGAGCTGCGTGCGGCGCATGCCACTTGGCACGGCAGAGCTGTGAAGGTGAATACGAGGCCGTGGTACGGGGTGAAGGTGAGCAACAGGGCTAAAGAGACCCGCACCGGGGAGCATTGCATATCGTCAGGTGACACGTTGCTGGCCCAGGCTCGATCCTAAGAGCTCACGACATCTCTGCATGAACTCGGGTCTCACACTACCGCACGAACCAGGGAGGAGGGAAACTGCTGGGGAACACATAAGTGACACATCGAAGATGCACTCACATTGAAATATGAGGAAGCCTGATACCAGGCAACCACAATTGAACTTTGATGCGGCGAAAAAAGGGACTAAACCTGCGCAAGAGGATCCGGAGCAAGAGGCTATGGCACACAGCAGTGGAGGTTCTACCTCACAGACGTCAGACAATAATATTTTACAGGAGATACGTCAGGGATTTGCGACGGTGGTGGACAAAGTGGACCGTATGTCGTCCAGGATGGATGCAATCGCGCACAAACTGGACGGGCACGAAGACCGGCTTAAAGAGGCGGAACAACGCATATCTGATGCTGATGTCACTGCCCATCACACAACACAACTCATGAGAATGGACAAGCTCTTGCGAACAATAGCGGCCAAAAACGAAGATTTGGAAGCGCGCAGTCGGCGCAATAACATCCGCGTCATAGGCAAACCAGTATCGACAAACACTGGTCGAATGGAGGAATATGTTGAGAAGGTATTGCTGGCAACCGTTGGGCATGAAGCATTCTCCTCACAGTTCATTGTAGAAAGAGCACATAGGACACTTGGACCACGGCCGACGCCTGGTAACCCCCGCGTCCCATTATTGCGAGATTATTAAACTATCGGGATGCGAGCAGCACGGAACAAGCAGACATTGTCATATGATGGGAATACCTTCTCAATTTACCCAGACTTCACACCCATAGTGCAGGAGGAAAGACGCAAGTTTCTGGTGTAGTGTAGTTCCTATTATCCCAATAGGCTCTGCGCATTGGAATAATACCTCCAATAGTATAGACCTAGACCAGACGTTAACTAGGTCTTCTACTGTCGATATTCGACTTAAAGTTTTGGGTTTGCCAGCTAGCTCAGAGTTCACTAGAAACTTTCTCGAATAGGCAAGGAGGAGTTGAACCTCCCTGGATAGACAAGAAGGGATTTAGTTTCTGACAACCATAGAACATGACAACTTTGCTCTCCCCTAATCAAGAGTGTATCTCTAGAGTCGTGTGAAAACAAAAGATAACTTATTTTACTCAGTCAGTACGTGCATTCTTAGTTTCACCAGATTGTAGAGAAAAGGAAGAGACGGGCGTGTTCAATAAAAGATGTTATTTATTGATCAGTCTCTTTTCTCGTACAAGAGAAATGGATCGATATTATCGCAATACTTATGGTTAAGTAAAGTGCATACAATAAAAGCAGAATTATAAAATAATACTGTAAAAACATTGATATGGTTTCTAAGCCATACGTTATTTAAAATGGACAGAATATATACATACACATATACATTTGACTAATAGTACTCAACTGGTGCTTCTAACTACGCCTACCCCAGTGTACCTGACCTAAGCCTAATACGTGGGCGGGGATAGAAAGTAGCAGTTTAAGTTAAGTTTGTTTTGCCAAGTGACTGACTCAAGAATTCTCTGCAAGGGGTTATTCAGCTCTGTACCTGAGATCTAGGATGGTTGAGGGATAGTATCTCTCGTCTGAGGTCTCGATATTCCAAGCTGCCTGCGAGGGCTGCTCGGAAGCGCCGGAGCTGGATTTCTCGGCAGGAGAAAGCAGCGTCTCGTTCTCAGCGCGTCAGGAAGGTGGGGCAGCGCCAGTGGGCTTCGCTCTCTGCTGGGCTTCGGCAAGTCTCGCTGCTCCGATCTCGTCACCACCGCGTGTGTTTGCTTAAGGCAATATCGGTAATATTTATACCTGTAAGGTGCCGCGATTGACGTAAGGATGGACATAGATACGTCAATAAGGATGTCATACGAGCTGGTCGTTAGCACATTCTTTTACTGAAGTTCTCGGGGAAATCAAAACAATGGCCGCAGGGTTTTTCCCAGGTTGTCATAGGTTTGATTTGTTTTGAGGACTCCGTATGCCTTATCAGGGGCTGGAGGAATATTGCTTTGCCTAATTAGATGGCAAGCGTTATGACCTAATCAGATAACGCGCTCCTGTGCCGTGGTCTGGCGTAATCAGATAACGGTTTCTGCATCATGGGATGGCTGCTAGTTAACTTGTTAACCAGAATAGGGTCAGGAATAGGGGGATCGATACAGAACCTAGAGGAATACATCACACCCACTCCACGCTAACTATGGCCATATTTACGAATCTAGGCATAGTAAAACATACTGTAGAGTATCGTGTATACCTTACCACCCCAAAATACATATAATACATTTCGAAATTATGTAATGTACGGAAAAAATAAAATAGCCATATGTACTATATGCACTTAAGCAGTAGACTAATGCTAAATTAATCACGCATGTATACATTATTAGTAATCGAATATGAGAATTACACATGAAATGGCTCTTAATACAGAAGAAAAGTTCGAGACCACTTCATCACAGTTCAAGAGAAAAAAATATTTATGAACATACCAGCGGGCAGCTAATGTCTATGAAGGTTCTAAAAACAGAAATTAGTTCTCTAAGAATAGTTCCTACTTTAAGCAGAAGAAAAGTGTCCCGTAAAATGTAAAAAAAATATATATATATATTTTGGGGCTGCTAAAAAAAATTGCTGTCCGTGGACTGGAGGAAAAGTTGATCTTGCTACTTTATTATTAAAGTTGAAGGCCAAATTCAAGGTGTCGGGAACGCCGTGTGCTAGCTTGTTCAAGAGTCATTATTTCTGCTCTGGTGAGAACATCATATCATTGAGACTGCTGAAAAAGCTGTCAACAGCTTCCTGTGAGAGTTCCACTAATTCGGAAAAGGATGTAACCATGCATTCATGTGCATGATTGTCTCCATTGACGTTTTGAGTAGTATTGTTGACAGAAGGTTGTACCTGATCGATGCTGCTTTCATCTTGATCTTCACTACCCCTTAATCGTAGTGGTGAAGTTTCCACGAATGCCGTCATCAGGATTGGCAGCCGTTGAGGGCAGCACAATGCATGAGCCTTTACCGGACCCAACAATGTTTCTGCATCCATTGGCGCATCCGATTGTAGCGTCAGACAGGTGTCCAACACGCATTCTTCTCCGCACAGCATGCACCTTAATACAGGTAAAACACATCTTTGCCATATCGGCCGAAATGAAAGAAACCAAGTCATGTTCAGGTCTCTAAGCCGGGTTAGTCCCAGGATTTTTGATATCCGGTCCCGGTATCCAATGGCTCGGATTGTTTCTTCCCTTGTCGCGGGTGTTTTCTCTGTGACATGGTTTTCCATAACGAAATATAAGGACTAAGAATAGGATTCCTGCAATTAGTCCCAAAATGAGGGGAACTCCTCCAAAAATCGAATGGACGAAGTCTGGAAAAATACCCAGTATGGCTTTGAATGGTGTTAATGCCATCGAAAATACTGTCTTAAATACATTTGAGACTCCACTGGTATCAGAAATATTTAAGATTTCATTCAGGATTTCTGCGAAATGTATGGGGGAATTAGTTGATAACAATGAGTGAATCTTTGCAGTCGTCCTTGCGACTAGGAGATCATACGTTTCTTTTGATGACGTGAGCCTGGTCGGCGTCTGAAGAAGCACTGTTTTCATTCTGCTTAAAGTATCAACTCGAATAGAAGTAATTTTCAAGTTAGGCCATGCCCTTGCCTCCCTGTCTGGAAAGGAGCTGGGGAACAATAAGCGTCCACAGCACATGACCTTCGCAGTCGTACTAACGAGATAAGGAACCCCGGGCAGTAGACTAAAACATCTGCGATCCACGATTAGAATGTAATTCCCGTTATAGAGTCTTTTAAAGAATGGTTCTATCTCTGTTGCAGGTGTGCCTAGCTGGTGACATGAAAGGTTATTTGAGTTCCCTTCACAGGCTCCATACAAACTAATTCCATTACACAGAAGTGTACCGCTTAGTGACATTGCACAATTATTGCCACTTAGAAACACTTTCTGTCCTTTATTACTGACACATGCATGTGAATAGGGCAAGTTCCATGTTGTCTTAATGTACCCTTTTCCCAATTTTTCGTACATGCCAGCCTGTATATATTTTTGGCAGTATTGAAACCTGAAAGTAGATATCGGAATATTAATTATCCCATGTATTATCCATTCAATGACAGGTCGTTCTGACATTGTCAATGGTAATCTCTCGAGTTTCTCAATGCTCAGGATTGTATAATCAGCACCCTTCTGTGCCATACTGATTTGTTTATCAGTAAGGTTAAAGATATTGAATAGTGACGTTGTGTTGATTAAACGCAAAGGCACATAGCCTGAATGCAGATTTTGTAACGTCCAGCCAAGCTGTACAATAGAACGCAATTGAGACTGACCGTGTTGTAACAACAGTAAGTCTTGCGATATTATGTCGATTGCTGATGACACAATGCTGTCCAATGAAAAGATTCTGGAGGACAGAGTCATTAACCCATTGTCCACTACAGAAAGCGATTTTTCCAAATTAATACGGTCAATTTCCCGTATACTTTCTGCTGTCTCAATTTGAGTTATCTTCCAGGCCTCGTTGTAAGCTGCATATATAGAGGCTGCTATGAAGCGTTTTTGACGCTGTTTGCGCGGTCCCATAATGAAATCACGCAAGTCAGCACTATCAGTAAGTAAAGTTAGGTGTTGCTTAATCTCCGTCAGTGTGGAAGTTTGTAGCCATTGAAGGCAGAGTTTGCCCACACTGTAGGTGGTGATTATCCCTGGGTGTTGTCTTTGGGAATATCTAGGGTCTGGCCTGGTCAATGTGAACCCCTGTGTTTTGTTCAGGAATCTGTCTTGACAGTTATTAGTATCTGTGGGCCAGATTAACCATTGTTTCCAATCAGGATTTGTTCTGTTTTGGTTTAATACATAGTTTACGTCTATCTCTTCATCCGCAGAGTTATTGCTGTTCATTGTTGGTTTTGGAATAGACGGTTTATTTAAGACTTTGATTTTGGCTAATCCAAGACAGGTAGTTTGTTGAATAGTTTCATCCAAGAATATAATTTGTTCTGGGATCATGCAGGCTCTAAACAATGATTCTATACCTTGTACTTGCCATTCTTTTGTACCCCAAACACTTTTTACTTCAACATTTTTGTCCCAATAATCAAAACCAAATGTATTCATTTGTTAAAAAAATAAGTCCGAATATATCAATTTCGTGTTTGTAAGCATGGTTTTTGTTCCTGTCTTATTTGACAATTTGAAATAAAATGTTTCAGCATTACTTGTGTTGAACCCTGAAAAATATGAATATTTGTCATAAACGGTTCTTGAGCTTCCTTTTGGAGGGGTTGCACAATGTTCCCATTGATTATAATTTAAAACATTTCTAGGTTGTGCTGATTTATGTAAAAAATGGTTACCATAGTGGTTGTAACAGTACATACTATCATAATTAGATGAACCCTGCAAATAATCATGTTTGGTAAATTTAGCAGACATCACTAGATCAGACATCATGTCATTAATACTTTCAAAGTCCCAATCATCAGCAAATGAGTTTGGTTTTACAAAGTCACTCAACGAGATCTTGATTTGGTGTGGATATTTGAGGATTTCAACCGGACCATAAATTTCATAGTCAGTATTGTCCCATGCTACCCCACCCGGTATTGGATTTGCTGTGAAGTTGACTGAAGAAAGTTCTCTTTTCTCGACGTGTGAAGACGTGTGTGGTTTGAGGATCAAGTTGATTTTCTGGCTTGCTGTGTCCATTTTTGCATATTTTCCCTCAATGAAGCGTCCCAAGCATAGTATCATGATGAGCCAAAGTATCAGGATAAATACACCAAAGGACACCCAAAATTCAATCCATGGAGAAATCAGATAGGTTTCTTTCAGTTGTTTCAAAAGTTCCTTAGCTTTGTCTTTAAGGGTTTTTGTTGATGGCTGTGTCTTTGATTCACTGAGGTCTTCAGAGGAATCATCAAAGTTGATGAAGTAGCCGGATGCCGTTCTGTCTATTGTTCCAATTGCTTCAGGATTACTGTTTCTTGCAGCTTCAGCATATTCATTTGTTACTTCATTGTAGGTTGGTGTGTCTCTACTAAATGTTTTTATTTGGGTTTTCAGAGGTGTGAGGCCCATTGCATTGTTGCATAGTCCTTGTTGTTGTTCTGTAGGCGTTTCGAATGTGATTAGCCTTTTAGTTAGCACCTCTGTACTTGTAGCAAACCTCGGTGTTCTACTACTTATCGGGAGTCCACTTGGCCTACTGTTTGTTATTGGCCACATGATTGTGGTTTCACCAGGTCGATGGATACAACTCGGTTCTCCTTTTTACCAGCAAGTGGCGGTAGTACAACTGATCTCGTCCCGTTGATGGACAAGACAGGAACTGCTTTTCTGTAAGAAGGCCCAAATTCCTTCTTTACCGCAATCTTTTCTCTGACTAGATCCCCGATTTTTGGAATCCAGACAGGTCTTGCTGGGACAGGTGGTGGTTCTTCAGTGGTTGTTGGCTGCTGTTTCAACTTTATGTTGCTCAGGTCTTTTCTTGTTTCGTTTAAGTCCTGTAAAATAGCCAAACGATCTTTGATATCAAAGCTTTTTTCTTTCACCACTGAAGTCTGACTGTCAAGATCTAAGACTAGCATCCTAGTCCCAAACAGTAATTCGTACGGACTGAATCCCCTCAGAGAATTTCTTGGCAAGTTGTTTAGACTACGTTGGACACTTATTAGATGTTTGACCCACCCAGCTCCCGAACCTAATACCTTTGCTGTTATAGATTACTCTATGCCTTGGTTTTTTCTTTACACCATCCCGTATCCCTCAGGAAGGAAGTGAGAAGAATCCCGCTTCGCTATGCTCATTTGGCCGTGCTTTCCCACAAGCTTGAGGGCTAAAGTGAAAACATTGGTCAAACGTAGCATGCTCCTAGCGTATATGCCATTTAGACTTGCAAATCTTTGTATAACAGTCCCGACGTCAGCCGAGTGCTGGGGTCTACATTTATAAGTGGAAACTAGTCTTTATTTGTTAATGGGACGCATTATTTACACTTGTTTCACTGATTATTGTTTAACCCTTATTGAGTGAAACGCCATGGTATTACCCCGTTCCTCTCGCCGCTGCGATCTCTGTTGCAGCCCGGGCATTTTTTTACAAAAATGTGATGATGCAGGCTCATGCCTGGCCACCAGTACACTGATTGTAGTTCTTCCAGAGAATCTTTTAGTTTGAGGTGTCTGAGACCCTCGCCCATATGTGCGTCTGCTATTAACAAAGTTCTCCTGTCCTTGTTTGGAATTACTCTATCCCCCACGCCAGGGATTCGAGCAAAAGGAACGGAGTTCGCATCGATTATGTATGTATATTTGAGTGGGTAACTGATCGGTAACGCTGAGCAGTCGCCTTTTGATGACGTTTTCACCGCCAGCATTGTTTCACCGTCAATGTATTTTACTGCACGCTTTTTTCTAGCTACGGAAGCCTATTTAGTTGCTACCGCTGTGGCTTTCTCAGCCAATGAATTCCCTGCAACGTGAACGCCATCACGCTGATGACTCAGTGAGTGTATCACGTGAGTCTTTGGTAGTTCTTTGTTTAACAGAACTATTTGTTCCCAAAGCAGTTTTTGCTTTATTGTTGCACCTGTGTCATCTTTGTAACCGTTTTGAATCCATTTCTGTAAATCGCTGTTATATGATTTGACGCAGTAATACGAATCGGACACTATGAGTGTCGGGAATTCGCGATCTGCATTATCTAGCGCCATTTTCAATGCTATTATTTCAGTCTGTTGTTCTGAATTAGTTTCTACTGAGTGTGTTTTTGTTAATAGAGGTCTTAGTATACCTCCGCGCCACACTTCTTTTGTAATCTCACATGTGGGGTTGTATGCTTGTTCTCCCCAAACGGATGGTTGAGCATGTCCGTCTGTATAGATTACACAAGCGTACTGTCGTAATGGCAGAATGTCGATTGGCAGAGGGAATATTCTTTCATATTCTAGATATTTTAGTTCCTCTAGTTCTGGATCAAAGTAGTATTTTACTTTGTCCATTGTAATGGAATTCACCCATTGTATCCATTCCGGATTCAATGCTGTTGTTGGTAAATTACACGGGGTTGTTAATGCCTCAAAGGCTGATTCTGCTGTTCTGACTGTGATGTGTCTACCGTCTGCTTTATCTTTTTCTCTAGCTATTGCGGTTTGAACTGCATGAACAATGTTTTCTTTAATGCTGAATTTCTTTTCAGCTTCTGTGTACAAGTGTGATTTGAATGCAATTGGTACCTTTTTTCCCTCATTAGAGGTCAGGTATGTGAATCCGCATCTTCCTGGGATGACTCGAATCACAAGGTTGCGTGTGTTATCACGTGTTTCTAATTTTGTTTTAATTAACATATCTGTTTGTAAGGATCTCAGAATTTCAGTGTGTTTTTGAGTCCAATTGTTTTTTTTTAAATCTGGTTTTATTAGATCATAAAGGGGTTTGACCCTTTCTGCGTAATTTGCAATGTATGTTCTTCCGAAATTTAGGAAGCCTAGAATTGACTGTAGGTTTTTTAGTGTTCTAGGTGCTTGGAGTACGGCACATTTCTCTAGGAAATTGTCAGCCAGGCTTTTGCCTTCACTTGATAATTCATATCCTAAGAACAGGACTGTTAGATGGGCAATTCTAGATTTTTTAAAGTTGAATTTGTAACCCTCTGCTGCGAACCCAAGTATTATGGTGTTCACTCTCTTCAAGTGAGTATCCAAGTCGTCGTCTGTTAGGTATATGTCGTCGACATACGATAATGCTTCGTCATCATATGTTTGTAGTAACTCTGTTACTCTCACTGAGAATAATCCTGGGCTGTTCTTGTACCCCTGGGGTAGCCGACAGAATTCTTTTTGAGCGCCATTTATTGAGAACGCTGACAAGTATCTGCTCTCTGGTGCTATATTTTGACAAAAGAATCCATTAGAGATGTCTAATGTTGTTTTATATTTTTTGCGCACTATGTTATTCATTAGTGCAGCACTATGCGAGTTTTGTACTGCAAAAGTTTTGCAACATGAGTTAAGGTGTCTGTAATCCAAAACTAGACGATATGAATTGTCTGGTTTGGAGACAGGAAACAAAGGGTTGTTCATTTGTGAGGTGCAAGTTTCAATCACCCCCTGGTATTCTAGTTGATCTAGAATTTCTTTTACCTGTTTTTTAGCTTCTTGCTTGATTGGATACTGCCTTTGTGCAGTAGGTTGTGATTTTAACTGGATTTTGTGAGGAGGAGACTCCTCATCCCATCCTACATGATTTTTATATAAAGCAGGAGCTTGAGCTACTGCCCACTTTCTTGCAAGTGTATATTTTTTATGAATTGGAATATGATTTGAGAAGGCAGGCATAATTATTTCTTCGCCATGTGGGCACTCCCTGACGAACTCTGGTGGCCAATCTTTTTCAGCTAGAAGGATGTCATAGCCCTTGGAGAGATTATCCCAAAAAAGGCCCCTTATTTTCCTAGTCTTATCCCCTTCTATACGTAAAGTTATTTCATATATTTTGTGAGGTTTGCTAACTCTGGTGTCTGCAGTTTCCACCTGAATGTATTCATTCGTGTCCACTGTCTCCAGATGATTCATAAGGACTTTGCGTGCTATGCTCACTTCTGCTGCGCTGTCTAGCATTGTCTGAGCCCACTCTCCGTTTTTCAGCAGTGTCCTCAGTATTCTCGGCATTGTTGAATACTTTAATACTGGCTATCTTCTTTTTTGGAAACTGTAATTTTTTATTTGGATGAGCAGGTTCCTTGTCTTTGGACTTGACGTGCCCTTCCCTGGGTTCCGATCGTCCTCTTCTTTCCGATTTCTGCGAGGAAGTCTGAAAAGATTGAGAGGGGCGTGTATCAAAATCTTGATATCTATCCGGTTTCTTTATGTTATCCCTATTTCTAAGGTTGTATTTTTTTCACAGAGGGCTCCCTTTGGGGAGACTTGGGTCCTTGGTCCGGAGATCTTTCTCTCCGCCGAGGAGACCTTCCTCTGGACTGGAATCTCTTTTCTTTTGGATTGGATTGTTTGTTTCCATCCCAGTTCTTCTTTTGACTGTTTAGATTATTTTTAATAAATATTTTTTCAGGACTTTCAATTAGTTGGGGCTTCACTGGTATTCCACCCAAACTATCTCTACCTAGTTCTTCATAAGATTTTTCTATAATTCTGGCAATTTCAGCTGGTTGGTCTGCTATATCTGTCTCTTTTAACCTCTGGCGGATCGCCACATTCGCTGCTTCCCCTTTTATGTTGGCTAGTAATATTGCCGAGACCTGCTTGAAGTCTTTTAGTAATTTCATACCGAGAGTTAAAGCGGGTTCTGGACCGTATTCGTCTTGAATTTGTTTTAGCACATCTGGTATTACCGACATGGATGGTACACCATGTGTTTTTGTGTAAATGGAAGCAAAGACTGTACCCCAAGTGTCACAGTCCTCCACGTGTGGTGCGATTCCCATTGGAAGACAGATAGTCAGAATCCTGTGTTTATCCTCAGGGGTGGTGTCTGGAAACACCGCCTCTATTTGGGTGAATTTTTGTGCTAACCAGAATGGTATTTGTTCCCGTTTAGCTGGTACTTTACCTAGGCAGGACTGTATGTTCTGTGGTGTAATTTTATTTGTGTTCCCCTGATGTGGGGTCAGCTGTGAAATTTTAACTACAGGTTGGATGGTTGAAGTCCGCATTACATATTGGACTAGTTGTCTATATATTTTAATTAATTGTTTTAGTTGTATTAAAACATCTGCTGCAGACATCCTTTCGATGTCTGGATGTGGTGTGTATCCGGCTAGGACCGGCCACGTTGCTCCTGGTCTACCTAGTGGACCGAGCCTGGTGATGTGATTATTATGTTTTAGGGCGCCATTAAACAAGAGCAGGTGCTCTTGGAATTTGAGTGGTACTTCCACTTCCTCGAAAGGAGTGTAGGTATCCGGTGGTTCCTCTATTTTATAATAGTGGAACTCCTTTGTTACAGCATTTGCTGCTGGAAAGTGTATCCATGAATAGAATACCTCTGTCTGCCGATATTTGTGTGCCTCAATTACGAATATGACTGTACCACCTCTTGGTGTCAGTCCATTGTCTATAAGTTTTAACGTTATAGATCTTCTTATGTTGACCGGGATGAGTTTTATATCCGGGTCCGCTTCTTGCATAGTATTATCAGCTTCTATTAGTTCAGCTGCTAATCTAGCTCTCTCTCTTTCATCATCACTTTCTGGCATTTTACTGTCAGGAAGGTTATTCTGTTTGTTTGCAGATCAGGTTCCTTATGGAAACAAAGATTAGATGCACAATATTTTGGAACAGTGTATCCTTCAACGTTGATTGAACCAAGAACCATACATAGGAGTTCCCTCCTGCGAGGTTTGGCGGATTTTACCTCTCACCCACTCCAGACGTCTTTGGAGTATTATGGGAAAAAGGGGTCTGAGTGAAAGAGCACGACTGAGTTACTCTAAAGTCTTGCGTTAGTTTTATCGCCTATCCAAACACGTTGGGCGCCATGTAGTGTAGTTCCTATTATCCCAATAGGCTCTGCGCATTGGAATAATACCTCCAATAGTATAGACCTAGACCAGACGTTAACTAGGTCTTCTACTGTCGATATTAGACTTAAAGTTTTGGGTTTGCCAGCTAGCTCAGAGTTCCCTAGAAACTTTCTCGAATAGGCAAGGAGGAGTTCAACCTCCCTGGATAGACAAGAAGGGATTTAGTTTCTGACAACCATAGAACATGACAACTTTGCTCTCCCCTAATCAAGAGTGTATCTCTAGAGTCGTGTGAAAACAAAAGACAACTTATTTTACTCAGTCAGTATGTGCATTCTTAGTTTCACCAGATTGTAGAGAAAAGGAAGAGACGGGCGTGTTCAATAAAAGATGTTATTTATTGATCAGTCTCTTTTCTCGTACAAGAGAAATGGATCGATATTATCGCAATACTTATGGTTAAGTAAAGTGCATACAATAAAAGCAGAATTATAAAATAATACTGTAAAAACATTGATATGGTTTCTAAGCCATATGTTATTTAAAATGGACAGAATATATACATACACATATACATTTGACTAATAGTACTCAACTGGTGCTTCTAACTACGCCTACCCCAGTGTACCTGACCTAAGCCTAATACGTGGGCGGGGATAGAAAGTAGCAGTTTAAGTTAAGTTTGTTTTGCCAAGTGACTGACTCAAGAATTCTCTGCAAGGGGTTATTCAGCTCTGTACCTGAGATCTAGGATGGTTGAGGGATAGTATCTCTCGTCTGAGGTCTCGATATTCCAAGCTGCCTGCGAGGGCTGCTCGGAAGCGCTGGAGCTGGATTTCTCGGCAGGAGAAAGCAGCGTCTCGTTCTCAGCGCGTCAGGAAGGCGGGGCAGCGCCAGTGGGCTTCGCTCTCTGCTGGGCTTCGGCAAGTCTCGCTGCTCCGATCTCGTCACCACCGCGTGTGTTTGCTTAAGGCAATATCGGTAATATTTATACCTGTAAGGTGCTGAGATTGACGTAAGGATGGACATAGATACGTCAATAAGGATGTCATATGAGCTGGTCGTTAGCACATTCTTTTACTGAAGTTATCGGGGAAATCAGGGTCGCAGGGTTTTTCCCAGGTTGTCATAGGTTTGATTTGTTTTGAGGACTCCGTATGCCTTATCAGGGGCTGGAGGAATATTGCTTTGCCTAATTAGATGGCAAGCGTTATGACCTAATCAGATAACGCGCTCCTGTGCCGTGGTCTGGCGTAATCAGATAACGGTTTCTGCATTATGGGATGGCTGCTAGTTAACTTGTTAACCAGAATAGGGTCAGGAATAGGGGGATCGATACAGAACCTATAGGAATACATCACACTGGATCAGCTCGGATGCCGGTTTGAAGTACAGACGGAGAGAGCGGTGCTTCCCCTATACCCTGAGCCGTGGCCAGGTGGGGTGAGGTCTTTACATCTTCCAAATGGGCAACTCTCCATCTTGGAATGGTGAAAGTTCCGATACAGACATCTAGTGGACACAGGTGATCCCAGTATCGGTTTTTGATATTTATAATTTTGTACACCTTTTCTTTAATGCACATTGATTCGTAGTAGCAAGTAAGTGTATAGTGGTCCTGATGAAAGCAATGACAACATAAGTCATATATTGCAGAAACATGTTGACCCTAGAATACCTTTGATGATCCAAGTTGGATTGTCCATGTCTACTTTTTTAACATTGGAAAAGCGGGTAGCAACAGAATAAAGTCACGTTCAGCACCCTCCTATCCAATTTTACTTCACACACTTCTTTCTCATTTTCTCACCATTTTTGCACTACGACATCAGTCCCCTTCTCTTAACATCTTCTCCGTTGAGAAGTAAGACCACGTTAATCTCATTGTCCATGAGAGGGCGGTTACAATCTTAGCTCTCCATGAGCAATATAGGAGATAACACCATCAGTGGTCTTAGAAGGAACCCAAATGATGAAGGGCGGTTCCGTGTGGTGACTGATGGGCATCCTCACATGATCATTTGTTGGGGTTAATGTAAGGGTGACCCTAGTTTTTTCACTATTTGGTTATTAAATCTCTTGGAGATGCATAGTTAGCCTTCTTATTCATGTTATCTCAGACCCTCTGACATTTTTTGTTTTGCAAGTTTCTGGACGTCAAGAGGAAATTAAGCACGGCGCAAATTGACTATGCACTCCTGTATCCAGCGAAACTCAGAGTGACGCATCAAGGGAAACAGAGATTCTTCATGAATCCACAACAAGTTGAAGATTTTCTTCGGTCAGTGAAGCGTGCGAACAAGGGAGGAGGCCAGGAACCCCCGTGACGCCCTGACCATGTTGATGACAATGCAGATGTGGAATAACCACTTTTCAGGACTGTTGTTGTATACTAAAGGGTGACTCTGGAGGGCTGGCATATCGCACTGCTTGTGCCGCCTGAAGGAAGGTGAGACCTTTCCAATTGACTCATTTGCATGTATGTTATGGACGTCCCAAGTTCCGTTCCCCCCATTCCAGGGCCTGTCGTACCATCATAGAGAGGCTTGGGGGGAGCGGGGATACTGCGTTGCTGTCTAGACATGTCCCCAAATGGGTATTCCCCTACGGTAGTACGGTACACACTATGTGGGGGGAGATGACATGGTGTTTGTTGAAGTTGAGGGATGGGGTGGGGGGTGGGATCAGGATGCTGGCAAGATTGGGTTGCTTCAGTGGGAGGGTTCGGTGGGAGGGTCGGCCGGGGGGGTTGTTTGGTACACATGGTTGTTGATACACATCACAAAGGAAATATTTTTTCCTTGTTTTTTGTGGGTCTTTTTGTTTTTTCTTACGATTGTACACAATGGGCAATGTCACTCTGCAATTTCTTTGTCATATTGGAACTGCAGATATTGGTCGGTTGTGGGTTGCGGATTTGAGACAAAGGCGCTACCCTCCGATGGAGTACTGTAGGGATGTAGACTGCCTAACCCATGTCCTCCATTGACAGCACTAAACTGAATATTATGACATGGAACATACGGGGGCTGGGTGATCCGCGTAAGAGAAGCCACATACTATCCTATCTAGACCGGCACCAGGTACATGTAGCAATTTTGCAAGAGACACACTTCGACCCAAGAGGTAACAATACATTTGCCTGTAAATGGGCAGCTCACAGAGTCTTCTCTTCCTTCTCTTTATATGCTAGAGGAGTGGCGATTCTGGTAAAAAAAGGGCACGCTATTCACGCTGGCGGGAGCTACTTGGGATACCCAGGGGAGATACTGCGTGGCCTGGGGGAGGCTGGGATCGGACTCAGTTACCCTGGCCTGCTGCTATGGTCCAAATGTAGATGACCCGAATTTCTTTACGGAATTATGGGCATAGATTGTAGATATTGGATCCAACCATATTGTGTGGGGAGGGGACTTTAACATTGCGCGTAATCCGGACATTGATAGTTCTCACCCTGCCCCCCATCATTACACAAAGGCCCGCACCATGCTCCATTCCAAACTTACTGACCACAACCTGATGGATCCGTGGAGTCATTTGCACCCTAACGACCTAGAGGGTACCCACTTTACTGCGCAGGCAGCGACATGGGCGCGACTAGACTATATATTCCTGAGCATCGGGCTATGTCCGGAGATCCTACAGGTTGCAGCATATAGACAGGACTTACTCAGATCATACACCGGTCCGGCTTACACTGTCCTCCGCAGACTATGGTCCCCCAAGAAACAACTGGAGACTGCAGGCTACTATTTTACTAGACACTGTGTTCCAGGAAGAGATCAGGGAGGAAATCACAGATTTTTTTTTATATAACAAGGACTCGGTCGACAGTGTGGAAATTGTATGGGAAGCGTTCAAGGTAACGCTGCGAGGTTTTTACATAGCAAAAGGAGCTGGGGTACTTAAGGATATTATGAATACACTCCGTACGCTTGAGTCCGAACTTAAAGCATTAGAGAGAAAATTGGCTATAAGACCAGATGGCATAACACAATCGCAGTTTCGAACAAAACTCACAGCCTGTATGGATGAGGCTTGTAGGGAGGCGAGATTTAGGGGGAAGTACTGGGCGGCCCGCCGCTATGGCGAAGGGGAGAGACCGGGGAAGGCGCTGGCGGAGACGATTAGGAGGTCATGAAATTCTATTATAATCCTGGATTGGAAGGGTTAGATGGTGTCATGTATAGGGACATTGCGAACATACTCAACACCTTCACTGCGCACTACACAGCGTTGTATACAACCACGAGGACGGAGACACTGAACCTTGATGAATACTTGGGGGATGTATCGCTGGGTTGGTTGAGCGATGTACAACGGAGATTTCTGTGTGCCCCGTTTGACTCGATGAGGTCCGGGGTGCCATCATGCAGATGCAGTCGGGTAAGGCTACGGGGTCGGACGGTATCCCTGTTGAGTTTTATAAAACTTATATTGACATGATGGCTCCCATACTGCGTGAGGTGTATGAGGATGCGTTGGAGGTAGGACATCTCCCCCCTCCATGAGGGAAGCAATCATCGTCTCCCATTTAAAGCCAGGGAAGGAGCCACACTACTGCGATTCATATAGACCTCTGTCGCTGCTCAATTGCAATGTTAAAATATTGGCTAAGCTCATATCTAACCGCCTTGGTCTTCTCATGGAACAATTAATACTACCTGACCAGTCGGGCTTCGTACCCGGGCGTGCAACATCCAATAACTTGCGGACCCTATTCACAATTTTGAATAATGTGTCTTCGGAGTTGCATTTGGCGGCGGGTTTCCAAGATGCCACAAAGGCCTTTGATTCCATTTAGTGGGACTACGTGTTTGGTGTGATGTCCCGTATGGGATTCCCCCCTCTTTTCCTCTCCTGGATACGATTATTGTATTGTTCACCTATAGCTAGAGTGGTAATTAATGGTAAAACTTCTGAGAGTTTCTCAATAACGAGAGGTACTAGGCAGGGTTGCCCCTTATCGCCCCTGCTGTTCGCGATTGCCGTGGAACCGCTGGCGGCTAAATTACGACAACACCACCGTGACAGGGCACTGCAATGTAACATGAGGCAGATATTAATTTCCCTTTACGCGGACGACATCACACTTTATATACGAAACCCCCAACAGAATTTGAATATTATCCTTCGAGAATTTATAGTATTTGGCAGGCTCTCGGGGGTCCAGAATAATTAGGAAAAATCTTGCTTCTTCCCCGTTACTGATGCAACGAGTCGCTTTCCTTTGGATTATCCGATGGCAGGGTGTGAGGATGAACTGAAATATTTGGGTATTCGCGTGACAAGGGCTAGAGACGAATTGATGTGTCTTAATTATGGCACCATGATGGTGCGAATCACAGATAATATATCAAGATGGATCACCTTCCCTCTCTCCATGGCGGGACGTGTGTCTTTGATCAAGATGGTCATATTACCACAATTACTTTACCTGTTTCTTAATATACCCTTTCACCCGGGTACATTCTTTTTCAAACAACTACGATCGGAACTGACACGATTAGTATGGGGGGTAAAACCGCAAGATTACAATGGAATGTATTAACAAGGCCATACTCTCAGGGAGGGTTTGGCGTAACTAATTTTGAATTATACTATTACAGCGCGCAGGCGCATAATGCCCATTTTTGGGTACATCAGCCACGCTATATGCCCCAGGTAGCAGCGGAGCATTGGCTCACTCTCCCTATCCCCATTGAGGGGGCCGTGTACACTACGATCCCCACGCGGGATACGGCGCCGACCACGGTGAGTTGCATAGTGGCTGCCTGGGCACATGTGAGTAAACTGTTAGATTCGCCTATGCTTTACTCGGCACTGCTGCCACTGGTATATCATCCCGCCATGCCTCTACTGCAGGAGGCACTCTTCCACAAGTTTAAAGATCTAACTCGGATACAAAATCGGGGGGACATGTACCACAAGGGAAGATTCCGCACGGTGGAACATGTATTCCAGAATATAACACAAACACCACTAGATACTTTCTTGTACATTCGCTTACGGCAAGGAATTCGCTCTGTTACTCCTGATTTCCCTGCGGAGCCACCAACTTTTACACCGCTACAATTGACTATTCAGAACGAGAAGGCCTAACGGCTGGTGTCTATACTATACAAGGAAGTGCATACACAAAAGGTTGAGCAAGCTGCAGGGGCGAGGGAAAAATGGGACCACGAACTAGGTACAGCACTGACGGACAAACAGTGGGAGTTCGGTTCGCTAAAGACTGATAGAATCTCAGCTAGCAGTAGGCTTCGGATTATCCACTATAAATTCCTACATAGGCTGTACTATACCCCAGCCATGTATAGGTACTAACTAAGGGATACTGATTCATGTGACAGATGTCGTGCTGAAGGCACCGATTTCCTGCATCTGGCATGGGGCTGCCCGGAGGTGTACGAGTATTGGACGCAGATTTTTCGAGCACTGTCCACTATGATAAATGCCCTGATTGATATGTCACCACTGATGGTTTGTTGGGGTATGTAGAGCGACTACGAGTGGAACATCGTAAGTTTGTTGCCCTGGCGTTGCTCCTAGCTAAAAGAAGAGTGGCATGCCACTAGGGGAGAGGTAGGGCGCCTAAGTTTAAGGTGTGGCTGAATGATTTAATATATTGTCAGGAGCAGCTGACGATCTATGCTGAACTCCTACCAGCTGCATCTAGACCCCGGGATATTTGGGCACCACTGCAATGTTATCTACTCTCACACTCTCGAAACAGTCCTCCTGTAGAGGAGTGAGCCTATTGGAGAACAACAACTGTTATACAAAAATGTGGGATTTCAAGAATTAGACATACCTGCTGATGCTCTATTGTGCAGAGTTGACCTGAGTGGATGAGTATTAAAGACCTGACTGGTTTATGCCCTCCTGGGTGGTGGTGGTGGATCCCCCTTTTCTCCCCGCCTATCTTTTCTTTTTATATGACCTTGTGCTCTTTCCTGGATCTTTATTCCTTTATTCCTCTTGTATTGGATATAAGTTATATTTGAATTGTCTACTCTGTTATAATAATGTTGGCCATTGTAAAGAGAACTATTCATTTATGCTACTGACAATTGATTGTACTGTTATGAAACATTAAGATAACCGTAGGTGTATGACTACATGTGTACCATGTTTATGTTGGTTTTCCAAAAAATCAATAAAAAGAGTTAAAAAAAAATCTGGTTCAGGTCACCTTGGTTGCTCAGAGGGATAGTCTGTATCCACTGCTGCCAGGCGAGATGTCCAAATCAGTCCTATGTATTTACTCAACTTTTAACCTTTCTCGGTGGAAGGGTTCCACACCTTGGCCATGGCCACCTCATCTGGTTCCCCCCTCCCTGGATGACCTTTCAGTTAAAATTTGGGAGGGTCAAGCAGAAGTTTTGTTTCCCCTGCTTAGGCAAATCTGCAACCAATCCCTGAAATCAGGCCTGGTGCTGCCTGTATCGAAGAAAGCAAGTGTAACTCCCATTTTGAAAAAGCCATCATTGGATCCAGCTATTCTGAGGAACTATAGACCCATATCTCTCCTGCCATACCTGGTCAAAATCATGGAATATAAGTTAGTAAGACATTAGCCCAATATCTGGAAAATAATAGCTGTCTGGAGGAAGAGCAATTTGGATTTAGGCACAGTCACTGGACCGAATCGGCTAGATTACAGCCATGGACGAGTTAAGGATGCGGGTTGATAAGGGGCAAACAGCTGTGCTTGTTCTACTGGACCTCTTGGTCGCATACAGTAAGGTCTGTCACATCACACTCTTAGCTCGTCTGGAGACCATTGGGATTGGGGGAACAGTTTTGGAAGGGTTCCATTCATGCCTTCTGGACAGAAGTCAAGCGGTCCCTTTCCCTCAGCTCCCCTTCCAGTTTAGGGCTATCAAACATGGAGTGGCACAGGGATCCCTGTGGCACTCCATGTTTGATAGCCCTAAACGGGGATCCTCGATCAGCCAGATTATGTTTAACATCTATATAGCACCCCTGATCAGACTCATTAAGTCTCATAAGGTGACACTGATTATTTACGCATACAACACTCAGCTTATTCTTTCATTGGCTAGCAATCAACAATCTTCTTTTTTGGTGATTGTTTGACAGACATCATTCAATGGCTTAGTCTAACCTCCTTAACATGTAGAAAGATGGAGCTGCTCTGCTTTGCAGCCCAAAAAGTTAATGATGTACTCACAGCTTTTGTCCTAGGCCTTTTGAGGGGCCTGTTTAGCCCGTCAAAGTGGTCCGGAACCTGGAAGTCACGTTTGATGATAAACTCAGCTTGGAGAGCCACATGAATAAAGTTGCAGGAACTTGTTTTGCACTTCTGAGATCTCTGCAGAAGATTCTGCTGGTACTTCCCCATTCCTCTAGAGATTTGGTAGTCCCTAGTGTCATTCTTAATCGCCTGTACTATTGCAATACCCTTCTGTTGGATGCACCGGAGCATCAATTACATCGTCTGTCAAGGGTTTAGGTAGTAGCAGTTAAAGTTGCACTTAATAAACCTTGGAGAGCGTCTGCCACTTTGGCTCTGAAGGAGCTACATTGGCTACAGCTCCAGCAAATAATTTAGTTTAACTCACTCTGCATCACGTTCAAAGCCTTTCAGGGGATGGGACTTTCTTCCCTACATAAGAGACTTAGAAGATATACTACCAACAGAGCTCTTTGATCCACATCAGCTTACCTGCTATGCGTGACCAAGTTAAGGAAATCCAGGCAAGGTGGACAAACTTTATGGTTAGTGCAGCCAAACTTTGGAATTCACTTCCTCTTTCACTAAGACCGACTTGTTACAGTTTAGGAGGGCGCTCAAGACCTGGCTCTTCCCTAATTAATTGGTTGAGTCTTGGCTGGCTATCATCTTCAGGTGCTCCATCACTGCTCTTTTAGAGCTTTTTCTATCTTTTTTCTATCTTTCTGGGCTCATATTTATGTTATTGGATAGCACCAAGATACCGTTTGGGTGGCAAAGCGCTTTATACATTTTATAAATTAAGAAAATATAAATAAATGAGTCTGGGCTTCTGCCGGTTTGATTTTTGCCACCTCATTTGCCGCCCTATTTAACACTTTTTATTCCTTTTATTCACTTCCTTAGACACTTCAGGGACAATATTTTCTACTTGCAGCAGTTTATGTGAGGCACGTGAATTCCCCCTCAGCTGCTGCCATCTCAGTCCCAGGAGACCAAGAGCTTGGAGTGTGGTGCAGCTCGGAGCGTGGTGCAGCACATTTTCACCTCAGCTTCAGATAAATGTAGTACTTGCACACATCATTACTTTGGAGAACACAGGTTTACCACAACTAACCTTCACAAAGATTGTAGCATAGAAGCAGCAGAGAAGGATCTCGACTGCCGTTCTATATTTTACTTTTACTGGTATTGTGAAACTCTGTGGTACTCTGACATTTCAGGGTGTGGTTTCAGGGGAGGCTCCTCAACCAGGGCGGAGGAGCGTTGTCCCACTGCTTTTCGCAGTGCGAGAAGCAGAAGCATAAAATGGTAATAACTTTTGCTATTACCATTTTATCTTTGGTTGCGGGCGGGTCTGCTCTGAGAGCAGGGGATGGGAGGAGTGGTATACCTGCCCACTCCAGAGTGCGCAAAGGTTGTTTTGTCGGAGCCCTGGGACCGCCCAAACCAGTCATGCGCATTCTGCCTTTTCTCCATGTAGGCTGCATGCAGCCTACATGGAGAAAATTGCCTACCCATTAGCCCCTGGCTAGTCGGCATCCCAACCAATCACAACTCTGCATGAGCAGCATTGTGATTTGCTTAGGGAAGGGAGGAAGCCTGGCTGCCTGCTTCTACTTCCTGTTCCTGGAGAGCAGGTGAGCAGAGAAGACCCAGGACCCAGCCAGGTAAGTTTAATTATCTTTACTTTATTTTTATAAATTAAATTAATCTACCCACCATCCCCTCATGACCCCCCCATCCCGACGCGACCACTTGACCCCTCCACGAGTCGTGCCGGCCGCGACTGTGTGGTTCACTTTACCCAACCCTTTTCCATTCTCTGTCTCCTGAAGGCATTTTACTACTGTATAACTGTTGGAAAACGAGGCAGTATCTGTGAGGCCTGCACAAATAACATGTCACATTTGTCCTTCACTGGTAACCAAACACTTTAGTGTAGCTCCTGACTCTCAGAGGGTAGCGTTACAGAGCAGTCTATGGCTTACTCAAGAGAGGTGGTGTAGGCTAGAAATTGCCATTACAGGTTCGCAGAAATTACACATAATAATTGATTGTCCAGGCTGTACTTTGCTTTATAAAAGTAAGAGTACATTTATTAAACACACACACTACTCAATACTAAGCACAAATTTACAAATATACATAAGCTGTTGGAATTACTTTGGGACATTGCATAACATCTTCACCCCTCATGCAGGGGTGGTGGTGTCTAGTACCACCACTCCCATGTATGCACATCATCTTGCCCCCTAATGCAGTTAGTTGAACATAACCTGGAATGAATGCCCGGCGCATTGGCACCATCCCAGTGGCCTCCCACCTCATTATCTCAACCAGCATTTAAAATAGGCACACCTGCTATGGTGACACATAACCCTGACTAAGCATCCCATACTGGCCATGAAGTATTACACCTCTACTTCTTATGGGCTAACAGGTGGGGTTGTTCTTCACCTAACGGAGCAGCAAGAATACATGTTTAGGCATCATTTTAAAATCAGGTACTTATTAGACTTGGTAACCATTGGAATGCATTGCAAAAACTGCCTCTAAAAGGCATCACAGATGAAATCACTGGATTAAGCATATACAACCAGACACCCTAGCAAGAATGTCTAGCAACATAACCCCATTTGGCTTATGACATCATCTTACGCAGGTACTTCACATTACACATGTGACTTTCAGTCCCTCTAAAAGAATAACATTAGTAAATGCCTTTCTGGTGCACTTATACCTCTTCACCTCCAGACATCCCCAACTCAGACCTCCATGTCATGGTGCAGTCATCTAGGCACCCCCAGCTGCAGAACACAAGTTCCAGCCATGGGGATGCTGATGACACTTACCTGAGCCCTTGAGCGGTTGTTCTTTACAAGTCCCCATGAGACTTAGGGAGGGACTTCTCTTCTTTGTGCTGGGGAAGACTGTGTTGCTCCGGCACCTCCCCCTGCACCTTGTCATACGTTTAGTGGTGACCCTGTCCTCCTGGGGCCACCACAAGTAGACAAAACGCTGTTTGCCCTTGCAGGCCAGTCCAGGCCTGCAAGGCATTATTGGGCGCTTCATTGTCTTCCTGCATATTGTAGCTTCTTCGGGGAGAGCCGCAATCGCTGCTGTCAGCCTCCCGTCGCATCTTCCACCCTCGATGGGGGCCCGGTCCCACCCGGACCCCAAGGTGAGTGCTTACATGCGGCTCGGGGAGCCCAACTCCGGACGCTCGTCTTTCTCGCTGGGGCCTGGTCCCACCCGGGTGCCCCTCACGACCACATTGTTGAAGGGCAGCCTGGGTAGCCCACCGCAGGCTGCCCCCGCTGGCTCCCCGCCCAGCCAGCACCCTTGCGGGCTGCCGCAGGATACAGCATCTCAGTTCTGGTCTGCCTGCTCAGAGTCAAGAGGAGTTGGAGAGACAGTTAAGTTTGACCATGGATCTTTTGGAAGGATTGGGTTTTTTGATCTTTTTATTTTTATTTGGTGTTTTATAGAGTGTGAACATGACCCGTTAGGGTATCAGAGCGCTTCACAGAGTTAAGCAAGATGTTTACAAGATAATTCAAGACAGACTAAATCACGAGAGCGTTTTGCCATCTGAAGCAGGGTAATGCAATGAGAGAGAATAAGCAACATAGGTACAATTCAACGGGGAAAAAGAAACATTAGCGGGAGCAGGGACAGATTGTACAGTACTAGACTATGCCCCATAAAGTGAACAGTGAGGTACAAATGATGTAGAAGGACATAGCAACAGCCATGGTACAAGATATTGCATAGGCTACATCAAGGAAGTCCAGATTGGCATATATAGGTATAGGTCACGAAGAGATGCATGTCGCTAGGCAGCAAGTTGTATAAGCGCTGAGAATGTTGAGGATGGCATTTGTCCATTAGGAAGGTCTTTGCTTCCTGTTTTAATCTAGCCAAGCACTGTATTCTTCTGATGTGGAACGGCAGCGAGTTACAGATTCTGGGTGCGGCCCCAGAGAAGGCTCTGTTGTATGTTTTCTTCTTCCGGAAGAGGGGCGGTTTCAGAACAAAAGTCGATTTTGAAACCCAGTCAAAGATTAGAGTTTTTGGGATTTGTGCTGAACACAGTAGAGAAGCCTTTAAGTTTACCGCAAAAGAAAGTGGTCAAGATAAGGTCAGAAGGGAAAGGAATGTTGAAGACAGAGAGAGTAACTCTGAGGGGTTTAGCAAGGGTGATTGGCTTATTTTCAAGTTCCATTCTGGTGGTTTTTCCTGGGCTGCTTCATTACAGGGCTTTGCTGAGAATGAAAGCAGAAGCGTTGAGGAAAGGTGTCTGGGATGGAGATCAAGTTTTTTTTCATAAGAAGCACAGAAGGAGCTGGTTTGGTGGTTTGAGAACCTGGAGACCTGGAATGGCAGGGCACTATTTGGAATATGTCCAAATTTTGTTTTAGAGACAGACGCAAGCATGTTTCGATGGGGTGCATGTTTGGAGTATCAAGAGACAGGCGGAAAATGGTCCATGGAAGAAAATTTGGAACACATACATGATTTGGAAATGAGAGTAGGGCTTTATGCTTTAAGCTGTTTTGGAAGGAAGTTGAGGAATTTCATTGTTCTACTGAAAATGGACAATGTTTTGGCGGTGTGTTACATAAATAGATTAGGTGGAAGCAGGTCGAAGAATCTGACACAGTTAGCGAAGAGGATTTGGGGCCAGATGTAGGTAGCCTAATACCGGTCGGTAGCGGCCGAATACTGACCGGTATTAGGCTTTTGAGATGTAGATGGCCAATTTATGGATTCGGTAATTTACCGAATCGTAATTTAAGGAATCGGTTAACTACCGAATTCTTAAAATACCGATTCGGTAAATTACCGAATCCTTAATGTAGGGAGCACTCAAATGAGTGATTTTTCCATTTCAGGATTCGTTATTTACCACCAACTACAAGTTGGTGGTAAATATCGAAAACCCTAAAAGAAGCAATTTTTTTTAATTTATAACAGTGCCATGTGGCAGACATACATGCCCTTAAGACATGTATGTGTGCCACATGTGCACCCATGCACTATTCAGGGGTGCAACAGGGTGTCAAAGTGACACCCTGCCACCTTTGAATGTGTTCCCCCTTTAACCAAATCGGTAATTACCGATTTGGTAATTCCCATTTATTCCTATGGGCCTCCAGGTACCGATTCTTACCGAATTTTTACCTACATAGCATTTACCGATTCTAAAATACCGAATCGGTAAAATTCGGTATTTTAGAATCGGTAAATGTAGTTTACCTACATATGGCCCTTGGTCTTTTTTGTCTAGAGCAGAAGATAGGGTTGCAAGCAGAATATTTTCCTGGACAGGACAATGTTCCACCGGACTGGAATTCAAGGTATCTCAGAGATTGCAGCGATTGGAAACTGAATGGTCAATATTTTCAGAGAATATTTCAAGTTTGGGGTCCACTGGAGGTGGATTTGTTTGCAGCGAGGTTGACGTTCCAGTTGGAACGTTATTACAGTTGGAGACCGGATCTGTTGGCGGAAGAGGTGGATGCGTTTCAGCAGGATTGGAGGAAAGTTTGGGGGTATGCTTTTCCCCGTTTGCGATGATACAGAAAGTGTTGTTGATAGTAAGGAGACAGGAATGTCAGCCGGTTCTTGTGATGCCTTTTTGGGCAGGACAAGCTTGATTTACAGGATTGTTGGAAAATGGCAATATCGAAGCCATTCGTAATACCGGAGTCAGAGGACATGCTTATAGGAGCAGAAGGAGTTTCTCATCCTTTGGGTTAGGAGGGCCATTGAGCCTTCTTGTCTGGAGGATTTCAGGAGAGGAGTGCAGTTCAGAGGACTTTTGGAGCAGGCTCAGGAATTATTCAGGGAGTCATGGGCACCAGAAACTAGGAAGAGGTATGTTGGAGCATGGAAGATATGGGTTTGTTGATGCATGGAAAGGAGAGGCATCTGCCATAGAATTGTCAAATTGTCTAGCTTATTTGTTTCAGAAAGGCTTGAGTTACAGGACTAATAATTGTTATATGCCTGCAATTGTTGCAGGTCATGGTTTAGTATGAGGTTGCTTCATAGGTAAAGAACCGTTAATTTGTAGGGCTATGAAAGAAGTTAAGTTGCGTAGACCGCCAAGGTACAATCGGTTGTGGAATGTTAATTAGCTTCTTCATTTCTTTGAGGAATGGCAAACGAATAAGTACTTGACTCTGAAGCAGTTGTCAGGGAAGCTGGCAACTTTGTTGCGTCTGATTTCATGCAGGAGTGTCTGATGTAAAAGCGCTAGATGTTAGTAACAGATGTTATAATCCAGACAATGTAATTTTTAGAATTACTAAGATAATGAAGTGCTTGTCTTCAATAATTTTTTATCCTACATTTGAGAAACATCCAAAGTTGTGTGTGGTAAGATGTTTGAGTGAGTATGAGAATAGATTATGTGAATTCAGAAGGCATGGTGATAATCAGTTTTTGATTTCATACGTAAAGCATTTTAGACCAGTTACTGCTGTGACTGTTGCCTCTGTTCTTGTCATTAAATGTAGATTCTCCAAGTTTGTGTGGAGAGAATCTGGGTTTCAGTAAAAACACAGAGCCTAGAATTATCCCACCCTCCCTTCCCACCCTCCCTTCCAGGAATGTTTGGAGGGGGGAAAATATTTTTCAAACTATGTCTTGTTTATAAAGGAAGATTTCTGAAGGAACAGATTTATTGTGGTTTATTGTCTATTTTTTCAGATAACCAATAAAGGTGTCCTCTAGATTATGTTCTTCGTTTGGCTGAGTTTACAGTTGCGATGTATGGGACCGGAGCAGCTTAAAAGAGGAAGATTGCTGCTGTGACTGAGGTTGTATGTGTTATTTTGACATTCCAAGTTCTGGAATTTTTTTGTGTTGGTGATGTAATACTTTGAAACACTACAAGGAGCTGGCAATAAAAGTAATAAGCATAATGCTAGCCTCCGTGTCTTTAATAAAATCCAGATTCTCTCTACAAAAACTTGGAGAATCTACATTTCCTTTTATTCATCAGGAAACTGTATCATCTCCATATTAGTTTGGGGGAAGACTTCATGCAATTTGCAAGGCGATGGCCATCTTTGTTTGGGACTAACATTACTTTCTCCGACAACTCACCAAGGAATCCTGGGAAAGGAGAGGGCAAGTTAGGCCCATGGCTCTGCTTGCACGTCCTGATGTAGAACTCCCACAGAGAGCAACGTCTTAGAGTACAACACCGGTGGGTCGGAAGCTGCTAAGTAACTTACAAAGGAGGAGCGTAGGACCTGCAGGATGCAGAGAGGCTACCAGGCAATCAGTGTGTTGTATAAAAGTCAAAGAGTACAATTAGAAAGGTGCTGAGATATTCTTGTTTGGGCGTCTTTCACTAGTGAACATGTGATGGGTGCAGTGCATTACAGCTCCTTGCCTGTATCCTTTGGGTGTGTTGATGCTGCACCCCCAGAGCTCTGCATGGCAGCGGGAAGGGGGACTAGCTGTGTTTCATACACGACTCACCTTTAAATTCATCAGGGACTTTCCTTAAGATTCTGGACTGAGGGAAGTTTGCACACCACGAGAGGGTTCTGAAATGAGGTGCTGTCTCTCTGTACCCCAGAGTATGCATTGCCATGGTGAGGGAGTTGATGCCTACCAGTCACTGCATGGAGGGGTTGGCGAGAGCTCCTGAGGTGGGCATCGGACAGGCTCTGGACGGGAATGGGGCGATGGAGGGTCTGGCCTGGTCTGTCGGCTGGTCTTCAGCCGGGAAAGGTGAGGGGCAGGAAGGGTTGGCCCAGGTGTTGTGACCGACCCAAGGAAGCTTGTGAGGCAGTGATTTGATCTCCTCACGATCTGTGGGTGTGGTTAATTATTGGCTTGTTGTGTTACCCTCCATTTCCAGCATCCCCTTATCTGCCAATATGGCTGGAGCCATCGAATCCTGAGGTTTAGCCTTTGGATTCAGAAAGTGAAAGTGAAGCAAGAGTAGTGAAGGACCTTGAGTGAAGCTCTGAAGAGCTCATGCAACGTTTGCTGCCCCCAGAAACACTCCTCCCCAAAAGAGATACCACACTGATCTAGTCAGCCCCCCTTTTCTGTCACCTGGTCACCTTGGGTCTCATTCTGTGTGATCTCATTGGAGATTTCTGGTGTCCCTAGTAAACCATGGAATAAACTGGGGCTTGAAATATTTGGTCCAGTGAATTTGAAAATAATTCCCCAAAGTTCACCTTTTTTCAGGCAAGGTGAGGGACGGTTGCCGAAGCCGCAATGTCCCAGATGTAGGAGGATGTGGTGGGAACTAGAAAAGTATTAACCCCTTTACCACGGCCGAAATTCTGCCATGGTGCAGCGGTTTTAAAGAGTGGGCGGGGCCGCGTCGGCCAACGTACATGCGCAGCACTAGCCAGGGAGTGCTCGAGACGGTCGTTGGCTGACAGAAATAGCAACGGGTTAAGAGCTGGCTCCGTTTTGGTAGGGACTGGTACTTTCACAGAGCTCAGGTGCCAATGCAAGTGAAAGCGAAGGAACACTGGGTCCAGCCACTGCCTTGGGTCTGGAATGGTCCACTGCAGAGAACGGCTTCCTGACAGCTTGGATCCAGTTGACGTGGAGTATACTCGGGTTGCTGAGGTTAAAACCTTGGAATAACATTCTGCCAGTACTACCAAGACCACAGAAGAAGTAGGGCGCTCATGCTGCACCCATTGTAAATATTTTGGGGAGCCGGTATTGATTTCTTTAGAGTCGTAACACAGGCGGATGGCAGCCCAGTACAGTCTACGAACCTGTGGGAGCCCACAGGTTCATTTAACCCTCTCTTTTGGGAAGAAAATTAACCTTCATCTTTCATTATTTCCTTCCTCCTTCTGTTCCTATGCACCCTACGGCGGAGCAAAGACACCAACTAAGTGGCAATCTTGATCGAAGGTGAAACATAACATAATATATAATCTTGGATGGCATGTCCAGGCTCCATAGCACGTGCCCTGTCTCGGATTAACATCAGTGCCACCGGATTTACGTCAGTACAACGCGATCTTTTAGATCGCGGTACTTTACAACGCAAGTCGTTACAACGACTTGCGTTGGTGTTTGCGGATTGAGGATTATTATAATTTTATATTCCAACACCAGCCCACGTAACAGTAGGGAAGGTGTTGGAATATAAAATTACAATATTCCTTATCCAACAGAGGCATCCAGTGCAAGTCGTAGTAAAGACTTGCGTTGTAATGGCATAGTTGTAAAGGTAGTGCGGTGTAAACACCGCGTTGTAAACGATGTTTCCCGTGCCCCCGATCAGCGGGACCAGGCACGAGAGAACAAGCGCCCTCTGAGGATTCTGAGAACAAGGATAGTGAAGAGCAAAGACTTACTAAAAAGATACTTCAGTCAACAACCACACAATGACTTCACTTAAAAGGGCCACAGAACACCCAGGAAAAACCAAAAGAAAGATAAGACAAAGTCCTTGATTCAAGCAACAATAGGTACAAATGAAACATCTGGAGAGTACCTCGCAAAATGGCCTGTATTCTCTCCCCGGCAAACAGACTAATTTGCATACAGCCAGGTTCTGAAACTGGGATGGTGCAATGAACTAAAAAACGGTGTTGGATCTAGCCCTGATCTTTGGACTGGGTGAGAGTATTCTGCTTAATTCAGAGACTCTGTCCCTCACCACCCCTTATTGTAAATTATTTTGTCCACCCTAAGCGTGGAAGGGTATACTCAGACATGAGTCCCTTGCTCATTGCACCATCAGGATTCAAGCAAGCCGGGCCGAAGACGGCTGTAATGCCAGAAACCGGTCCCCGGAAGCTTGTTTCCTTCCCAGTGTAAGAATTGGCTTTTGTAGTTTGGTTTGCCCTGTTCCCATCATGCACTGGGACAGGAACAGACTAATTTGCATACAGCCAGGTTCTGAAACTGGGATGGTGCAATGAGCTAAAAAACGGTGTTGGATCTAGCCCTGATCTTTGGACTGGGTGAGAGTATTCTGCTTAATTCAGAGACTCTGTCCCTCACCACCCCTTATTGTAAATTATTTTGTCCACCCTAAGCGTGGAAGGGTATACTCAGACATGAGTCCCTTGCTCATTGCACCATCAGGATTCAAGCAAGCCGGGCCGAAGACGGCTGTAATGCCAGAAACCGGTCCCCGGAAGCTTGTTTCCTTCCCAGTGTAAGAATTGGCTTTTGTAGTTTGGTTTGCCCTGTTCCCATCATGCACTGGGACAGGAACAGACTAATTTGCATACAGCCAGGTTCTGAAACTGGGATGGTGCAATGAGCTAAAAAACGGTGTTGGATCTAGCCCTGATCTTTGGACTGGGTGAGAGTATTCTGCTTAATTCAGAGACTCTGTCCCTCACCACCCCTTATTGTAAATTATTTTGTCCACCCTAAGCGTGGAAGGGTATACTCAGACATCAGTGCCTTGCTCATTGCACCATCAGGATTCAAGCAAGCCGGGCCGAAGACTTCTGTAATGCCAGAAACCGGTCCCCGGAAGCTTGTTTCCTTCCCAGTGTAAGAATTGGCTTTTGTAGTTTGGTTTGCCCTGTTCCCATCATGCACTGGGACAGGAACAGACTAATTTGCATACAGCCAGGTTCTGAAACTGGGATGGTGCAATGAGCTAAAAAACGGTGTTGGATCTAGCCCTGATCTTTGGACTGGGTGAGAGTATTCTGCTTAATTCAGAGACTCTGTCCCTCACCACCCCTTATTGTAAATTGTATACTTATTGACAGCAGTACCAGTGACTGTCTGTGCCACCATCGCCCCAAAGCAAAGCTTTTCTTTTAACTGGTTCTGCCTCTGACAGCAACACCAAGGGAAGGAGGAAATGGAGTCAAACCTTATATTCCATCGACCATCTGATATACCAGATGGAGGTTCTGTTAAGAGTAAGGTAGAAGTAGAAGAAACTAGTGTAGTGGAGACCCAACAGGGCAAATTTTATATTTGAAGTGGTAAGTCCATCTGGAGAATTCCCATAGAAGTCCATGTTTACACCAGAACATGGGCTTCGATTGGAATTCACAAGGCCATATGATCGAGCCCATTATCGCCGCTTTAGAAGCAGTTTTCTGCCGCTAAAATGGCGATAATTTTTAACGCCTTGCTTGATAATACGCCACTAAGGTAGAAAGGACAGGAGAAAAAGATGTGATTTGAGCCTGCTTGTTCCACTAAAATGAATTATGGAGTCAATTGTCCAGCCGCTGACTAAACAAGTGAACAATTCTGATCATAATGTAGACACAAACTTCCTTGCATTACAGCATTTAATTAAGTGAAGAACATGATGTAGAAGGCTGGCTCTCGGAATAGTGCACAAAAATGAAGTACACTATGTAGAGAGCGCCGAACATCCCCAATTGGTATACAGAGGTGTACATAGATAATACTAACTCTCTTTTTGTGGTAGGATGGGTGAGCAGTTAGGCTTATCAAAGGGTAGTGTTAAGCATTTGTTGTACTCACAGAGGCAATAAATGAGACAGACACTGAAGAATAAAACCAAGAGCAATATATAACAAGCATGTGCAATGCAATTAGTCTCGCATTTGTTCAAGTTAGAGCTATTGGCATTGTAAATGATGTTTTTTACTTATGATTTTTTGTCTGCAGTGGAGTGATCATTTTGAAAATGAGAGTTAGAGCTACTGGTGTTGTAAATGTACATATCATTTACTTGTGGGTTGTGAACTGGGTGTATGGGGTATGCAGTAGAATTGTGTGGGTAGTAATTATGTGGTATTTAGTGTATTGTAATTATGTGAAGTAGAATTGTGTGCTATGGAGAGTAATTATATGGTATGCTATTTGGTTTTGTGGAGTATTATATAGTGGAGCTTAATTATGTTGTGTGCTGTTGAATTTTGTGGTGTGATGTAGAATTATGTGGTGTATATTTATGTATGTGGTGTGTTATGTAATTGTGTTGTTGATTTGTATTATGTGCTTTTTTTGTTGAATTATGTGATGTGGAATGGAAACGTTTTGGGCTGATTTGTGTGTAACTATGTGTCATATAGTGAAATGATGCTGATTGGAATTATTTAGCATGGTGTGGAGTGTGTTTATTTAGATTTTTGCCATTTGGTATAGATTTGTTTTATGTGGGGTGTATTTATGTGAGCGAAATTAGGCTGAGTGGTGGAAAAGGGTGGAGAGATACAAGAGGAGAGAGTGCGAGAGTAAAAGAGAAGGAAGTGTTATGACATGCACAGCGCTTCCTGGGGGAGGGCCAGACAGGTACTGAGCGAAGGCCGACTTTATTACAACTCTGTTCCAAGTCCAGTGAGGGGGAGGGAAAGAAAGCATTGCATGAAACAATTACAACATTGTAGGAGAGAGACACCAGCACTGCATACAAGTGATTCTAGCACTGCATGAGTGAGTGAGAGCAAAGTATCAACGAAAGAGATGATGGCACAGGAGATTGACAGCACTGTACGAGACAGACAGCTACGCTGTGCGCAAGCAACTGCCGACACTGCATGAGACATTTTGCACTGCATGGAAGTGTTTCCTGACACGGCAGGAGAGAGACAACAGTACAGGCGAGAGACCATGTTTAAGAAAAAAGCCAGACTGAGCTTTGGTGGAGAAAACGCAGCAATGCAATTGTCTCACATTCATGAAAGTTAAACCTATTTGCTTTGTAAACAATATTGTGTGTTACCTATGTTTTTGTTTGTAGTGGAGTGGAAGTAGGTTGTTTGTAGTGGAATTATGTGGTTTGAAATTGAATTATAAACTGTGGAATTATGTGCGGTGGAATTATGTGGTGTGTAGTGTATTTGTATTTTGGAAATATGTGACATGGTGAATAGATTGGTTAGAGCTGTAAAATAGATACAAAGTAAGACAGAATGATAGACAATTTGTGTATGAATAGGTGAATGAACTCTAGATTAAGTAGTAGAAAGTGTCTGTGAAAGAGAGAATGAAGGGGAGAAAAGGTTATAAATGCATAAAGAGGCTGCGCTTGTGCACGCAGTAGACACAGAAAGAAGGAGGGGGAGAGTGTGTGTTTGGGGTTTGGATTTTTTCAAAGTTATGGTAAAGAAACTTTGGTGAAAGACCTGAAATGAACCAATGCGAAACCCCTCTGAATGAAAGTGGAAATGCGCATTCAGTTGTTGCTTACATGAAAGGGGGGGTATTAGTATGTTGGCTAGTTGAAAAGGAGACATTTTGACGGGTGAGTTTTTTTAACTACCACACAACAGAGTAACGCCCGTAAACATGTGAGATTAGGGAGTTGCACATCTGACAGAAAGTTGCTCTTTGAATTAAAGGATCTAGAGAAGGGCCATTGAAGATCTTCCTGCACTGGCCAGATCTGCTGAGTTGAGACTGTGCGTCTTTATAGGCAGTTGTGTGTGAAACCTGAGGATAAGTAGTTGTTAATGAAGTAAAAAGCAGGTGTCATGGCAGCTGTAGGAAAAAGGATGCTCTTAATAGATTGTGGTGGGCAGGGTCTGAAAGAGAAAACTAAAGTCTACTGGCCTCGAGCAGATGCTGGAATTTCAAGGCTGAGATGTGCTTGAAAGAGGCCGTAGGGGCGTTGTTTAGCTTAACCCTGCTAGGAATGGTCTCAACCAGGAGACATGTTTCTTGTTGGCAAAATGTAGTTCAAGCCTCTCAGCTTTGTCCAGCAGAATTCGGAGTGTGTTCTGTGGGGGCTTCCTTGATAGTACACTTCCAACATCCTGTTAAGTGTGTACATGTGGATTTTGTCAAGTGTGTTGCTGGATTTCTTACAAAGAATGGTTCATCTTGAAAAGGATAGTGTCTGGGCTGTTTTTTTCTAGTCCCGTGGATTGTGATGGGACAAATAAACAGCCCACATACTGGCCCTTTCAAGATGACCCATCTTGCAGAGTCATACTGCCCAAAGGGACAGTCCAACGTGGAGGAAGAATTCAAAAGGAGCAGCGGAGAGGGCAATAGGAATGCTGTTGAAAGATTTCAGCAGGTGAGGGTAAACCCAGAGCATGTATACAAAACAAGCGACAAGAGGGCATTTACTCTCAAGCGAGAATGAGAGGTCCAGCATAAATGCCCTAGAGTCAAGGTTCAAAGATGAAGGTTATGCTGTTCCTCAGTGATAAAGTGGATTAGTAGGTGTAAGAGTCAGGGAGGTCGGGACCAACACAGCCCCAGCGGGGGTTCTGGAGTTGGGGATCCTTTTATTGGATTGTAATGCCCTCACACACCCTTTCAGGTGTTAAGCTTCATCATCTGGGCTGCTCCTCGTTGGGTCAGCGGTGCAATACCCAATGGGCTCCCTACAATAGGGGCACTTTATCAGGGAACTTTTTCCAAAAGCCGTACTGATGAAAATCTGAAAAATGGTCAGGCGATTTAGTCGATGTTTCTTAAGTAATTTTGCCCGGCGTTAAACGCCTCTAATACCATACGAAGTTTATCAAATAAAGAGGCAGGCGCTGGAGACAGGAAGACAGGAAACAAGTTTTATTCCGACGGAGCAGAACACATCAGATCGGACAACAAGGTATCGTCTCGAGGTGCTCTCTAACAGCCTCTCTGAGGCCTGGCCTTTTATACACTGGTTTACGACATGTGACCACTCTTTATTACAATAAAGACATTGTGAAGTAATGAAAAAAGACATCCCCGGTACCCCCCAGTTCCGGCTCATTCCAACACATGGTTACAGTAGAGGTCCTCACCCCCCATACAATAGGAGGGGGCTATCACGCAGCTGAGTGTTCCGCTGATTCCTTTGGAATGTGTGCGCCTGATCGAATCTCAGGGGGTGGGGAAGTCATGATCAATAGTAGCTCCTTTGAAGAGGGGCGAGTGCATACAGTAGTGGGCAATAAACTGTATCTTCAGGCTAAGGGATGACCAGCGGTCCGTGCAGACAATCGGGCTCAGAGGAAGGGGTCATCAAAGGAGAGATATTCATGAAAGGAAGGATCGGTGTGGACAATCGAGCGTAGAGGAAGGGTTTATCAAAAGAGGGGTATTCATGGAAGGAAAGGAGGTGTTGGTCAGGCGTGGGGTGTGATTCCCAGAGACAGAGTCATGCGGAAGGGGGGGTTTCATGACTTGTGCATGTGAGAGCGGGGGCAGCCAGGGTGCATGGGGGATGCTTGCAGGGTCAGGGAAGTGCGCTGATGATCGATCGTGAACAGGGAGACCATGGTACCTAAAATGGCTGTCGTGTATGTTCATACGTGAGTCTGAGAAATGGGCAAGATGGCGCAGATGATGTTCAGTTCACGAACTAAAATTCCACAGTCCTCCCTTTTAACATGTCTCGCCAGCTTGTCAATTCGGATCTATCCCCATAAGACCACGTATTTCTATCTCATAGAGGGGACTCATGTGCTCAGTTCTAAAGTCCAAAGTCTTAGGGCACATACAGTTAGAAATGAGTGAACACAAAGGTGGCAAACATTGAATACCTAAGCAACACCCACACAGTACCACGACTGGTATCAGTATAAATGTAAACAACCTTCATCCCCAGTCCTTCAAAGTGTCCCAAAACCAGCTTCCAAGCGACCATCCTTCTTGCTCCTGGTGAACCTCTGAGGATAGTCTGTGGAGGTGTTCGATTGCTTTGTAGACTGAAGGCGAGTTATCTGGCACGTAGGTGCAACAGCTGGAGCCGATGATGCGGCATGCTCCTCCACGGTCGGCCAGAACCACATCTAGAACAAGGCGGTTTTGAAGAGCCACCAGGCGGACTGCCTGAAGCTCAGCCGCGTTGTTAGCGAGGATGCCAGCCGTGATGTTAATGGTAGTTTCTACTGCCTGAGTCAGGTGTCGGATAGCGCGGCTATTTGCCATTGGGCCCCACAGAGGAACAAGTCCCTTCACCGCATCCAGGAACTGTGCTCCGGTGGAGTCGGCTTGTCCAATGTCTCCGGCGCGCTTTTGCCGATGATGGTAAGCTGGGGCCACATACGTGGGGGGAAGAATGAAGGCGATGTAGCACGTACCCCTCCAACCTTTCGGGAGCCAAGTGTAAGCTTTGATGCCACAAACAAAGTACATATTCGGAGAAGCAACAAAGGAGGGGGGATCAACTGAGACCAATGTTCGGGTGATGTGGCAGGAACTGTGACCCACCAGCTGTGTTCCCTGGCCTTCGAGGCACACGAGACCTGTGACATTGATGACAGACAGGGCCACAGTCAGAGTGGCAGCCGTTCGCTTCCGCAGGTAGGAGAAGGTGGGTCTAGCTGGATTGTGGAGCACTTGCATTTCAACTCGTTCTTTGGCAGGGATGTTCATATGGAAGGCGGAACCTGAGGTCACAGGACAAAAGGGGGCAGACGTCCTTCCTGTTTTGTTCAGCCAGAACCCATAGTAGAAGTGTGACACTGTTTGACCAGAAGCGGCGTTGACCTTGTGGCTTTCCTGCAAGAGGATCAACCAGGCGAGGCGGGAGCCGTGAACTGAGAAAGGAGAAGGGATGAAGGGGATGGAGTGTCCAGTGGCATGCAGCAGCAACCCGCAGACCCAGCAGTTCGTGGCATTTGCAGCAAGGTTGTGCTGGTGCAATAATTGCACGAAGGAATTGTTCCAGAACTCCTTACGCCTTTCTCGGAGCTGAGGCGAAAGGGAGATCAGGTGATGCTCTTTCATGGTGGTTGGCTGTGCAGTGGTCGGCAATATCTGATGAGCGGGTGTGCTTTCCTCCAAGATCCAGAAGGAAGTCATGAGGAGGAGGCAAAGGAGGAAGAGAATGAAGAAGGCGATTGTCTTTGATTTGTGCAAATTGTCAGCCTTTGGGTTCCTGTAGTGGGTATTTCCGGTTGCTTCCATTATCTTCTCATCTGGCGCTTCCATCATCTTCTTATCTGGCGCTTCCATCATCTTCAAGGTGCTCGTTAATAGGCAGAACCACAGACTTTGTTTAGCTTCTCTCCGGGTAACCCTTGGTTGTTTTAGGCCACCGTTCTGAGATTTTTAACTTAGTCCGTGGTCTACTTAGCCGAAGCTCCCTCCTTTTTGACGCAGGAAATACCCTTCCCGGGATGGCACAGTGGGATCAGAGAATTTTGCAAGTTCAAGTGCCTCGGTATCAGGATAGCAGTTCAGTGATGGCCGGTCTTTGTTCAGGAGCTCTTCTTGGGTGTCGACGTTTTCTGTCGTGGCCAGGGTCGAGGAGACCTTCTTGCAGTGGTGTGCGTGCAGCCAGTGCCTTTTTCCCTCTACTCGAAGAGCCGTCCGAGTGGTGATCAGTACTTGCCAGGGGCCCGTCCACCGGGGTTCCAGACTCTTTGCCCGTTGAAAATTCCGGACTAAAACATAATCTCCCGGTTGGATATCGTGACCGGGACCCCTGGAAGCATCGGGGATGGCCTGCTGCACCTGTTGATGAATGACAGACAACGTTTTAGTTAATTTGTACAAATAATCTGACAGCAGGACGTCGGGGACGTCGTGAATGGAGGTTGGTTTGGGGACAGTCCAGAGGTTCATTGGTCGCCCAAACACAACCTCGTAGGGGGTCAAGTGGTGCTTAGTGGGAGTGGAGCGCATCGATAGCAATGCCAGTGGGAGGGCATCTGGCCACTTAAGTCCTGTGGTGGCCACTATTTTTGACAGTTTCAGTTTCAGTGTAGCATTGTGTCGCTCAACTAGGCCAGCGGATTGGGGGTGGAAGACCGCATGGAACCTCTGCTTTACCCCCAGCCCCTTCAAGATTAGTTGGATAACTTCAGCTATGAAGTGGGGGCCATTGTCGCTCCATAAAATTCGACAAAGGCCGTAGCAAGGGAAAAACTCTTTTAGTAGTACTTTGGCAGTAGTCATGGCAGTGTTATCACGGGTAGGATAGGCTTCCACCCATTTGCTGAAGGCGCATACAATGACTAATACGTACTTCAAGCCTTGGCATCTCTCCAGCTGGATGTAATCCATCTGGAGGACCTCAAAGGGGTGGTCGGGGATCCCAAACCCTCCCCGGGGTACCACAGTTCCTTTCCCGGGGTTGTGTTGTAGGCAGATAAGGCACTGCTGGACCAGGCGTTTGGCCGAGTCGGGGATTTTGTTGTTGTGCCAGACTTTGGAAATGAGTTCAATCATGGGAGCAGAACCTATGTGTGCAGGGGAGTGTGCCATAGTCAGTGTGGGAATCAAGTATGAGTCAGGCAGCAACCATTTGTTCGTGTCTTTTGTCCGCCAGCAGCCTTCATCGTCCTTTAGACCCACCCGTGCCCACTCAGTCAGTTCGTGAGGTGTGCTGGCCGACTGGATGTCCCTAATCGTTTCCCTAGCGTCAGTCCATTTTTCTGCTTGTGACCTGGTCACATATATGCGTGTCGTCGTCCTATTCTCAGCTGTGGTTCGGGCAGTGATGTCGGCCAGTGCGTTTCCCTGTCCAACTAAGTCCGTCACCTTCTTGTGTGCCTGGCATTTGATCACTGCTAATCGTTTGGGGAGGAGAACTGCTTCAATCAGGGCGGAGACTAGATCTCCGTGAAGGATGGGCGTGCCGTGGGACGTCAGGAATCCCCTTTCCCTCCACAAGAGCCCAAAATGATGAACCACCCCGAAGGCATACTGGCTGTCCGTGTAAATGTTCGCCGTGGTTCCTGCGGCTATGATACATGCTCGTGTGAGGGCAATTAGCTCTGCCGCCTGTGCGGATCGTTGCGTGATGCCGGCTGTTTCAACTACTGTTCGGGCTGTCGTCACCGCATAGGCAGCTGACGTGGTGCCGTCTGGGAGTTTGATACAAGAGCCGTCTACCCATAGTTCTCCATCAGGGTCTGTAAAAGCAATGTCTCGGAGGTCAATTCTACTCCTGGTCTGTTCATCCGTGAGGGTCACACAGTCGTGTATAGGGGGCACATCGGGGTCATTTTCAGGCAAGGGCAACAGTGTAGCAGGATTCAAAGCTGTGCATCTCTTCAGAGTGATGTGGGGTGCAAGTGGAGTCAATTCGTACCCTGCCAGTCGTGCACTAGTCAGGTGTTGAGTCTTGGTCTGGTTCAAAAGGGTGTCAACTGCGTGGGGTACTAACACCGTGAGAGAGTTGGAAAGTACAATTCCCTCACTCTGACGGATAGAGACAGCAGCAGCGGCTACTGCTCGAAGGCAGGCAGGTAAAGCTCTGGCGACTGGGTCAAGAGTGGCAGAGAAGTAGGCACAAGGGCGTTGTTTGGAGCCGATGGGCTGAATTAGAACAGACAATGCGCATCCCTCTCTTTCGTGAGTGAAGAGGGAGAAGGGCTTGGAGTAATCTGGTGTTCCTAGGACGGGTGCCGAGCAAAGGGCATCCCGCAACTCCTTAAAGGACGCTTGACATTCGGGGGTCCAAGGGAGTGGGAAGGGAACATCTTTGGCCAACAGGGAAAGTAGGGGCTTTATAATGAGACTGAAATTTGGTAACCATTGTCGGCAAAAAGAGGTAAGGCCCAGCAATGAACGGACTTGCTTCTGTGTTTTTGGGATGGGGGTGTCTAGGATGGTTTGGATTCGGTCGGGCGTAAGTTTCCTCCCTTCTTTGGACAGGAGATGGCCTAGGTATGTCACTTGAGGCTGGCAGAACTGCAGTTTCTTTTTGGAGACTTTGTGGCCATTCTCCGCAAGAAAGTGCAAGAGTTGGATAGTGGCCGTGATTGCAAGTGGAGTGGTGTCGGCCGCCAAAAGGATATCATCGACATATTGGATCAACACCACTCCATCTGGTAGCTGGACGGCGTCCAGCTGTCTTTTGAGGGCCTGACTGTAAATGCTGGGACTTTCAGTGTAGCCCTGGGGAGCTCTACAAAATCGGTACAAACGGTTTTTTAAGGTGAAGCCGAAGAGATAACGGCTGTCTGGATGGCTGCTGGTCATAGCGCCTGCTCTATCCTGCTCTCCCCCGTCGCCGCTCTTGCCACCACGGGCGCTGAGAGGGGGGAGCGCCCACGGAAGAAGACTACACATCCCAGCGACCCCTGCTGGGCTCAGGAACGCCGCCTACAGCGTCATTGCAGCGCGCTTTGAGGCGCATATAGAACAGACACCCCTCCCGCGTCGCAGGACGCGCGCGGGCGACGCCGGGCGGAGCCCGGGCAGAGGGCGGGCTGTCTGAGGCCGTCAGAGACAGGAGGAGGCAGGGCTGGGCCAGAGACCTTGTAAGTAGTAAACCGTGCTTTCCAACTTTTGTGGAGCTGTGTTGGATAAGGCTGAGGGAATCCCTGGCATATACCTCGATAAACTGGTCGTATTTCTCTTGGTGACACCTAGGCAAAGGCAAAGTTGTAAATAATCACCGTATAAACTTCCCTTATGCCAGGTACAAAGAAAGATAAGGTGGTCACGGGGGCAGGTTCTATGAACAATTTCCTCGTCAAAATGGTGAATAAAATCAATGATGATAGAAGGGCTTCATTGGGCAAAGGTGGTTCTCTAGAACATGATCTTTCTTCAGTAGGATTATCTTCGGCGGAGGCGACACCAGAGATTGAAAATAGCACTGAGTGTGGGCTAGGTGGGCTAGGTGGACCTAATGTAGCTAGTATAGTAGTAGCTTCGATCCATCAGGCCCCCGATACAATAACGCTTGACAAATCATCTTCGGACTCTGAGGTAGAGGTAGAAGTAGCGGAAGAGAATACAAGTGTGAGACCTGTTAGAACCTGTAGAAAGCAGCAAAGCAAGAGGGGGGGCAAGATCACCTATAGGAGAAGAGGGGACACTCACTTGCCTGATAGTCATACCTCTCCTAAGGTGACACTGAACGCAGAGAGTAAAATAGAATCAAGTATTACCTTGAGCCCTGAACAGTTTGGTTTGTTAATTAAAACCATAGAGGCCACTATTGATCTAAAACTTAAGGATTACCACAACTCCCTAGCAGTCAAACTGGACACCGCTTATGCGGAGATAACAAGACTTGGAGGTTTGTTAGAACAGCGGCTGGCCAATCTAGCTAAGGTTAATCCCCCACTCCCCCTAACTAGCACAGCGAGCTCTGGGGCTGTAGGGAAAAATGCGGTTAAAGACCCCAAACCATCTCATATGATTCCTCAGGCTAACAGGGCGGATAACAAAATTATTGTCCCTTCAGCTACTTGTCCCTTGCCAGTAGACACGGCTGCGAGACAGCAGAGGCCAGGTCTCTCACATAATACAAATGCCATACAAAGTAGGCGCAACAACTTTACTAATCTACCCCCGGATTGCGCCCCCTATGTCGTTGTGTTGGCAAATGCCCCAGTTTATATCCCAGGCTCAACCGAACCACACGAGGAAGCTCATGATTCCCTCAAAAACAAAGTGGTGGCTTGGCTGAGCTCCAAATGTGGTTTCCCTACTAAATTTGCCCCAGACATTATTACGACCAGGAGGGTAAATTGGATTGGTCCCTCGAGGAAAACTTGTAGAGGGGATTGTGTGGTTGTGAATTTTAAATACCCACAACATGCGGCCACAGTCCTCCTACGGGCATCATCACTGATGGAGGACAGCAATGGTATTCAAGTGCGCCCGTTAGGGTATTTTTACAATCATGTCAATTTAGCCTCTTCGCCCAGGCAAAGACTGAGTCCATTTACCCCGGTGGGGCCAAGATCAGCTACCCAAAGACCGTTTCAGGGATGCGATAATCTCTTTACTTTTGGACCCTCTATTGCAACTCACAACAGATTCGACGCTCTCTCAGGTCTCGATCTTTGCGATTGACGTGGTGCCGGAGAGGGTACAGTGGACGACGTTACAGTGGAATCAACACCTACGGTTCCTGTACCTTCTTCTGTTGTGGACTGTAATAGTTTAACTGAGATCACAACAGTTAAAGGGGATACAGTCAGATTGTTATCCTGGAATATTGCTGGTTTACGGTCGAAGAGGGGAGACCCAATCTGGGAGAACTTTGTAAAGCTCCATGATATCATTGCTATTCAAGAGACTTGGGACATGGAGTGTGACTATTGGTTGGATGGCTTTACTTCTTATTTTGTACCTGCCTTGCCTTCCCCCGCAGGCCGGAATAAAGGAGGTCTTTTGACGTTGGTATCGGTGAACATCAAGGGCAAAATAACTCTGATTGACTGTGCCTCTCACAATTTCCTTATCCTAGAGATAAATTTGGATGATGGCTGTAAATTGCTTCTTGTTAATTGTTATAATGCACCGAACGGTCACCCAGAAACTGTGCATTTTGCATGGTTAGCAGATTTTTTAAGTCTTTACAAGGACAAACAAACCACTTTGTGTCGATTTATATTAATGGGCGATTTTAATGTACATTTGTGTTCATATTGTGCTTTAGCGGATGAAGATGGGCCCGTGAGTTTTGATACAATTGAGGTACTTAGAGCCATAGAGGACACGGCAGGACGTAAGGCCCCGGGTCCCGATGGAGTGCCAGCAGATATGTTTAAGGCAAATCCGCTGTTTTGGGCCAATATTTTATTGAAAGTTTTTAATGCTTCTGCTGCAGTGGGATTCCCTCAGTCCTGGTCTTTAGCTACGATAGTACCAATATTTAAAAAAGGGCAGAGAGCAGACCCAAGATGCTACAGACCAATATCGTTGCTGGACTCCTCGGTAAAAATTTTAGGGAAGGTTGTCCTGGCGAGAATAGCCGCTTGGGCCAAGGGGAATAATATTCTGTCCGAAGCACAATATGGATTTAGGACAGGGAGGAGTACAGAGGATCAATGCCTCAATCTCCACCTCATAATTTCCAAATATACTAGAGCAAAATGGGAAGTATATTCCTTGGCTTCATGGACTTGTCCACAGCCTTTGATCTTGTCAATAGATCTAGACTGTGGGCAATGCTTCTGAAGATGGGCCTCGATAGCTCCTTGGTACACTTTCTGGCGGAGCTCCATAAAGATCTGAGAGCCCGCATCAGAATGACAACTGACGGAAAGTGTACGGAGAGCTTTAGATCAACTAGAGGGGTCCGTCAGGGATGTATACTGGCGCCAATGTTATTCACGTTATACGTGAATTCTTTGGAGGATGACTTAATGGCAGCCACAAAGGATATTCCGAGCATGGGGGGTGCACCAATTCTGGTGCTCCTCTATGCCGATGATGCGGTGCTAATAGCCAGGACCCCAATTGCCCTGCAAAAAGTTACTTGACTCATTCGGTAACATTATGTCCAGTCTTGACCTGGTGGTTAATAAAAATAAATCGCACACTATGTCAGCAGGATGCGGCACATTTAAAGAAAAAACCTTCTTCTGCGAAGGTGAGGTCATCACAAGCGTTAAAGTTTTTACTTATTTGGGAGTTATTTTTGATCAAAGGGGAACTTGGACACCGCAGTTAACATCAAAAGCGAACGCGGTGAGAAGTTCATACTCTGCAATCCTGGGGTTCGCAAAGAGATTGGGCGGAAAACCAATCGAGGCTATCCTGGCCATTTACAAAGCCAAGACCGCCGCGGTTGCTAGATACGGGGCTGCAGTCTGGGGATATGTTAATTCTAAATGCATTCAGATAGAGGAAAACAAATTTCTTCGTTCTTTGCTGGGACTACCCCAGTCGACTGCTACTCATTCTTTACATCTTGAGCTGGGTCTGGGTTATATTCTAGATATAATTAATCTAGCTCCGCTTCTGATGTGGATTAAGCTCTGGCTAAATCCGAACCTTAGCCTTAACCACAGGATCATTAAAGATTGTCTCAAATTAGACCACAGGAGGGATATTCAGTGGTTGTCATATGTTGAGTCCCTGGCCGCAAAGCTGGGACGCCCTGAAATCTTTGATAGTCCGGATTCCCTGTGTAAAACTGACTTAATGTGGGTGAAGACCAATTTCATCAGGTTACGCATGGCCGAGCGCGAAGCGGATGAGTTATGTAAACCCTCAGTGAGGGCACATGTAATGATAACCCTATCATCTGAATTGGCTCCTTACTTGGCAGTGGTCACTAATTCTTTTCATAGGTGGTTACTGTCTAAGTTCCGCTTTAATCAAATTTACATGGTTCTGTGGGACGAGAAAGATTGGTGTAAGCTTGAGGAGTCGTCCCTATGTAAATGTGATGGTTTTTCAACCCAGGATAATGCGCATTTTTTGTTCTTCTGTTCTTTTTATTGTGAACCTCGCATTCGATATTTAAAACCAATCCTGAAGGAGATGGGTTTCATGCAGTACAAGCTTGCACTGTTATATTTACAGATGATGAATTCCCCTGTAATTATGTATTGCACTGCTAGTTTTTTGGCCGCATCTGTTAGATGTAAGAGATCAAGGTTAAGATTGGAATTACAATTGAGGACAGATACCTAAATTCATGTCTACTGTACTGGTGAGCGCAAATTGTAATGAATTTTATGTAAATAATGCCCTTTTAACTTGCTTTTTAATTCCACTTAATGTTTAATACTGTATTAATTGATTTTAAGACATTTTGAATGTATGATATATGTTGTAGAATACTTTTATGATTTTAATTAATCGAATAAAGTGGACTTTGACTTGACTTGACACAAGGAAGTATTGTCATCATTGCTTAACGTGCCTAGAGTTACGTTCTCATAGCTCGTGCTTATTCACTCACATTGTTATACATGTACTACCATGCTGGCACATTACATACTGAATAGACGGGTGGGAACAGCACCAAACTCAAGCACAAGAGCAGCTGCGGTTATCCTGCTACTCGCCTGTAGATGGCAGTGTAGACGGAGCTGTCCTTCGTTGCATGCATTGACGAGAACATGAAACTCACAGAGCTGTGCCCATATTGCAGTATATCTATAATTATTGTTTTCTTAAGTATTTTTAATTGAGGATTCAATATTTAGATGACTGGAATCAAACATGAGGCCTTTGTTTTTTAGTTTTTTAACCAGGGTGACTGTTGTGTAGGAACTCCAGGAAACAAGTAAAGTAGTAAATGAAGGTTTATTCTCATAAAGGAAACAGGTCCGTCCTCTTCAGCAGCAGGAGGACAACTGACTGAAGCAGGGCAGAATAGAATACTCTACACCATTCTAGTATTCCAAATTCTAATGACAATAATATGTAATTGAATACAATTGTACGACATAACAGCGACGACCCAAGGACCGAAGCCAGGGGCATTAAAGGGGCTTTCTGAAGTTGTCTACCAGTGTGATTTTCTTTGGGATCACTGCGTCCAAACATAAAAGTGGTTTGGTCCCTTGCTGATGCTGCATCAGTATTCAACCTACTGCCAGAAGAAGGCCTGTTTATCTTCTACCTGTTACCATAGACCATAACATTGATTACTTGGATTGGGCAGCAATTGTAGAGAGTGAATATTATTTTTGTCTGGAAGCGCAGTTTAGTTGTGAGCCTGGTTATCTCGGCTTTGTTAGCGCCTAGCAGGAGTATGCTAGCATAGTCCACTCGGGAAAGGATGGTGGATTGGACTATGAGCTGCCGTGTTTTGGGGTTGAAGAACCCTAGAATGGAATTGAGGCTTCTCAGCAGCCCGATGCACGTAGCTGCTACTCTTTTGGTGTGAGTTTGGTAGCTCAGCGAGGAGTCCAACCACACTCCCAGGTTTTTAACCAGCGATTTAGAAGGAGGGATGGGGCCCAGCAGGGGGGCCACCAGTGGTCGTTCCAACAACTGGGGTTCTTACCCAGAAGCAGCACCTCGGTTTTCCCTGCTTTCAATTGTAAGCAGTTAGCTGTCATCCAATGGGCGACTGCAGCCAGTCCATCCCTGAATCTTGTAGCAGAGGTTGAGGGTGCCTCGGTAAGGGTTATTACCAGCTGTGTGTCGTCGGCGTACGACACCAGAGTGAGGTCCCATCCCTTGGCCACTGCCGCGAGAGGTTGCACATACAGGTTAAAAAGGGATGGACTGAGGGCCGAGCCCTGCGGAACTCCTTGGCCGATAGAGTGTGATTGGGAGGTGAACGGGGGTGCTGAGACACGGAAGGACCTGCTCGTCAAGAACGAGCGGAACCATTCAAGGGCCAGATCACTGATCCCAATGTTTTCCAGGCGACTCAGTAAGATGTTATGGGAGACCGTGTCAAAGGCCGCGCTGAGATCGAGTAGTATCAGCGCAGCACTTTGACCGGTATCTAATACCCTCCGGAGGTGTTCGGTGGTGCATAGGAGGGCGGACTCTGTACTGTGCCCAGGCCTGAACCCGTGTTGGGAGGGGTCCAAGATGTTATTTTGGGCCATGTGGTGTGATAGTACGGTGTTATCATGGGCTTCTGCTAGTTTGGACACCCAGGGGAGCAGTGAGATGGGCCTGTAGTTCTCCGGCTTTGTGGGGTCCAGGGTGGGCTTTTTGATAATGGGAGTGACCCATGCCTGTTTCCAACTTGTAGGCACCGTAGCCGATGAGAAGGAGAGGTTAAGGAGCATGGTCAGAGATGGAAGAAAGAAGTCCAAAGCCTCTACGAAGTGAGCCGGTCTAATGGGATCTGAAGGGGCACCGGATTTCACCTTTCTACAGATTTTGGCTAGATCCTCGTGAGAGATAGCAGGCAAACAGGTGAGTCTGGTGCCTTTAAAGGAGGAGTTGGGGGAGCTAGTGCAGGCAGAAGGGTTCTTTGAGAAGGTGTTATAGATTTTCCTCACCTTTTCAATAAAGAAAGTGGCGAGGTCCTCACACTGCTGAGTGGAAGAGATACACGAGGCAGGGTTGCCACAGTTTTGCAGCTTTTGAACCAGTTTAAAAATGGTTTTCGTAGGATTGGGGCTGGAGTCGATTTCCTTGGCATAGAAGGATGCGCGGGCTGCGCGTATAGCTTTATGATACGTTTTAAGTTTGGACAGGTAAGAAGCTTTGTCCTTGTCCTTATAGTCTTTTCTCCAGTAACGTTCAGCTACTTTGCATTCTTTTCTAAGAAGTTTCAAGTTCTCGTCATACCATGGATTAGAGGGGGTGCTACGTCCTCTGGTCCATTTGGCCGGTATAAGTGTGTCGAGTCCTTTAGTGATCCAATCCTGAAAGGCGGCATACGACGTATTGATGTCGTTAGTGGTTGCGAAGTTAGGTTCTCCTAAAATAGCGAAAAGATCCTTATTTTGGAGTTTGTGCCAGGGCTGTTTAAGACAGGAGGAAGGCGAGACCTTGTTGGATTGGGTATCGGCCGAAATCACAAATTTGATGAGGAAGTGGTCAGTCAAGCCCATGGGTTTGGGTGGATCAGCTGTGGCTTCCAGGATATTAGTGAATACAGGGTCAAGCATGTGACCGGCAGAGTGAGTAGTGGTCTGTATAAGGGGGATCAGCTGTAGGGCTGTTAGGTCCGCTAGGAGATTACTGATGGTAGGATCCGACGTGGAGTCAAAGTGGAGCTTTAAGTCTCCCAAAATAGTGAAGTTGGCGGAGCTCATAACCAGAGCGTGGGCTACCTCTAGAAGTTCCTCCGTAAATTTAGAGGTGGGCCCCCGGGGGTCGGTAGATGAAAAAAGGCCAGAGAGGGAAAAGTGAGGGCTTGTGGTGATTTTAAAACGGGCACACTCACATCCCGTGATGTCTTCCTTCAGAAAGGAGCAAGAATATGGCGTTCTGTAAATAACGGCAATACCACCTCCTCTAGAGTCTCTATTAATAGATGTCATAGAGCATCCATCCGGTAACGTAAGGTTACGGATGCTGGTTAGCTCATCCTTGAGCCAGGTTTCGCACAGGAATAGTATATCTGGGTTCTCATCGGCCAATAGAGTATTTACCTCAGGATGGTGCTTTACCAGGGACCTGACATTAAGCTGAGAGATCGTGAGCGGAGTATGTTTACTTATGCTGGCTTTGTGTAGAGGTAGGCTCGGATCAGATATGACTAAGTTACAGGATTTACACTGAAGACCAGTCTGTCCAATGCAACCCACTGAGCATAAGCGCCAGTTTGTCAGAGTCATCATCTACACCGGTTCCCCTCACCCCCCCCCCCCCCCAATGTGCTCCTCTCCCCAAGTTAGTATCAGGGCCCTGTCACGATTCATTTTCCTTCACCATTTGTGTTTTCTTCCGAGTCTTTCTCACAATTTACACTGTCATTTTTATAATCTGTATTGGTTTTCCCACGAGGAGAAAGTCAATAATCTCTATTCTCTATAAAAAAAACACTTCCACTATGTTTGTTACAGCTACTTTTCTTTAAATAAATTATGGTTTTGGCACATTCTGGTTTATATTTTGGACGATTTCTTCTTGTTCTACTTCAATGAATTGTCAAAATAAGAGATTACTTAGATGATACTGTTAGTAATTGTGACTTTTCTTTGTATGATTATTTTCTTAATTTCTATACTTATTACTCATTCATGTTATTACTGGTTTTGATTAGTGTCTGTGAATGACATGTGGCGATTTGCATCTTATTTCATACTTTATGATGAATTAGCCCTGATTAAGCGATTCTTATGAAACACGCATTGGCCTCTTTCTGTTCTTGAAATAAATAAAACTGAGATATTCAATCAATCAATATTCTGGTGTCTATAATATCACTAGATATAATTTTCTTTAACCTATATAGGGTATATATTTACTTCTTCCTCACAGAGCTCACACAAAGTCTGTGTGTGCTCTATAGATTTGTACAAGTATTCACAGTCAACATCCAGGCCAACTCCCATTAGTGACCATCAGTGCATTCAATCAACGCTCACTGGGTTCAATTCCCTTTAGCATCCACGGGTGCCAACTTGTCCTAATCCTCATGCATGTCCATTTGCAAAACTGAGCCAGTCACCCTCAATGTGAGTTCCCCCAGTCACCATTATGCTGATTCACCACAGTCACAATCTGTGGCCATTCAGATCGATCACAAGCAGCACCAGTCTTCTCACCCTCCATAAGCACCAGCTCCTCCGAGACATCTGTAAGCACCAGCTCCTCTGAGACATCCGTAAGCACCAGCTCCTCGGAGACATCCATAAACACCAGCTCGCACCAGCTCCTCTGAGACATCCGTAAGCACCAGCTCCTCTGAGACATCCATAAACACCAGCTCGCACCAGCTCCTCTGGGACATCCGTAAGCACCAGCTCCTCGGAGACATCCATAAACACCAGCTCGCACCAGCTCCTCTGAGACATTCGTAAGCACCAGCTCCTCGGAGACATCCATAAACACCAGCTCGCACCAGCTCCTGAGACATCCATAAGCACCAGCTCCTCCGAGACATCCATAAGCACCAGCTCCTCCGAGACATCCATAAGCACCAGCTCCTCTGAGACATCCATCAACACCAGCTCGCACCAGCTCCTCTGAGACATCCGTAAGCACCAGCTCCGCTGAGACATCCATAAGCACCAGCTCCTCTGAGACATCCATAAGCACCAGCTCCTCTGAGACATCGGTAAGCACCAGCTCCTCGGAGACATCCATAAACACAAGCTCGCACCAGCTGCTCTGAGACATCCATAAGCACCAGCTCCTCCGAGACATCCATAAGCACCAGCTCCTCCGAGACATCCATAATCACCAGCTCCTGCGAGACATCCGTAAGCACCAGCTCCTCTGAGACATCCATAAGCACCAGCTCCTCCAAGACATCCATAAGCACCAGCTCCTCTGAGACATCCATAAACACCAGCTCGCACCAGCTCCTCTGGGACATCCATAAGCACCAGCTCCACCGAGACATCCATAAGCACCAGCTCCTCTGCGACATCCATTAGCGCCAGCTCCTCTGAGACATCCATAAACACCAGCTCGCATCAGCTCCTCTGAGACATCCATAAGCACCAGCTCCTCTGAGACATCCATAAACACCAGCTCGCACCAGCTCCTCTGAGACATCCATAAGCACCAGCTCCTCCGAGACATCCATAAGCACCAGCTCCTCCGAGACATCCATAAGCACCAGCTACTCGGAGACATCCGTAAGCACCAGCTCCTCTGAGACATCCATAAGCTCCAGCTCCTCCGAGACATCCGCAAGCACCAGCTCCTCCGAGACATCCATAAGCACCTGCTCCTCTGAGACATCCATAAGCACCAGCTCCTCTGAGACGTCCGTGAGTACCAGCTCCTCTGAGACATCCGTAAGCACCAGCTCCTCTGAGACATCCGTAAGCACCAGCTCCTCGGAGACATCCATAAATACCAGCTCGCCCCAGCTCCTCTGAGACATCCATAAGCACCAGCTCGTCCGAGACATCCATAAGCACCAGCTCCTCCGAGACATCCGTAAGCACTAGCGCCTCTGAGACATCCATAAGCACCAGCTCCTCCAAGACATCAATAAGCACCAGCTCCTCTGAGACATCCATAAACACCAGCTTGCACCAGCTCCTCTGAGACATCCATAAGCACCAGCTCCTCCGAGACATCCATAAGCACCAGCTCCTCCGAGACATCCATTAGCGCCAGCTCCTCTGAGACATCCATAAACACCAGCTCGCACCAGCTCCTCTGAGACATCCATAAGCACCAGCTCCTCCGAGACATCCATAAGCACCAGCTCCTCCGAGACATCCATAAGCACCAGCTACTCCGAGACATCCGTAAGCACCAGCTCCTCTGAGACATCCATAAGCACCAGCTCCTCCGAGACATCCGCAAGCACCAGCTCGTCCGAGACATCCATAAGCACCAGCTCCTCCGAGACATCCATAAGCACCAGCTCCTCCAAGACATCTGAGAGCACCAGCTGCTCTGAGACATCCATAAGCACAAGCTCCTCCGAGACATCCATAAACACCAGCTCCTCCGAGACATGGGTAAGCACCAGCTCCTCTGAGACATCCATAAGCACCAGCTCCTCTGAGACATAGGTAAGCACCAGTTCCTTTGAGACATCCGTAAGCATCAGCTCCTCTGAGACATCCATAAGCACCAGCTCCTCTGAGACATAGGTAAGCACCAGCTCCTCTGAGACATCCATAAACATCATCACCTCTGAGACATACATAAGCACCAGCTCCTCTGAGACATCTGAAAGAACCAGCTCCTCTGAGACATCCATAAGCAATCAGAGACATCCATAAGCACCTGCTCCTCTGAGACATCCGTAAGCACCAGCTCCTCGGAGACATCCATAAACACCAGCTCGCACCAGCTCCTCTGGGACATCCGTAAGCACCAGCTCCTCGGAGACATCCATAAACACCAGCTCGCACCAGCTCCTCTGAGACATTCGTAAGCACCAGCTCCTCGGAGACATCCATAAACACCAGCTCGCACCAGCTCCTGAGACATCCATAAGCACCAGCTCCTCCGAGACATCCATAAGCACCAGCTCCTCCGAGACATCCATAAGCACCAGCTCCTCTGAGACATCCATCAACACCAGCTCGCACCAGCTCCTCTGAGACATCCGTAAGCACCAGCTCCGCTGAGACATCCATAAGCACCAGCTCCTCTGAGACATCCATAAGCACCAGCTCCTCTGAGACATCGGTAAGCACCAGCTCCTCGGAGACATCCATAAACACAAGCTCGCACCAGCTGCTCTGAGACATCCATAAGCACCAGCTCCTCCGAGACATCCATAAGCACCAGCTCCTCCGAGACATCCATAATCACCAGCTCCTGCGAGACATCCGTAAGCACCAGCTCCTCTGAGACATCCATAAGCACCAGCTCCTCCAAGACATCCATAAGCACCAGCTCCTCTGAGACATCCATAAACACCAGCTCGCACCAGCTCTCCATAAGCACCAGCTCCACCGAGACATCCATAAGCACCAGCTCCTCTGCGACATCCATTAGCGCCAGCTCCTCTGAGACATCCATAAACACCAGCTCGCATCAGCTCCTCTGAGACATCCATAAGCACCAGCTCCTCTGAGACATCCATAAACACCAGCTCGCACCAGCTCCTCTGAGACATCCATAAGCACCAGCTCCTCCGAGACATCCATAAGCACCAGCTCCTCCGAGACATCCATAAGCACCAGCTACTCGGAGACATCCGTAAGCACCAGCTCCTCTGAGACATCCATAAGCTCCAGCTCCTCCGAGACATCCGCAAGCACCAGCTCCTCCGAGACATCCATAAGCACCTGCTCCTCTGAGACATCCATAAGCACCAGCTCCTCTGAGACGTCCGTAAGTACCAGCTCCTCTGAGACATCCGTAAGCACCAGCTCCTCTGAGACATCCGTAAGCACCAGCTCCTCGGAGACATCCATAAATACCAGCTCGCCCCAGCTCCTCTGAGACATCCATAAGCACCAGCTCGTCCGAGACATCCATAAGCACCAGCTCCTCCGAGACATCCGTAAGCACTAGCGCCTACGAGACATCCATAAGCACCAGCTCCTCCAAGACATCAATAAGCACCAGCTCCTCTGAGACATCCATAAACACCAGCTTGCACCAGCTCCTCTGAGACATCCATAAGCACCAGCTCCTCCGAGACATCCATAAGCACCAGCTCCTCCGAGACATCCATTAGCGCCAGCTCCTCTGAGACATCCATAAACACCAGCTCGCACCAGCTCCTCTGAGACATCCATAAGCACCAGCTCCTCCGAGACATCCATAAGCACCAGCTCCTCCGAGACATCCATAAGCACCAGCTACTCCGAGACATCCGTAAGCACCAGCTCCTCTGAGACATCCATAAGCACCAGCTCCTCCGAGACATCCGCAAGCACCAGCTCGTCCGAGACATCCATAAGCACCAGCTCCTCCGAGACATCCATAAGCACCAGCTCCTCCAAGACATCTGAGAGCACCAGCTGCTCTGAGACATCCATAAGCACAAGCTCCTCCGAGACATCCATAAACACCAGCTCCTCCGAGACATGGGTAAGCACCAGCTCCTCTGAGACATCCATAAGCACCAGCTCCTCTGAGACATAGGTAAGCACCAGTTCCTTTGAGACATCCGTAAGCATCAGCTCCTCTGAGACATCCATAAGCACCAGCTCCTCTGAGACATAGGTAAGCACCAGCTCCTCTGAGACATCCATAAACATCATCACCTCTGAGACATACATAAGCACCAGCTCCTCTGAGACATCTGAAAGAACCAGCTCCTCTGAGACATCCATAAGCAATCAGAGACATCCATAAGCACCTGCTCCTCTGAGACATCCGTAAGCACCAGCTCCTCTGAGACATCCGTACGCACCAGCTCCTCTGACACATCCATAAGCAATCTGAGACATCCGTAAGCACCAGCTCCTCTGAGACATCCATAAGCAATCTGAGATTTCCATAAGCACCTGCTCCTCTGTGACATCCGTAAGCACCAGCTCCTCTGAGACATCCGTAAGCACCTGCTCCTCTGAGACATCCATAAACACCAGCTCCTCTGAGACATCCGTAAGCACCAGCTCCTCTGAGACATCCATAAGCAATCTGAGACATCCGTAAGCACCAGCTCCTCTGAGACATCCATAAGCAATCTGAGACATCCATAGGCACCTGCTCCTCTGAGACATCCATAAGCACAAGCTCCTCTGAGACATCCGTAAGCACCAGCTCCTCTGAGACATCCATAAACACCAGCTCCTCTGAGACATTCGTAAGCACCAGCTCCTCTGAGAGATCCATAAGCTCCAGCTCGTATGAGACATCCATAAGCACCAGCTCCTCTGAGACATCCATAAGCATCAGCTCCTCTGAGACATCCATAAACACCAGCTCCTCTGAGACATCCATTAGCGCCAGCTCCTCTGAGACGTCCATAAACACCAGCTCGCACCAGCTCCTCTGAGATATCCATAGGCACCAGCTCCTCCGAGACATCCATAAGCACCAGCTCCTCTGAGACATCCATAAACACCAGCTCGCACCAGCTCCTTTGAGACAGCCATAAGCACCGGCTCCTCCGAGACATCCATAAGCACCAGCTCCTCCGAGACATCCATAAGCACCAGCTACTCCGAGACATCCGTAAGCACCAGCTGCTCTGAGACATCCATAAGCACCAGCTCCTCCGAGACATCCGCAAGCACCAGCTCTTCCGAGACATCCATAAGCACCAGCTCCTCGGAGACATCCATAAGCACCAGCTCCTCTGAGACATCCGTAAGCACCAGCTCCTCTGAGACATCCGTAAGCACCAGCTCCTCGGAGACATCCATAAATACCAGCTCGCCCCAGCTCCTCTGAGACATCCATAAGCACCAGCTCATCCGAGACAACCATAAGCACCAGCTCCTCTGAGACATCCGTAAGCACTAGCTCCTCCGAGACATCCATAAGCACCAGCTCCTCCGAGACATCCATAAGCACCAGCTACTCCGAGACATCCGTAAGCACCAGCTCCTCTGAGACATCCATAAGCTCCAGCTCCTCCGAGACATCCGCAAGCACCAGCTCCTCCGAGACATCCATAAGCACCTGCTCCTCTGAGACATCCATAAGCACCAGCTCCTCTGAGACATCCGTAAGCACCAGCTCCTCTGAGACATCCGTAAGCACCAGCTCCTCTGAGATATCCGTAAGCACCAGCTCCTCGGAGACATCCATAAATACCAGCTCGCCCCAGCTCCTCTGAGGCATCCATAAGCACCAGCTCGTCCGAGACATCCATAAGCACCAGCTCCTCCGAGACATCCGTAAGCACTAGCTCCTCTGAGACATCCATAAGCACCAGCTCCTCCAAGACATCCATAAGCACCAGCTCCTCTGAGACATCCATAAACACCAGCTCGCACCAGCTCCTCTGAGACATCCATAAGCACCAGCTCCTCCGAGACATCCATAAGCACCAGCTCCTCCGAGACATCCATTAGCGCCAGCTCCTCTGAGACATCCATAAACACCAGCTCGCACCAGCTCCTCTGAGACATCCATAAGCACCAGCTCCTCCGAGACATCCATAAGCACAGGCTCCTCCGAGACATCCATAAGCACCAGCTACTCCGAGACATCCGTAAGCACCAGCTCCTCTGAGACATCCATAAGCACCAGCTCCTCCGAGACATCCGCAAGCACCAGCTCGTCCGAGACATCCATAAGCACCAGCTCCTCCGAGACATCCATAAGCACCAGCTCCTCCAAGACATCTGTAAGCACCAGCTGCTCTGAGATATCCATAAGCACAAGCTCCTCCAAAACATCCATAAACACCAGCTCCTCCGAGACATGGGTAAGCACCAGCTCCTCTGAGACATCCATAAGCACAGGCTCCTCTGAGACATAGGTAAGCACCAGTTCCTTTGAGACATCCGTAAGCATCAGCTCCTCTGAGACATCCGTAAGCACCAGCTCCTCTGAGACATAAGTAAGCACCAGCTCCTCTGAGACATCCATAAACATCATCACCTCTGAGACATACATAAGCACCAGCTCCTCTGAGACATCTGAAAGAACCAGCTCCTCTGAGACATCCATAAGCAATCTGAGACATCCATAAGCACCTGCTCCTCTGAGACATCCGTAAGCACCAGCTCCTCTGAGACATCCGTACGCACCAGCTCCTCTGACACATCCATAAGCAATCTGAGACATCCGTAAGCACCAGCTCCTCTGAGACATCCATAAGCAATCTGAGATTTCCATAAGCACCTGCTCCTCTGTGACATCCGTAAGCACCAGCTCCTCTGAGACATCCGTAAGCACCTGCTCCTCTGAGACATCCATAAACACCAGCTCCTCTGAGACATCCGTAAGCACCAGATCCTCTGAGACATCCATAAGCAATCTGAGACATCCGTAAGCACCAGCTCCTCTGAGACATCCATA